>NC_057803.1:571940135-572290666 GCF_018294505.1 Triticum aestivum | reverse complement strand
CCCTGCTCCGGCCGCCTCGGCCATGGCCTCGCCCCTCTCCTGGCGTCGCCGCTGGCCGTTGGCCGCACGCGCCCCACGTCCTGCACCGGCCGCTCGTGCCGCCCCTACCAAGCGGCGCTGGCCCCCAGCGCTCCCACCCGCGCACCCCCCCTGCGGCCACCTCCGGCGCCGGTGCCCCGGTGTTTCCCCTCGCCCGTGCCGATTCGGGCGAGCGCCCCCGACCGCGCCTGTTAAGCCCGCTCCAGTGGCCTATGTGCCACTGGCAACTGGGGCCCCTTGGAGTATGACAAGTGGGGCCCAGTCCCTGGAACATTAAAAAATATATATTAAATAAATAAATGAATAATAACTAAGATAATTAAAATATTAATTAATTAATCAAGTAATTAATTAAGTTAATTAATCCTGATTAGATTAACCTAATCACTAATTAAACTAAACAATTAATTAAGCTAACTAATTAACCTAAACCCTAATTAACCTAAATAGAGGATGACAGGTGGGTCCCCCTGGACCCACATGTCAGGTTGACCAAGTCAACTCTGTTGACTGCTGATGTTAGCATGACATCATGCTGATGTCATTAATCTGTTTTTCGAATTAATTAAATTCCAGAAATTAATGAAATCTTTAGAAAATCATATCTTTTAATCCGTAACTCGGATTAAAATATTTTCAACATGAAAGTTGCTCAGAACAACGAGACGAATCCGGATACGCAGTCCGTTCGTCCGCCACACACCCCTAACATATCAAACATGCAACTTTCCCCCTCCGGTTCATCTGTCCGAAAACGTGAAACACCGGGAATACTTTCTCGGATGTTTCCCCCCTTAACCGGTACCACCTCATACCACGTTAGGGCACACCTAGCACCGCTCATTGTCACGTCATGCATCGTCGTGTTTATGTTTGCATTATATTCATTGTTTCTCCCCCCTCTTATCTCCGGTAGACTACGAGACCGACGCTGATGCCACCGAGTACGACTACGTCACCGACGACCCCTCCTTGTCTGAGCAACCAGGCAAGCCCCCCCCCCTTGATCACCAGATATCGCCTATTCTACTCTATACTGCTTGCATTAGAGTAGTGTAGCATGTTACTGATTTCCGTTATACCTATCCTGATGCATAGCCTGTCCTTGTTACTACTGTTGTTACCTTACCTTCAATCCTATATGCTTAGTATAGGATGCTAGTATATTCATCTGTGGCCCTACATTCTTGTCCGTCAGCCGTGCTATACTATCGGGCCGTGATCACTCGGGAGGTGATCACGGGTATATACTATATACTTTATACATGATACATGTGGAGACTAAAGTCGGGTCGGCTGGTGGAGCACCCGCGAGTGGATCTTTGTGGCGGAGCGACAGGGCAGGTTGAGACCGCCTAGGAGAGAGGTGGGCCTGGCCCTGTTCGGCATTCGCGGATACTTAACACACTTAACGAGATCTGGGTGTTTGATCTGAGTTGGCTACGAGCCTATACGCACTAACCAACTACGTGGGAAAGATATGGGCACTCGGCGTCGTGGTATCAGCCGAAGCACTTCGTGACGCCAGCGACTGAGTGGCGCGCACCGGATTGGAACGTAAGCCTGCTCTTGTATTAAGGGGGCTAGTTCTGCTTTCGGCCGCGTACGCAACGTGCAGGTGTGCTATGGGCGATGGACCCAAACCCCTGTGTGCTTAGGTTTAGACCGGCGTGCTGGCCTCTCTGTTGAGCCTAGGTGGGGCTGCGACGTGTTGATCTTTCGCGGCCGGGCATGACCCGGGAAAGTGTGTCCGGCCAAATGGGATCAAGCGTGTTGGGTAAGTTGGTGCACCCCTGCAGGGAAGTTTAATCTATTCGAATAGCCGTGATCTTCGGTAACAGGACGACTTGGAGTTGTACCTTGACCTTATGACAACTAGAACCGGATACTTAATAAAACACACCCTTCCAAGTTCCACAAACAACCCGGTGATCGCTTTTCCACAGGGCAACGAGGGGAGGATCGCCGGGTAGGATTATGCTACTGCGTTGCTACTGGAGATGCTACTTGGAGATGCTACTTGGAGATACTACTTGGAGGACTTCAATCTACTCTCTTCTACGTGCTGCGAGATGGAGGCTGCCAGAAGCGTAGTCTTCGATAGGACTAGCTATCCCCCTTTTATTCTGGCATTCTGCAGTTCAGTCCATCGATATGGCCTCCTTACACATATACCCATGCATATGTAGTGTAGTTCCTTGCTTGCGAGTACTTTGGATGAGTACTCACGGTTGCTTTCTCCCCCCCTTTTCCCCCTTTCCTTTCTTTCTGGTTGTCGCAACCAGATGCTGGAGTCCTGGAGCCATACGCCACCGTCGACGATGATTCCTACTACACTGGAGGTGCCTACTGCTACGTGCAGGCTGCTGACGACGACCAGGAGTAGTTAGGAGGATCCCAGGCAGGAGGCCTGCGCCTCTTTCGACCTGTATCCCAGTTTGTGCTAGCCTTCTTAAGGCAAACTTGTTTAACTTATGTCTGTACTCAGATTTTGTTGCTTCCGCTGACTCGTCTATGATCGAGCACTTGTGTTCGAGCCCTCGAGGCCCCTGCCTTGTATTATGATGCTTGTATGACTTCTTTATGTTTTAGAGTTGTGTTGTGATATCTTCCCGTGAGTCCCTGATCTTGATCGTACACATTTGCGTGCATGATTAGTGTACGATTGAATCGGGGGCGTTACAAGTTGGTATCAGAGCCGACTGCCTGTAGGAATCCCCCTTTCCAACTCCTTGGCCGAAGTCGAGTCTTGTCGTTGAAAAACTTTTACTAACATGGCTGTGTGGCCCATGGGCCCACGTCGCCGTCGGGAGGTATTAGGATCTTTTATTCCTCGACTTTTACTCTGGGATTCTAAACCCTCTTCTATTCGGGTTAAACGATTTTTACTAAAAATTAACTTTAGGTTCTCGAAAATACTTTCTCCTGGAGAGCCCCTTTAGTCCAGATGGTCACGACTCCACCAGAAGATTTCGGAGATACTCTTTGATATTCTCTCGAGACTTTGTGCCCATCACTTTTGCTATTCCTGACCACCGATAAATCCGTATGGATAACTACTTACACTTGCCATTCATATGATCATCCCCCCATTGATCTTGTTATTACAAGATACCCCGAAGTTTTCTCTATTGTTCCGAGAATACTTTGTGCCTACTGCCTAGCAGTTCTTTGCCACATGAATACGCCCTTCAAATAAATTCTCGCACTTATCGAGTATCCGTTCATCCCCCAGTTGTTCATGTGTTACACAAAAGTCTTCGAAATACCACCCGATATTCCGAAAATCCTCAGCAACCTATTGCTCTGGAATTTCTTGTTTGCTTTCATTATAATTAATCCCATAAGTATAGAAATCTTATTGACATTCCTTGTCATTATCATTTTGAGTCTGTTGACTCAATATGTTGCGAATACACGCAATCATCATTGATCCTTATAAATTACCTTTCCGCTGAGCTTCCATTCTTTTAACTGGAATTGGTTCTCGACCAATCCAATTGTCGTTGATTGTACCCTAAGGCTATTCAACTTATCCATCCCTAATCAGAGCATTGCTTTTGATCCCTTGATTTGGAAATCATAATTCCTTTGCATTTGACAATTGAGTTAGTCAGTTGTTTCTATAATCTGATCTCCTTGCATTCTTCTTCCTCTATTTGAGTACCGATACTCGTATCAGATCCTTTGTGGACCACCAAGTCCTTTGTTGGATTGTTATCCGACAGTGTCCTTCACATTTGATCACCTTGTGAGTTCTTCCCCTGATACATAATGTCTTTGTTAAGTTGTATCCTCTGCTTGGCCAACCATGCTCTGCTTTCGGGCTTGTGTTATTTACTCTTGAAACTTGTGGTATATGTTTCTAAGAAGCCCCTATGGGTTGAACATATGCCTTCTCTAAACCGTGTGAACCCGAAAGTTTTCACGAGTCATACTCTTCTGGTGCTTCACCAGATAAAATTTCAACACTTCAACTTCATCGAACGTGAGAAGTGAATGAAAGGTTATGCATTGGAGAAGTGGGAGCCGACCTTGAACTTGTGTTCATGCCCATGGACACGATGTAGATCTTATCATTAAAGCTTCTCTTAAATAAATTATTCCTTTGGTATAAGTTCATATTATATCTAGGATCTGGCCTTTTGCAACCGTGGTTCCGACCATGATTGTTCTTCTTTGATCTCATTTCTCGGACAAGTTAAAACAATTGTCTTCTATGGATCAATACACCAGTCCAACCTTTACTTTGATCTTGTGTCGAGTATTACCCCCCTGGTATCTCGAGATTATCATGGAACTGCATAACTTTTTATGAGTTCTTCATCAAGTGCTACCTTCCCACTGATTCCAATTTTTCGCGGGCTCTGAGTTATTGAACACTCAAAGACACCGATAACTGAACCGAGTCCGCTCTTCGGTTCAACAACTCTTCAGTAAGCTTCTATAAGTACGAGTTTGTACCCGATCACGCCATTCCTAGCCTGTTTGGCTATATCATTGTCGTGACGATTCTAACTGTGCTACCTGGTCCTTATTCTCGGAGCACCAATTTTCGACGATGAACTAACCTTACGTCGATCCTCATCGTCATATCATTTCGCCTTGAACAACAAGCTTGGTTTCGAGTTTGTGTCGTACCCTTGGTTCCAATAACCTTTCACTTCATCATTACTTGACTTGATGTCGTTACCGATCGATTACATCTTCATGAACTCTCGCGACAAAGGTGTCGTGATCATCAACATTCTGAGCTCATCCAGGATATCAATTGAATTCATGATGAGAAATACCATCCTTGCCCTCGATGAATTGTATTATCGTCGACCACTTTATTGCCTCCCACCAACACAAGCTTGTTCATGTTTGGTGTTATACCTTGAGTTCCTTGCTATCCAACAATTGTTCTTCTTTACCTTGGAGTATTACCATCCTTTATGTCAAGAATGTTCTGAGATTTGTTCCACCTCTTGAGAATTCTTGACATAGAAATATTTCTCACCATCACCATTCTTTCTTGGTCCCCATGTTAATTCCAACAAGTGAACGGCGTTGTTTGGATTCTTTCCTTCTAGCAACCCTATTTTTTGAAGTTAATGGTCGAAAGTTCATTCTTAGGCTATTGACTATTGAATCACCATTCTGACATTGGTCGTGCAACCCAACCCATATTTCGGGTGCACCTTTCAACCAATGTTTAATTGTGTATGTTTTCCTCGAGCATACATCATTATACCATTTGATCTGACAAATGTCATCTTCTTGTTCACATTATTGTGGAAATCCATCTTTTAAAAATCTCAATGAATTGTCGCTGAGTCAATCAGCCACCTCCTCACCTCTCCTTGGTTTAATGATGAACTATTGTTTCAGGAACCCGCTCCCATAGTTCATTTCCCGAGAATCTTGCAAGGCCATTTCAACGATTTGTGTTGCGCCTTTTTTCTCGGACATCCTGAGTCTGAGGCATCATGACACCAATTGGATCTGAATCTCGGTCAGATATGATGGTTGGGACAACTTTCCAGGAGTTATGTTGTTTGTCCTTTGATGACCCGGTAACATGATGTCATGCCTAGCACCCCCCCCGGCTGGAGGACCTATCATTATAGATTCCTTTTCAGCAAGGTTATCCATTCATCCATGAGGAAATTGTAAGACTTATTCTACAAGTTATTCCTGATGGATCCTTCGTGTTTCCAAAGTCTGATCTTCACCTGAAGACCATGTCAATGCTATCTCGAAGCATGTCAATGGTACTCCGATTTTCAACAGGAACATTTGAAGCACGATGCTAAATTTTATTTATCATTTATCCTAACACCGTTGTATGGGTAATATCATGAGATTCCTCCCCCCTTACCTAAAGAGTTGTCTACATTATATCCTGCCACGGATATCATGCTCTGCTTGTCCTTGGGAAGGATATATCCCTGAAATATGTGTTTAGACACATTTTCCTTTCCATTGTTCTGTTTAATATGATAGTCATATTTTACTTTCCATTGGTTGTTTGAACCTTTCTTGTGATCTATATGATCTAAGCAGCAATATTCTACTGCTTATGTAAACTCCTCGGTGTGCAATTCTGTCAGTAAGACCCTGTTACTATTGTTGATGACATTCCGGTAGCCACCGATGGACGAGAACCTTGCCTATTGGTCCGCCTCGTTCAACGAGCATGAAAGTGGTTCTTTTCGTCCCTCGCCCTTGGTACCAACGTTGATGCCGACATAACTGACTTGGTACTCTCTGACATGCCTTGCTATCATGACCGTGAAAGATGTCACTGCTCCTATTAAAAAAAACCACATGGTGGGACCAAAACCCACAGTTCGACAGGATCGAAACCTGACTGTCCTATACACCCCCTATTCCCAAAGTTATTCCTCGCGCGTGGACTCGTATGTAATCCACGGGCCACTGTCCTAGTGGTCTATTCTGGTATCAGACGCAATACTTACTCTCGCTACTCTGAACCCCTTTCTCACTCTGGTTCAGGCTTCGAGCAACTATCTATCCGCTTGGAGCCTATTATGGTACCTTCGTACCTTACTCTCGAGGTATTTCATATGTTCAACTCGAGAGATAATCTTATACTAATTCATGGGTTAACCCCAGATTGTTTCCCTCAAAAGCATTATGTCATAGTGAGCTGCCCCTTATCTTTTCGTAAGTACGATGGAGTTCCCGAAGAAATGATGACAAGTTTATCATGATGCATCGGAATAAAGGATTGAAGACATCAACGAAAGGAATTAACTTCTTCGAGAAGATCCGTTAGAATATCGTAGCCAGAACTTTCCCCTTACTCCCCTCTTAAATCTCGAGACGAGATTTCTTGTAGTGGAGGAGAATTGTGACGCCCGAGTAATTAAGCTACAGTAATCCCCACTAATGATGCCACGTCACCTCGGTTACTGTGGATAAACTCGCGTTAGTTCGGAACCTAGTTCGAATTTCAAATTCAAAATCGAGCAAACAATAAAAGTTTTCAAATATTAAGATTTAAATGTTCGGAGTGAACCAAATAATACATAGGTAATTATGGTGGAGAAACCAAACTTTGATGAAATGTTTAAAGGCCCTAAAACAATTAAAACAATAGTAAAAACAATTATTTAAATACCTTTTGTAACTAATAAAATGTCAAACTAATTTATTTGAGGATTAGACTTTTTGTGACTATGGACTAAGTTGAAATACTAAATTAGATGCTACATGTGTATTTTAATAAAACTAAAATTATAGGAAACAAAACTAAAACAGAAAAGGTAAAATAAATAAAAGTAAAAACAAAAGAAAAGAAAAGGGACCCCCACTGGGCCAACCGGCCCAGCTGACAGCCAGGCCAGCCCAACTGGCCCACCCGCATGGCCCACCCGACCCCCACTCCTCCCTTATCCTCTCACCCCCACCCGAACCCTATCCACTCGCCCCCGCACTCCCCCCCCACGTCGTTCCCCCCTCCCGATCCAATCCGGATCGGGGACGAGACCCCCACTCGCCCCACCCCGCTCGCCCCCGATGCCGCCGCCCGAAGGCCTCCGGCCGCCAGAGCCGCCACGCCGGCCCGCCTTCCGTCTCCCCCCCCCCCCCCCGCGGCGCCCCGTCCCCCCATCGCCAATCCCGCCGCCCGCCAGCGACGAACCCCCCCTCCCTCACGCCCGTGCCACGGCCTCCCCCTCACCGGACCCCGCCACCGCCCGTCGCCCCGTGCTGACGCCGTCGCCAACCACCGCCACCTCACCGACGCCGGCGCCCGGAGCTTCACCACCGGCCTGCCTCCTCTTCGCCGCATCGCCACCCCGCTGGAGGACGACCTCGCCGGCTTGCGTCGTTCTTCGTCGTCGTCTCCGACCACCGCCCCGAGCACCACTGCCCTAGTCCCTGCTCCCCCATCGTGAGCTCCTCCCCTCTCCCTCGCGCTCACCGCGGCCGTCCCGACGCCCGCGCACGACCACCGCGCTCCGGTCGCGCACTGGGCTCGCCCGACCCGCGCCCGTCGAACCCGACCACGTCGCCATGCGCCCCCGCCACCGCAGCTTGCCGCCCCGGCCGCCTGGCCGGCGCCGTGGCCTCCGGCCCCGCCTTGCGCCACTAACTCCCCTGCTCCGGCCGCCTCGGCCATGGCCTCGCCCCTCTCCTGGCGTCGCCGCTGGCCGTTGGCCGCGCGCGCCCCACGTCCTGCACCGGCCGCTCGTGCCGCCCCTACCAAGCGGCGCTGGCCCCCAGCGCTCCCACCCGCGCACCCCCCCCCTGCGGCCACCTCCGGCGCCGGTGCCCCGGTGTTTCCCCTCGCCCGTGCCGGTTCGGGCGAGCGCCCCCGACCGCGCCTGTTAAGCCCGCTCCAGTGGCCTATGTGCCACTGGCAACTGGGGCCCCTTGGAGTATGACAAGTGGGGCCCAGCCCCTGGAACATTAAAAAAATATATTAAATAAATAAATGAATAATAACTAAGATAATTAAAATATCAATTAATTAATCAAGTAATTAATTAAGATAATTAATCCTGATTAGATTAACCTAATCACTAATTAAACTAAACAGTTAATTAAGCTAACTAATTAACCTAAACCCTAATTAACCTAAATAGAGGATGACAGGTGGGTCCCCCGGACCCACATGTTAGGTTGACCAAGTCAACTCTGTTGACTGCTGATGTCAGCATGACATCATGCTGATGTCATTAATCTGTTTTTCAAATTAATTAAATAATTAATTAAATTCCAGAAATTAATGAAATCTTTAGAAAATCATATCTTTTAATCCGTAACTCGGATTAAAATATTTTCAACATGAAAGTTGCTCAAAACAACGAGACGAATCCGGATACGCAGTCCGTTCGTCCGCCACACACCCGTAACATATCAAACACGCAACTTTCCCCCTCCGGTTCATCTGTCCGAAAACGCGAAACACCGGGAATACTTTCCCGGATGTTTCCCCCTTAACCGGTACCACCTCATACCACGTTAGGGCACACCTAGCACCGCTCATTGCCACGTCACGCATCGTCGTGTTTATGTTTGCATTATATTCATTGTTTCTTCCCCCTCTTATCTCCGGTAGACTATGAGACCGACGCTGATGCCACCGAGTACGACTACGTCATCGACGACCCCTCCTTGTCTGAGCAACCAGGCAAGCCCCCCCCTTGATCACCAGATATCGCCTATTCTACTCTATACTGCTTGCATTAGAGTAGTGTAGCATGTTACTGCTTTCCGTTATACCTATCCTGATGCATAGCCTGTCCTTGTTACTACTGTTGTTACCTTACCTTCAATCCTATATGCTTAGTATAGGATGCTAGTATATTCATCTGTGGCCCTACATTCTTGTCCGTCAGCCGTGCTATACTATCGGGCCGTGATCACTCGGGAGGTGATCACGGGTATATACTATATACTTTATACATGATACATGTGGAGACTAAAGTCGGGTCGGCTGGTGGAGCACCCGCGAGTGGATCTTTGTGGCGGAGCGACAGGGTAGGTTGAGACCGCCTAGGAGAGAGGTGGGCCTGGCCCTGTTCGGCGTTCGCGGATACTTAACACGCTTAACGAGATCTGGGTATTTGATCTGAGTTGGCTACGAGCCTATACGCACTAACCAACTACGTGGGAAAGATATGGGCACTCGGCGTCGTGGTATCAGCCGAAGCACTTCGTGACGCCAGCGACTGAGTGGCGCGCGCCGGATTGGAATGTAAGCCTGCTCTTGTATTAAGGGGGCTAGTTCTGCTTTCGGCCGCGTACGCAACGTGCAGGTGTGCTATGGGCGATGGACCCAGACCCCTGTGCGCTTAGGTTTAGACCGGCGTGCTGGCCTCTCTGTTGAGCCTAGGTGGGGCTGCGAGGTGTTGATCTTTCGCGGCCGGGCATGACCCGGGAAAGTGTGTCCGGCCAAATGGGATCAAGCGTGTTGGGTAAGTTGGTGCACCCCTGCAGGGAAGTTTAATCTATTCGAATAGCCGTGATCTTCGGTAACAGGACGACTTGGAGTTGTACCTTGACCTTATGACAACTAGAACCGGATACTTAATAAAACACACCCTTCCAAGTTCCACAAACAACCCGGTGATCGCTTTTCCACAGGGCGACGAGGGGAGGATCGCCGGGTAGGATTATGCTACTGCGTTGCTACTGGAGATGCTACTTGGAGATGCTACTTGGAGATACTACTTGGAGGACTTCAATCTACTCTCTTCTACGTGCTGCGAGATGGAGGCTGCCAGAAGCGTAGTCTTCGATAGGACTAGCTATCCCCCTTTTATTCTGGCATTCTGCAGTTCAGTCCACCGATATGGCCTCCTTACACATATACCCATGCATATGTAGTGTAGTTCCTTGCTTGCGAGTACTTTGGATGAGTACTCACGGTTGCTTTCTCCCCCCTTTTTCCCCCTTTCCTTTCTTTCCGGTTGTCGCAACCAGATGCTGGAGTCCTGGAGCCAGACGCCACCGTCGACGATGATTCCTACTACACTGGAGGTGCCTACTGCTACGTGCAGGCTGCTGACGACGACCAGGAGTAGTTAGGAGGATCCCAGGCAGGAGGCCTGCGCCTCTTTCGACCTGTATCCCAGTTTGTGCTAGCCTTCTTAAGGCAAACTTGTTTAACTTATGTCTGTACTCAGATTTTGTTGCTTCCGCTGACTCGTCTATGATCGAGCACTTGTATTCGAGCCCTCGAGGCCCCTGGCTTGTATTATGATGCTTGTATGACTTCTTTATGTTTTAGAGTTGTGTTGTGATATCTTCCCGTGAGTCCCTGATCTTGATCGTACACATTTGCGTGCATGATTAGTGTACGATTGAATCGGGGGCGTTACACCAAGTGAAGCTAACTAAGGAGAAAGCAACTTTTCCTCATATGGTTTTAATTGATAATGCAAATGCTACTAACCCGTGTTGTGAGCATATACATCTTGTTGAGGAAAATGCTAAGTTGAAGGAGCAACTTGAGAGAGGTCTTGTGACTTGCATACAAGGCAAGAAGAACCTCAACGATCTCTTGATCAACCAAAAGGGAGGTGTGGCCAAGGAAGGGGTTGGGTACGTGCCCGACTCCAAGAACAAGAAGAAGAATGACAAGACCAAACGACCTCCTCCCCTCATGCAAACCTTTGTGAGGAAGGGAGAGAGTGTCCCCGAGGAGAAGAAGAAGAACAATGTCAAGAAGGGCAATGTCACCCCTCCCAACAAAGCCAGCGATTTTAATCCTTCTTATGTGTTATGCCGTGCAAGTGATGGGCATGTTTATGCCAAATTTGTTGGTTCTCTTCATGAGTATATTGAATGGTCTATTTGGGTTCCTAAGACCCTTGTTACTAACATCAAAGGACCCATCACAAAATGGGTACCTAAAACCAAGCATTGATCTCTTGTAGGTGTTTGCTTCCGGTGGTGGATCATGGTTGCTCGATAGCGGAGCTACAAATCATATGACCGGAAGCAAGGACTTGGTGGTGGACGTGCATAAAGTTCCATCTATGCCCACCAATGTCGAGTGGGGTGACGCCTCATCCTCTAAGGTATTGGGACTTGGCAAGGTGGTCATCTCTCATGATCTCACGATCGAGAAGGTCATGCTTGTTAAGTCCCTTGCATACAATTTACTTTCCGTTCGTCAACTTGCAATCATGGGCTTTGCCACTTTCTTTGATATCGATATCGTGGCCCTCTTGTGGAGCAAGACTCTTAAAGTAGCCTTTGTTGGGCATGTCGAGAATGGTCTATATGTGATTAACTTTTCAGAGCGACCCACTAAGACCGCGACATGCCTAATGGCTAAAGTTGATGTGGGATGGCTTTGGCATCGCCGTTTAGCCCATGTCAATATGAGATCTTTGCAAAGTCTTCTCAAGGGGGACCATGTCCGTGGACTAACGAATGTTAGTCTTGTTAAAGATCGTGCTTGCAGTGCCTGTATCGAAGGAAAGCTACATGAGAAGGCTCACCCTCCCACGACTATCATTTATTCAAAGAGGCCCTTGGAGCTCCTTCACATGGATCTTTTTGGGCCCCCATCCTTCGATAGTCTTGGAGGTAGGAAGTATTGCTTGGTGATTGTGGATGACTACTCAAGGTACACATGGGTGTATTTCTTCAAGAGGAAGAGCGAGACCCAACAAACCGTCATTGACTTTGCAAATGTAGCACAACGTCAACACAATGCAAAGATCTTGACAATAAGAAGTGACAACGGCACCGAGTTCAAGAACTACACCTTGGATGAATTCCTTAGTGATGAGGGAATCAAGCATCAATATTCTGCACCATACACCCCTCAACAAAACGGTGTTGCGGAGAGGAAGAACCGGACGTTGATGGATGCGGCAAGGACCATGATGGAGGAGTTCAAGTCTCCATACAACTTTTGGGCCGAAGCCATCAACACCGCGTGTCATGCATCCAATCGGCTCTACCTCCGCAAGGGCTTGAACAAGACCCCATATGAGATACTCACTGGTAACAAGCCCAACCTCAAGTACTTCCAGGTATTCGGGTGTAAGTGTTTCATTCTCAAGAAAGGTGTTTGGTTGTCTAAATTTGAGGCTAGAGCTTGTGAGGGCATATTTGTTGGTTATGCTACAAACTCTCATGCTTACTGTGTCCTCAATAAATTCATGGGACTTATTGAGGAGACGTGTAACGTGGAGTTTGATGAGAATAACGGCTCCCAAGTGGAGCAAAGTGGCACTTGTGATGTAGGTGATGAAATTCCTCCTCAAGCCATAAGAAGAATGGGTGTTGGTTTCATCCTACCCATTGAGGAACCCCTTGTGGCCGAAGGAGAAGGACAATGCTCCACTCAAGTGGAGCCATCACCAACCCAAGGCCAACACGCTTCTGAAGAACAAAGTGAAGGCCCTCAACCTCATGAACAAGACCAAGGGCAAGATCATACTCAAGACGGTGTTGACACGCCAAGTGATGCCCAAGGTCAAGTTCTCTCCCCCGAGCAAGTTCAAGATCAAGAACAAGTTCATGACGGCACTCAAGATGATCAAGTAACCGCTCCTCAACTCACTACCGAGGAGGAATTAGAGCGTCGTGCCGCCAAGGTTGCTTCCAAGCTCTCCACCAAGGATCATCTCATGACGAATGTGCTTGAAAGCTTAAGAAAGGGGGTAAGCACTCGTAGACAATTACCAAATTATTGTGAGCATCACGCGTTTGTCTCTTGTGTAGAACCCCACAAGGTCTATGAGGCGCTAGAAGATCTGGATTGGCTCAATGCCATGCACGAAGAACTCAACAACTTCGAGCGCAACAAAGTGTGGAGATTGGTGCCAAGGCCAACGGGGAACCATAATGTCATTGGAACCAAGTGGATATTCAAGAACAAGCAAGATGCCCATGGGATTATCATTCGCAACAAGGCTCGTTTGGTAGCACAAGGCTACTCCCAAGTCGAGGGTATCGACTACGGTGAAACCTTTGCTCCCGTTGCTCGTCTTGAATCCATTCGCATGTTGATTGCATATGCTTCTCATCATAACTTTAAGTTACAACAAATGGATGTGAAGAGTGCTTTTCTTAATGGTCCCATTAATGAATTGGTTTACATCAAGCAACCCCCCGGGTTCGAGGATCCCTACTTTCCCGATCATGTGTATCGACTCGATAAGGCACTCTATGGCCTTAAACAAGCCCCACGTGCGTGGTATGACCACCTTACCGAGTTGTTACAAGACTATGGTTTTGAAGTTGGGCTAATCGACCCCACTCTTTTTACTAAGAAGGTCAAAGGGGAGTTGTTTGTGTGCCAATTATATGTTGATGATATTATCTTTGGTTCTCCTAACAAAGCTTTCAATGAGGAATTTGCCGCTCTCATGACCTCAAAGTTCGAGATGTCCTCCATGGGAGAGTTGAAGTTCTTTCTAGGGTTCGAAGTGAAGCAAAGAAGAGAAGGAACCTTCATCAATCAATCCAAATACACCCAAGACATGCTCAAGAGATTCAAGCTAAGTGACGTCAAGCCGGCCTCCACTCCAATGCCCACCAAGTGCCAACTTGACTTAGATCCCAATGGTAAAGTGGTGGATCAAAAGGTATATCGTTCCATGATTGGTTCCTTGCTTTACCTTTGTGCATCTAGACCGGACATCATGTTGAGTGTGGGAATTTGTGCACGGTTTCAAGCCACACCTAAGGAAAGTCACTATGTGGAGGTCAAACGAACCTTTCGATATTTGGCTCATACCCCAAACTTTGGCTTATGGTATCCAAGAGGATCAAACTTCAAGCTTGTAGGGTACTCGGATTCCGATTGGGCGGGAGACAAAGTGGATAGGAAGTCCACTTCCGGAGGGTGCCAATTCCTTGATTGCTCTTTGGTAAGTTGGTTTTCCAAAAAGAAAAGTTGTGTGTCTCTCTCGTCCACTGAGGTGGAGTATGTTGCCGCCGGTAGTTGTTGTGCACAACTTCTATGGATGGGGCAAACTTTAAAGGATTACGGTGTCACTTGTGACAAAGTGCCTCTTTGGTGTGACAATGAAAGTGCCATCAAGATTTCTCTCAATCCAGTGCAACACTTCAAGACGAAGCATATTGAGATTCGGTATTACTTCATCCCGGATCACATTAGGCGAGGAGAGATCGAGCTCAACTATGTCAACACTCATGACAACCTTGCAGATATTTTCACGAAGCCGTTGGATGAAGCAAGATTTCGCGAGTTAAGGCATGAGCTAAATATCATTGATTCGAGCAATGTGGCTTGAACCCGTGCACACCCTACCACGCTCAATTTGTTGTCTAGTTTAGGTGTAGGCATGGACATAGGGGGAGTGTTGTTCTCTCAATGAACTCTCCCTCCCCCCATTATGCATAAATTGATCAAGTCTTTCACTTTAGCCATTGTTGATGGCACTTGTGCTTAAAAGACAAGTTTTGGTCATGGGCCCAAGGTTAAAATCTTCGTGGTGCCATACCTTTTGACTCAAACATAGGTGGCCTCGGCCACTGCCCTCTTGTGAAGAGGTGTGTCTTGGTCGTTTGCTGGTGTGTTTGCCATTTTTGTCGTTTCGTTGAGCTAAAGCCGTGTCTGTTTAGTTGCCGTGGCGTGCTGGGCGGTACTACCGCTGGTGGTGCGCGGTACTACCACTCGTAAGCGGTACTGCCGCCCCCAGCACGGTACTACCGCTGGGGGACGAGAACAGGGGGTTAAGTCAGGGGCAGGAGGAGGTTTCTTCTCCCCCATACCCATTTACTTCGCCCCTCTTTTCTCTTCCTCTCTCCAGCCTCCTCTCACCGCGGGAGGGTTTCGGCGGATCTCCGTCTCCGGGGCGTCCCTCTCCATTTCCTTTGGTGGAGTCGATCCCCACCTCGTCCTCTTGCCATGGATGCCGGTATTGCCCCCGTTCCTTCTTTCATTTTGTCTCTTTTTCAGTTCTTGTTTCTTAGGGGCAATGGTGGTTGCATCTCTAGATTTTTAGCTAAATCTAGGCTTGAGTTGGTTGGAGAAGGCAACTAGACTATCTCGATTAGAGTTTGGTAGGATTATTTTTGAATTTGGTAGGCCGGTAGTGCCGGATCTGACTGCGGTAGTAAGAACCCACTGTTTCACCGCCTTGTGCTATATGAAACTGTTGTTTCTCCGCCTCAAGCAGTACTACCGCTCCTCTTGGAGCGGTACTACCGCTTGACCTAGAGCGGTACTACCACTCCCTTTGGGGCGGTACTACCGCTTGGGGCGGTACTACCACGAGCAGGTCACGGTACTACCGCTGAATGCCAATTTCCATCATTTTCCTGCCTTACCTTGATCTTTTGTTGAGTTTGTTGGCTTATGCTCGTTCTTTCTGGTTGTTTTGCGTGTTCTTGTGTTTGGCTCCAGGTGATGATCTTTCCGAGCAGCAAGGTCGCCGTATCAACCCCGGGCGTGCCACATCAAAATGCTAACGCACCGCAAGTGTTCCTCCACCTCCTCAGCAATCGAAGCGAGCCGCCAACAAGCGAAAAGGGAAGACTGTGACTGAGATGACCAACAAGGAGTTTTGGGAGAAGCATCGCCGCAACCCCTATGCGGTGGACCAAGAACCCACTTTGGTCAACCGCCCGTTCTGGAACCGTTTTCAGTTTGCCATCTACTTTGATGTGATCAAGGCCAAGAAGAATCTTTTTGTTGATGTTCGCTCCATTGACACTGATGCTATGGAGAAGGACCCAGAGTACTTTGGCGAAGCTCTTCAGATGTGCACTCAGCTGAACATTCTCAGGATCATGCAATTCAACAAGGATTTTGATGCGGATTTGGTGGCTCAATTCTATGCCAGGACGCGCCACAAGGAGCTCATGCGTCAGATGGGAGCAACAGTTGCCAGTGGGTCTGAGGGTCAGATCACTGAAGAGGAGGACTGGATTCATCAGAATTGCCACTGGACCGACTCCGATGCCGAGCAGTTTTCGACCCACGATGAAGATGCAGAGATGTGATGTTCGAGATCTTCCTCCTTCCATCACCTGGAGTCGTAGTGTCTCTCTCTGCCCTTTTTGGTGTCTCGCTGCCAAAGGGGGAGAGAGTGTAGGGATTTGCTTCTTGTGTCGTGCTTTGAGTCGTCTTGTGTTTTCTTGTGTGTTCCTTCTTTGGTTTGGTTTGGTGTGAAACCTAAGTTCTAGTCATATGGTGTAAGACATATGCTCCCTATCGCTACCTTATTACTTATGTCATTTCAGAGTACTGTAGTTTATTGTGAGATGCATGCTTGTCCTATTTACTCACTTCTCTCATATATATTGTGCTTAGTATTGTTGCACTATAAAATATAGGGGGGGTGTTGATCCGAATGTGTGTGTCGTGCCATCTCTAGGTGCACACATTCTGGGGGAGCCCGTCTATATTTTGTAGTTCTTAGTTTTCTTCGTTTCATTTCTTTTCCTTGCGCAAATCCCTAGTTGTCATCAATCCACCAAAGAGGGGAAGATTGTTATGGCATATCTCTCTCAAGGTAGTTTTGGTGATTGATAACAACATGTTTGCGGTCTAATCTTGTGCTTTGAATAATTCACAGATTCTCCCCTCAAAAGGGAGGAACTTCGGTAACACATCCTCGTCTTCACCGGATCCACTCTTGGTTATCTCTTACCTTTACTTGTGCAAGCTCTTTAGTGTTTCTCCCCTTGCTTGCTTGTATGCTTGTTGTTATTGCATCATATAGGTTGCTCACCTAGTTGCACATCTAGACAACCTACTTTGATGCAAACTTTAATTTGGTAAAGAAAAGCTAAAAATTGGTAGTTGCCTATTCACCCCCCCCCCCCTCTAGTCAACCATATCGATCCTTTCATCTTGTAACCTGTGGTGCCTATTGGATGTGACAATGTTGACCTCGATAATGTCCTTCGTTCCTTCCCGCATTAGGACCACATTTCCAATGAGATATTCCGGGATGCCTCTTTTGGTCACTAGACTAAAAATAGTCCATTTGTAGTACCTCGAAGACAGGATTGCAGACAAGCTTTCACCTTGGCAAGGCAAGCTTTCACCTTGGCAAGGCAAGCATGTGGTTAATCTGGGTCGCAATGTTCTTGTCAAGTATGTGCTCACGGTGATTGCCAACTATCATCACACGCCGCCTGCTTTGTCGGTTAAAGTGAAGAATTCGGGCATGCGTATCTTTGGGTGGGTCGCGACAAGGTCCAGGTAGGTGAACTGGGTGATGGCGTGCAAGGTCAATACTACGGTTACCTAGGTGTTCTTAACCTTGAGAAGTTTGCTTCGGCGCTCTGCCCCCGCCGGCGTTGGTATTAATGGACCGACCCACCGAGGACTTGGCTTAGCATAGGAACTTCGTGCTCTCCCGAGTCCCGTGATCTGTGTGCTGCTGCCACTAGAGTGACTGTTGGGGATGATAGCTTTGCCAAGTTTTGCTACAATGGTGTATTGGCCTGGTCTCCTTGTTTTCTCTACAATGGTTTGGGCAAATGTCAAGACCGGCTCTCACTTTGTTGATGATGCTAGTATCGTGGGAGATTTGGAAGAAAAGCGACGCAAGAGTTTTCCGCAACACCTCCACCCCCAGAATGGTGGTTGTTAGGAAGATCAAGGAGGAAGCCCATGTTTGGGCGTTAGTGGACGCGAAACACTTGATTAATGTAATGGCGCGAGAGTAGTCTTTTTTTCTCCATCTTTGTGGGCATATGTCTAAAACTTCTTAATGAATGAAAACGGTAAATGTCTGAGTTGTTGTGTTAAGGATTTGGGTTGTAAGGGCATCTCCAAAGGGGGCCCTCAAAACTCCGGTATATGTGTGAGTTGTGGTGTCCGACCGTTTGTGGCAAATTTTGTCATCCAATGGGACCCTCATCGGTACGAGAAGTGGTCTGGACGTCTGTTTTGCTGCACAACCGAGACAAACATGGAGGAGCTATACATGTGTCATCCACTTGACCATCAAAAAGAAACATGTGGTCCTCCTCTCGTTTCTCTCTCCACACATGCATGATCCTCTCTCCTCTCTATTCTTCCAACCGGACAAATAAAGATTAATTTGTGAAAAGGGTTGAATGACGCTTTTTCATATCATGTCCGTGGACCATGTCCGAACATAAAAATGGACATATGTCAAAGCTATTTGCCGGTCTCCCTTGGAGATGTCCTAAGCCACCATTGCTTGTATTGTATAAAACTGTATCCGTCGTGTTCTGGCCAGCCTCATATATGCACGTCTGAGAGTGGCTAGAACCCTAGAACTCTCCCGTCAAATTTAGCTACCTTTCTACCTGAAATTTCTGTTTCTGCTCGGTCCATGGTTCACACTGAACCTCACAATAATGCTGAGATTGTGCGTGATGACGACAAAAAGGCGCTCCCGTGTGACCAGTGGCAAAGGAAGCCGGAGAAACCAAATCGGCAGGAGTTGCATCTTGCATCACCTCCTCACTGATCACACCTTTTATCTAAACAAAAACCTCACAAATCGATCGATCAATCAAACCCTCTTCACGCGTCGCATTGGCGACCAGGTGTCGGCCTGCGGGTGATCGCGTGCGTGTGCTGATCACCATTTATTATCGTAGGTCCCGATCTAACAATCTGCCCATGTGGACTAATCCGTGTCACCGGGGAGAGATCAATGCTTCTTCTCTTTTGAGACGTCCGGGGACGAATGGCGCGTGCATGTCGGCTCGTCGACGGGATGCACCTGAGCGTGTCGCGCGAACATCCGATCCCTCGTGCCTAAATAAACAGCTAAAATGTCAGTTTCGTAGCACATTCATCACGCACTTTGGCGTCCCGACCTGTATCACCCGTTGTCCATTGGCGTGCGTCCGGTATGAACCCCCGTGCGTCACGCCACTGACTACAGGCCGGCCGCCCGGCGGCAGGTACGATCGGCGGGGATCAAGGAGAGGCTACACGGAAACACCATCTAACCGGCCTGAAACGTCCGGACGGCCCGTCTAATCACTCACCGGTCATGAAAAATTAACCCAAACGAATGCCTCAATCTCGTTCCAAACGCCCATACTGTCTGGAACCCCTTATATCTATTTCCTCTGTTCCAAAATAGATGACCCAACTTTATATTAAAATTAATACAAAATCGGATCATATATTTTAGAACGGAGGGAGTAGCACAAATATAAGGCGACCCGGGCGCGTCCGCCAGTCGAAGCTAACAGGCCCGACCCACCACCGACCCCATGGCTGCCCCACAAAAAACCCCATCCGGCTCCTCGTTTGGAACCCTAGCTGACTCGCTCCCTCCGTCCTCTCCTCTTCCGATTCACCCGGGTGCAATGTCCAGCTCCGGCAGCGACTCTGGCTCCGACCTCGACGTTCACGAGGAGCTAGCCCCCCGCATTGCCTTGGAGTGGTCCAAGATGGACACCAGGGGCAGCTCCAAATCCGCAACGTCGCCGCAGCTCCCGCGCCAGCGCAGCGCGGACGCCGGAGCTGGACCCTCCATACCCGCGCTGAGCTCCACCAGGACAGCGCAGTCCGCACCGCCCCTGCACTGTCCCCTTACTTGCCGGCCGCTCCTCCGCGCGGGCAACGGTGGGTGCTAATCCCTGTGCCGCCGGCCCGCACGCGCACTCTGGAATAGGAGGCATGCGCCGCCTGCCGCGAGAGGCAGCGGGCAAGGGGCGGGGGGGGGGGAGCGGCGGAGCGGGCCGTGCGCCGTCGGCGCGAGATGCCGGCAGAGCCCAACGAGGAGGAGCGGCTCCTCGCCGAGGTCTACCGTTGGTCGATCATGACGGCGGAGACAGACGCTCAACGCCTCCGGCGAAAGAACGCAACAGACCTTCGGCTAGCCATAGAGTAGTCGGAGAGGGAGGCGAAGGAGATAGCGGCGAAGGCGGCTCGGGTCGCCAAACTAAAGCGGCAACATGATAAGGCCATCCGTTGGATGAAGGGGCTGTTAGTCCTGTTCTTCTCTGGCTCCGACTCCGATGGCAGCTCCACCTCCTCCGACGACCAAGATCTTCCACCAGCCGCGGACACCTACAGCTACGCCGGCAATCGGAAGGGGAAAGGCCCGGCGAAGAAGTGGTGAAGAAGCTCCCTCTTAAGTCTAATTATCGTTTTTAGTAGTTGAACTTGTGCGGCGATGAACTGCGGTGATCTTTTGGATAATGTAAAGTGGGTTTATGCATCTCATTGTCGGTTTGATGTCGATTTCTTTGTTCGTTGTTTGATCACGTACAGTATTTCAACGCGTTGCATGCGTAGCATGGATATATGATGCCGGATATGAGATACACGGATGTTGATAACGAATTATGATGCGCACGCGATCAGTGTCCGTGTCCGCGGGCGTTTGGGAGGCCGAATTTGCCCGTCACGGCCGGAGATGCTCTAACGGAGTACATGATGAGCGTTTGAGAGGGCGGATTTGCCATCGTGCTCTAACACAGAGGACAGGACGAGGAGTTGGTCGCATCCAGGTAGATACATCACCGATTCACCATGTACGGCCACCGCGCCCACCTCGATCCTGAGCCTGAACCGAATCCCCGATCCCACCCACGGAGCAACCCTGGCCGTCGGATCCCCGCACCGCTCCCTGGGCCACCTCACCCACTCGGGTCGGGTAGTTCAAATCCGGCGGCTCGGCTCCTTCCTTCCTTCCCGGTCTGGAAGCTTTCCTTTCTCTTTTGCAGCAGAGGAGGAGCGGGCCGGCCGGGGAGAGGGGCTTTCCGCTTTGCTTGCTTCCTCTTTCTCCCTCCCCCCCTCTCTCTCTTTCCAGCCTTTCTCCTCCTCGCTAAGCAACTCATCAGCTCAACTCACATCATCCGTGGTGGTGCCACACCACCACTAGTTAAACCGCAGCCTTCAGCTGGTGTAGCCAAGTGAGCGAGTGCGCGGCCACAAGGTAGCGGCAGCAGTACGAGGAAGCGGGCAGAAGGGACAAGAAGAGCTCGGTCGACCACGCGGCCGGAGCGGCGATGCCGCGGCCTCTGCTGGTTGCCCTCCTCCTCCTGGGGCTCTTGCTGCTCGTCCACGTCCCGTATGCTGGTATGATCTTCGGCTCCGTCGGTTACGCCTGCATCCGGTTCTTTGCTTTCTTCTTCGGCTAATCTGAATTCGGTTCTGTTCTCGGCTTCTCGCCGTTGCGGTGTTTCGACTTTGGAAGCTTCTTCTCACTTTCTTTTATCATTAGTACTGTACGCTCTTTTGAGATTTGAGCCAGTCGAGCACATGTCCAGATGTTCGATTCCTTCCTTCCTACTGCCACTGGAGCATCATCATAGCCCTGACAAGGAGAAAAATAAATAAATCGTTGGTAGTGTACCTTTTCTTCTTCTACTTCTTGGAATGGAATTCAGGTCACAGGGTAACTAAGTACTAGTAACTGACGTCTCTTTCACGTAGGTTCTTCAGCCAAAAGTGGCGTCGGTTCTTCAACCGTCCCCTTCGTGTCGACATGGTTCTGTTTTTAGCCCGGGAAAGAATGTGGGTGACAGTGAAATGAACCTACTTACATCTGTGGAAAACAACGGTGTCTGCGCTCTCAACCGTGCAACATTGTCAACAATTCGAAAAAAAATCCAATTATGCACGCGCACTCGTGATAAAATCCTACGTGCTCGCTCGTCGTGTCGTTGTGAGGGTGACTTGTACTAGCGCTGTACCGACCTGACACACTTTGTTTTCCAAGTCTACCCATTTGAAATTTTGAATTCCGCGGGGATTTCTTGTGCTCTTCACAAGTTTATTTACTGTGCAGTGACCTTAGGAGTGCATTTTGCCAACTATACTCATGTTGTTTACTAAAAAAAACTACTCCGTATATATACTTGTGTTGTTAACGGTGGGACACGTGTCGCAGCGCCGCAGTCCTTCATCGGCATCAACTACGGCGACATCGCCGACAACCTGCCGCCGCCGGCGTCGACGGCGCGGCTGCTGAAGTCCACCACCATCGGCAAGGTGCGCCTCTACAGGACCGACCCGGCCGTGGTGGCCGCCTTCGCCGGGACGAGCATCTCGCTGCTCCTCGGCGCCGCCAACGCCGACATCCCCTCCTTCGCATCCTCGCCGTCGGCCGCCGCCGCCTGGGTCGCCGCGCACCTCCCGTCGTCCTCCTCGCCCGCCGTGAACGGCATCTCCGTCGGCAACGAGGTGCTCTACTCGGGCGACGCCGCGCTCATCTCGCAGCTGGTCCCGGCGCTGCAGAACATCTACGACGCGCTGCCGGCCAGCTCCGGCATCAAGGTGTCCACGGTGAACGCCATGGACGTGCTGGCGTCGTCGGACCCGCCGTCGTCGGGGGCGTTCAAGCCGGAGCTGTCGGCCGCGCTGGACCCGCTGCTGGCCTTCCTCAGCAAGACCGGCTCGCCGTTCCTGGTGAACCCGTACCCCTACTTCGCGTACCAGGACGACCCCAGGCCGGACACGCTGGCCTTCTGCCTCTTCCAGCCCAACGCCGGGCGGCCGGACGCCGGGTCCGGGCTCACCTACACCAGCATGTTCGACGCGCAGGTGGACGCCGTGCGCGCCGCGCTGGACGCCAAGGGGTACAAGGACGTGGAGGTGGTGGTGGCCGAGACCGGGTGGCCGCACAGCGGCGGCGCCGACGAGGCCGGCGCCTCCGTGGAGAACGCGCGCGCCTTCGTCTCCAACCTCGTCTCCCACCTCCGGTCCATGGTCGGCACGCCGCGGATGCCCGGCAAGTCCGTCGACACCTACCTCTTCGCCGTGTACGACGAGGACCTCAAGCCCGGGAAGGCGTCGGAGAAGTCCTTCGGCCTCTTTCAGACCACGCTCACCGAGACGTACCCGACGGGGCTGATGAGGAACGGCACCGCGGGCCTGGCGCCGGCTCCGGCACCGACGCTGCGGCCGGCGAGCCCCCCGCCGGCGACACCGCAGGTGGGTCACCCATCACTCTGTCTGCCCTTGGATCTTGTTTGCTTTCGAAGTTTCTTGTGAACTTACGGTGGAGCTCTCGTCTCGCTTCTGTTGGTGCAGGTGACGCCGGTGCAGCCGCAGCCAAGCGCGTCGGCAGCGGCGACGTCGCCGCCTCGGCATGCTCGTAGTGCTGCTGAATCGCCTCGCACCGTGCCTGCCCTCCATGTGTTTGCTTGTTTCTTGTTCATGTCTCTGCTGGCCTGACCTTCCTTTTCTGTCTGCAATCTCTGTAATGTGTGTTGAGGCAAGCAACTTGTGTTCTGCTCATATGTGGTTTTGCACTGTCCAACTCTGATACGATGTGAACAAATATATTTGTTTCATAATCAGTTGGGAACCCTAGTTCGTTAAAGAAACAGTGTACCAACATCAATGACAAGGTAGGGACACGCCGACAGTCATAGCATATCATAAAAAGAATCATCATCCGAAGCATACTGAAGTATTTTGTTGGCGTACAAATAACAAAAAATACCAAGCAAGTGCAAGGAAAACATACAGGCCAGGCCCTACACACTGGTCAAATGAATGGCAAGAGAAACAACAATCTGCAGGCAGAACCTACGGCTTCAGAAGAAGTCAACAACCGAACAAGAGCTACAACAACTCTCAGCATACCACCATCTTAGAAAAAAAAACAAGGCAAAGGCAGCATCGAACAATCGAACAGCCACACACAAAAAAAGAAGATATCATCGGATTTATTTATGCGCCGGAATGAGAAACTGGGGATGTGGTGAACTGCCCGTCCTGGAAAAAATGGATGTACTGCTGCGGCAAAGGATGCTCCACCTGCAGCATAAGAAGCACACAAGGTTAGGTTGAGGCCTGTAGCTTATGTGTAGATACCCCAGCCTTATTCCGTAGTACAGAAGAGGAATTCACACGGTGCAAAAATAAAGATCGCATCTTACCCAGTCGCCATCAGTCTCGTCGCTAGGAACCAATACATTCATTTCACTGGATTTAGCCGAAGTAATGGAAGCGGCCAGTGATTCTTTGTTCAAGTATAACTGACACCCAGCTGTGTTGTCGATTGATATTGTCGGTGCGGTGCCCTACAGGTAAAGAGACGATGAGTTTAGTGCTTCACGACACTAGAAGCATGCCAAGTTCAAAAGGTTTGACCATCATACAAACAAAAGTGACACTTTTAGACCGATGACACGAATTCACAGAACAATCGAGTACCTGACATTGCACCTCAACGCCGTTGCAGTTGACAACCTCAAAAGCTGCTACGACATCCTGCATGACACATTAACTAAATTACTCTCGGCATATGCAATATTAATTCCAAAAAAGAAATGCAATATCAGTTAGCTGACGCCCCAGAATGGTTTTTGCTAACCTTGAAAACAATTCCAAATTTGGTGCATTTGTCGACGGTGATATTGTTTACTTTACCTGCAAAAAGTTTAGCATTTGCTATTGACCAAAGCTTCCAGAAGAACATAATATATCCGAAGTAAAGATATACTTGTATACGTTACTCCCTCCGTCTCATAATATAAGACGTTTTTGCAAACTGTTTTAGCTTGCAAAAATATCTTATATTGTGGGACGTAGCAAACCGTTTTAGCTTGCAAAAACATCTTATATTGTGGATGGAGGGAGTACCATTTACTTGAAGGACGGAATCCTTGCATCCAAACACATAGATAGACTGTTTAGAATCACACTCATCAATAGCAAGGTCCTTTCTACCAACTTGATTTTCGACCACCCATCTGCCATTTTAAAGAGGAAATGTAAAATAGATCAGTGTAAAGAAATATGCTCTCATTTATAAAGAACCACAATATTATCCTACTAATTAAATGGTGCAAGCTCCACCAAGCAGCATATGTAAATTATCGACACCAATAAGAAATATAGATTAGGAAAGAAGGTTAGCTTCTTTGATATCAGATGGAATTACATTATTCAAATACACAATTCAAAATTAATCCAATGTGCTTCCTTAATTTTCTTTGCAATAATTTCTCTTGATATTGCATTTAATTATCTCCGGTTAGTACGAGATGAGTGTTTTTCTTACACGAATTTAACTATCCCTTGGTCTTATGTGAAGTCATTTTCTCTGAAACTCTTTCATCTATATTTGTGCCACAAACCTCAACACGAGCATTCATCTAAACAATTCGTTAAACAGGATTACAAATCCATATCCTGTTTTCAGCTCCCTCTCAACTACGCGCAAGTCCATCTATTTCTGTGCCTGCTCTCTAACCCAACTAATCAAACACAAGGTTTCTATAACTATTCCACATGGTTGGGCCTGCCTGGCATTGATGCAGACCACCAAACAAACCCACAACGTATCAGTGACAACCTGTAATGACGTACTAGTAGATAATAGACGCTAGATAACAGTATGTTGTTTTTAGCACTCACTTGCGACCCATCTGAAGCTCCAGTTTTGGGGTTCCAGTCTTGGAGCCAAAGGTTCCTGCACGAGAAGTCTTCGCAGGAGCAGGGGCAGCAGCACTACTGGTCACAACACCACTTCTATCAGCACGGTTTTTAGCCTTCATGTCATCAGTAACCTTCCGCAGCCCTGTAAAAATAATAATAGGGCCTCATATGTATGTTATTCTAGAAGGAAACAAATCTCTGGTCATAGACAAAGCAGGTGCTATCATCTACCTGAAGTCACATCTTTGCCCCCACCGATCTCTTGAAACACAGCTGACATTCCTTGCTTAGGCTGCGAAGATTTTGGAGATTTGTCTGTGCTAAAAAGAGGAGCTGATGGTGCAGCAGGTGGAGGAGGACCCTTAGCCGCTGGGGCAGCAGCCTTTGGTGGTGCACATCCAGCAGGACCCCACACAGGCCCAAGAGGATAATATTTCTTAATATAATCCCTCAAGCCAGGTGTGTAGAGCTCCTTCAAAGCTTTAGCCCACTCAACGTGGTCAGCATCTTTGTTCTTGTACTCAACAAGAACCTAAGAGAAATACGGTGTATATGCATCATGAACCAAAACAACAAATACACATCTGGTTTCGTAGTAGAATGAAAATTTTCAGCTGGATCACTAATACCATTGTAATGTGATGCACTAACTAAATCACTCTTTGCGAGAGGACATCTTACAAAAATTAATCAAAATCACAAGACAATTCAGGCAAAACATAAGTAAATGTTTCACCCAAAATGTTCAATTACTATGAATTAGCATGTGTGGGTTTACAAATATGTAATCTTCATCAAAGGTTTCGGAAAAAGACATAAAAATTAACTTTATGCTACTCTAGGCCTTTTAAGAGTATTCCTATTTACTCATGTGAACCTAATAAGTAAGTTGTCAAAAACTTCATAATCCCGACCGTCCCCTTCCAGAATTATGTTGACAGGTCGATCTTGTCCCTTCCTCGGCACTCTTCCTCAGTCACTCATGCACACAGCACATCCCCCATTCCCCTTTTACCGGGTTTGTGAGCTCAGCTCTCAAATGCATCTTGTGCTGAATCTAAAAAAATTGGTGTGTCCTTTAGCTTTTATCTTGTACAAGATACAAGTTCATTCTCTCATTTCACTCTTTCTCATCCACCCAAACAAAATCCTGATTTGGCGACCAAAAATACAAAGTAGCATGTACTGTTTTAGATGCTTATAGGGTTCAATTTCTTCAGGATGAATATAACTTTAAAAACAAGGTTGTTCTAATGCTTTTGTTTTACAAAATACACCTATTACATGGTAAAAATAAATTTTAATTAAAGAATAATCTAGTAGTGACAACCAGAAATGATAAATGGGTTGTTTTGCTTGAATAAAGAAGGATGATAGCCATAAGTGTTACAGATGCATCTCACTAATCTATAGCAGACCTTTCCAAAAAGAAACAGCACCGAAGCATTCTTATCAGGCTTTTTTGCTATTCATAAATTTAACCACGGCAGTAGGTATAAATGCCACAGGTATTGTGGAGCAAGGACAGACCCAGTGCTAGAAGCTCCCACGGCAGGTGGGGTCCGGGGAAGGATTATACGAGGCAAAGCCTTACCCCTGCACAGTGCAATGCAGAGAGGCCGCGTCGAACCCAGGACCTCTTGGCACACTGGGGAGTACTTCGCCACTACGCCAGGCCTGTCGAAAATGGAATACTAAAAGACATACCTTGTTATTGTAGAACTCGGCCATCTGCCAGCTTTCTTCAACATGTGCTGTTGGGAAACTCATGCCTTGCAAGGTGGAAGAATAAAAGCAAATCAGGCGCGAAACATGTATAAACCTCGACCGGACTCAGAGCCAACGAAGCAATTTCACTAACCGCAGCCTTTCCCTAAGAACGCAACCCAAGCCAGGGCATGGAGACTGTCAGCAACACTCTTCATGTGATTGAAATAGTCGGGCCTCCTTCCTTCCGTCATAGCGGTTGCTTTCGCAATAGTATCGTTTAGAGGCTTGAGGAAATCCTGCGCTTTAGCCATTGATGCAGGTTTCTGCAGAACAGGGGGGAAAAAGGTTCAGTGATGTAAGAATTGCAGTTACAATTTTGCAGATCCATCAAGCACGGTAACATTGTACTATGCGGCAGCATCCAATACTGGACGCCATTACAACAGTGGCATCAGCCCCAGACGTCTCGATCAACGAAACCCTATATCTCCTGACCTAACCTAGGATCAAAATCTCGGGTCGACCAGCCATTTCCGCCGAACCAACGCCCCGGTGCCCCAGAACCGAAGGGAACGCCCGGAGATCTGAGGGCCGAGCGCAGACGTAGACAGCAGATCAGGGCAGGGAGGGAAGCGCGCGCCGTACCGGGTATTGCTTGGCCAGGATGAGGAGGTCCTTGGCGACGGCGAAGGCCTCGGCGAGCACGTTGGTGGCCTCGAGCACCGTCCCGCCGATCTTCTCGGCCGCGGCGTTGAGGCGGGCGAAGGCGTCGGCGAGGAAGTCGTCGTAGGCCAGGATCGCCGGATCCGACGACGCGGAGGCGCCCCCGAAGTCGCGCGCGGCCGAGGCCCCCGACGCGGCGGCGGCCTCGAGGCGCGCCACCGCGGCCTCGAGCCGCTCGACGAGCGCCTTCTCCATGGCGAGGCGAGGCGAGGGAGAGCGAATCGGGCCGCCGGGGTCGGTCGGTGGTGCGTGTCCGTGCGACGGTGTGCGAGCGAGTGCGTCTCTGTGGCGCCGCTTCTCCAATTGGTTGCGGTTTTGATGGACTCTGCGGCTTCGCGAGCGGCTTTCCCTCTTTTCTGTGGCGACAGGAAATACATGAGATTGTGAGATGCTGGGGCACTGGATAATTCCCCAAAATTAAAGTACCACATATTTTTTTAATCATGTACGGAGTATAATTTTCAAAACAAGATGAAAGTACCAAATATATTTTTAGTTTTTATATGGTAATTTGTGATCTACCAGTAGCATCTTGAAAGGAAGATTAGCATGACCTAATCAATCAGGAAATACAATCAATCTGGTAAAGGGTCGGCGATAAGGAGTCGTTGTTGCGTTACGCTTGCAAACATGAACTTTTGTTGCCTTTATCATTAAGTCGGTGAGTTGTTGCCGAAAGTTAAAGGCCACTACTAAAGTCTAGCAACGAGAGAGACGCTACATATTATCATCTTTTTGTTTAAAAAGTCTATTATATGTATGTTGTATTCGGTGTGTATAGTTAGAGTAATTGTCAATCTAGTTATGCATGTTGGTTCCCGCGTAAATTTTTATAACTTTTCATAGAACGGTACAATCAGCATATTCATTAGCAACGGCGTGAAAATTAGCGAACATATTTCTACGCTACCAGCTAGTTATAACTTTTTTGGCGCCAACGGACAAGAAAGCAAGAAACGTCGACACGGCATCAAGACCGGCCCTGAGAGGGGCTGGCCGCCCCAGGCCCCCAAGGTGGAAGGAGCCCCCACGTATGCAATTATGTACATTAGGTGTCTGGAAGGGGGCCGTGTGTAGCTGTGGGGAAAGAAAGGAAGAAAGGCCATTGGGTCTGATCCAACCGCCTAAGTAGTAGCAACTGCTAGCGTTACATCGCCATAACACACGCATCAACTCGTCGGGATCCAGGAACGGATGCATGCATCGTCCACACGGTACGCGCCATCTTTTCGCCTTCCGCGCCAGTCGCAGTAGATGAACCATCGCCGCTTGCTCAAAGAACGAGGATTGGACTACAAGGGACGTGATGCGCGCCAGAGCTCGGCGATGGACCGGTGTTGCGTGTCCTCTTTAGAGGTGAGTGTTGCCAGCCAATCCACACTGTTAAATGTTTTGTTTATGCGTTTTAATGGTGTAGATCTCGTAGATCCAGATGAAGATTGAGGTTGTGGATGCTGATCATGGTTCATGGTAGTTAGGTTTTTTTGATGAAGTGCGCAACGACGACACAATTGGGTAACTAATTATTGATTTATCCGTGTGCTCAATGAGGTGCGAGTAATTTAACTTTTTAAAGATACCAAGATGTTTTATTTTTGAAGATGTAAAGGAATTTCCACACCACTCATACAGATTTGTCCATCTATCTAATTGCTCATATACTCCTATTTGTAGTAACAATTTTACCACAGTGATTCCAATAATTTAAAATGCATGTCCCAATTCTGTATTTTGGTTATGAAATCTTTTTAGGATCATGGAGTCTCATGTCCCTTTTGGTACCTAAAACATATAATGTACTTCTGTATGTTAAAAAAAGTATTAAAAAAGTTCCTAATGTGTACCAAAAATGTAGAACGTGTATGAAAAAGTGAATGTAAAAGCACAAAATTTTAAAAACGTTGACAGCATATAGTTTTCTTAATCGTATATCTAAATATGTTAAACATGTATAAAAAATGTTCCTAATGTATACAAAAATATATAATGTGTATGAAAAATTAGTGATCAAAGATAAATATTCAAAAATGGTAATCATCTCAAAAATGTTAAGGGTGTACAAAAAGTTATTACTTATGTATACAAAAAATGTAGAATATGTATTAAATTTTATGAACGTAAAAGCGTATATTTTTAAAAAAGTTGATAGTGCACAAAAAATGTTAACCATATATTTAGAAAAATATTTATTAAACAAATTTCTTGATGTATACGTAAATGAAACAATATGTATGAAAAAAGTTGCCATCAAACATATTTTTTAAATGTTAGTCATGCATTTATAAAATATTAAACATGTAAAAAAATGTTTCTTGATGTATACTTAAAGTGTATGAAAAATGTAGACATGTATTGAAGAAAATAGAAAAACAGAGAAAAGTGATGTAACCAAAGGAACAGAAGATGAAAAAAAACACCTCCACAACAAAGAAAAATGGAAAACCTGAAGAAAAGCGTGAAAACCCATAAAAAAACCAAGGCAACCCAAAGAAAAACAAAGAAAACTGATGAAACTAAGACAAGAACAGAAAATAAAGAATATATGGGAAAGAAAAGAAAAAACCAATAAAAAAAGAAAAAAATTAAAAGAATACTGAATTAAAATGAAAGAAAAGAAAATTCTGGAAAAACTGGCCTAAAATGAAGAAAACGGTGAAAAAGAAAATGAAAACCAAAATACTAGAGAAAACTGTGAAGAAACAAAGAAAGCCGATAAAAACAGAAAAAAAAGGAAAAAAACGGAGTAGAACCAACAAACAAACATGCGATCGAGCGACGAGAAATTAGAGGCGACGAAAAAATAATTAAAATGTTCCGGCCCTGAAACAACTGGAAGAGGAAACCCTTTGGGCGAGAGCTGCTTCGATCTCGCATGAAGCGGGACATAGTTCGCGCGTTCCCTATTTGTTGAGAAACTCGCGTTTTGTGGCCTCTCTCAGCTGGGCCTGGGCCAGACGCAGCCCATTCGTGCATATCCGGCCGTAGTAGCAAGACAGCCCAGATAGCTCGAGCCGTCTCTACTTCGTGCGTCTTCCGGTCACTCCCGACTCCGGTGCGGTGAGCCCCTCGCCGCCCGCCGGCGATCTCCGTATACGAGAGGAAACAAATAGCCAGCCGGCAACTCTCCCGCACTCCGGCTCGGTAGCCTTTCCCTTTCCCCGTTCGGTTGGTCCAAGCGCTCGCGCTCCTGGCTAGCTGGTTGGCTGGATCTAGCCGGCCAGAACCCTAACCTAACCCGGCGGGTCTCCAATCCTGTCCGCATGGAGCCGGCCGCCAACGGCGACAAGCCCTCCGACGAGCAGCAGCAGTTCGATCCCAGCCGGAGTAAGGGCCTCTCTTCTCGTCTCAATCTGCCAATTATGCTGTGCTGCTTTGTTCGTGCTTGATCTGGGTTGGGCTGGGTTGGTTTCAGCCCTGTCTAGGGAATCTTGGCTACTGTATTGATTATTAGTAGTAGCTATCTATTTATTTATCGGTTACTGCACACAATCTGTTTGATTCGTGGGAAATTCACAACTACGAATTGGCAGGAGGGGAGGTTGGGAATATAATTCTTATCAACATGTTTGTACCTCATATGGCTCTGTCCAATTGCAGTAATAACCGAGAACACGCATGCGGTGAATGGATACTGATGCCTTTGGATGGAATCCATGACCGCCATTAGGAACTCATGCTGAACCGTTTGTTTTTCCACGCAAGCGATTTGATTAGCACAAGCTTCCATGTGCTATCTCAGTCATCGTCGCGAAGCTTCACATATTTAATTAGCGCACAATTCATCTGCATAAACTTTCAGGATGTGCATTCACCGGCTGTTTTGGTACCAACATTAAGTTTAGAAGCTTGTTAAATAAATTTTGCTGCGCTATATTACAGTACTGTGGCATTCTATTTAGGACACCATCTTTAGGATGTCCTCGAACCGAATACTCTGTCTTTTCTATTATGAACTGTTTGGAAGATCTAGCTTTTCCTTCTCATTTGCCAAGTGTTGCTATTTGAAAGTATGGCAAGTTCTGTTAACTCTTTTATCGCATTCTGACACATAATTTTATCAATGATTTCAAGTGATTGGCGTCATCAAAAGGAAGGCCTTGATTAAAGACCTAGCCGCTGCTTACCACGCTGAGTGTGTAGCATGTTGTAAAGAGCTTCTGGAACTCCAGAGGAAGTGGGAGGAGGTCTGTATCCTGTTGTTCTCCAACATTTCCAGATTTAGTCCTTCTTCTGGCTCTCTATATCACTTTAGTAGTTAGTACTGCAATTTTGTTCATTTTTTACCTGTCAATCGGAACATTACTTGCAGCCTGTAGCATTGTTGAAAATTATATTAGTGATGCATATTGTGCTCCATTAGCAACTGGTACTCTTTACACTTAGATCATGACTGCTAAAAGTTTTTTCTTGTCACTTGTCAGATCTCACTTTTACATTAAGTCCATAAGGCTGGAACTGTTGCAGATTCTTAGTCCAATTCATTGAGCTGTGAAACAAATGCAAATGTTTTCTAGGGAAGGAAACTTTTTAAGATTTTTAGTCCATAAGGCTGGAACTTTTGCAAATCCTGAGTTGAAGTCATGACTGTCAAATATGATTGGAGTTCAGCACTCACTGTTGCATGTTTTAGATTTTATCATTAAGAGAATTTTCTCTGTGAAAAAGGTTCCTGTTATCAACATTAATAATTCATCAGTACATATACTTGCTAGCTTGTTCTCTAGTACCTCCAGCATCTTTGGGGCCACTCTGTATTTGTTTTTTGTGCTAGCAGTTTCTCCCTTCTTACTCCAGTAGTTTTCGTTGTTATTCCCGTTCTTTGTTGGAACAGTTCAGCTTTCTGCAATTCGTGTCATAGTGCTACTTATCAAAGTCATCAAAATGCAACCGTCTTTCTGGGGCTACTTGTATTTGTTGTTTGTGCCAGCAGTTTCTCACTTGTTACTCCAGTAGTTTTCGTTATAATTATCATTATTTGTTGGAATAGTTTCCACCTTTCTGCGTGTCGCAGTGCTACTTACAAAAGTCGTTAAAATCCACCATCTTTCAGGGGCTGTATGCCTTGGTCTACACTAAAATTGAGCACACGGTTTTTGTTCTGCACTTCCTATCCTGTCAACAATTTCTTGAGATAACTGATCTCTGATGCGGTCCATTTTCCTGGGGTTTTTTTTCCCCGGTCGGTTTTGCAGGAGCAATGTGTCGAAGCTAAGATGCCCGAAGTGCCAAAACCATCTTCGACGAAGCCTTCTAAGCGCAGGAAGAGGTAGATCTACCAGGGGATTAATCGATGCTGCAGTTTACTTCAGTGGGGGAAATGGGAAGAGAAAAGAAAAGACTCATGTAAACATAGTTGACCTCCTGATACACAGGAAGGCGTGGTGAAAAACTCTACTGAGATTCGTGGTCTTCAAAATGTGGCACGAGCTAGTAAAAAAGTTTCGAGTAATGTGTGTGTACTGGTGTGGTCAATCACCATGTGAACTTGTGAAGTGAAGCAACCTACTATCACGGCTTGCTGCTGTCTTGCCCTCTGGGTAAAAAACTTATCCCGGCTTGCTGGTCGGTTCGGCTATGATGGCGTCCTTGGACATCGCAATTTTCTACTAGTACTCCTACTCTAAGGGCTTGATTAGATGAAATTAAGGGGAGTTCTTTTGAACGGCTTAAAAAATAAACCATCTCTTCCGAGCTCTTTTCATAAGCCGACTCTTATATTCATTGAGGCTTCTAAACTCGTTCGTCGATGTACATATGTCTGGCGGTGCCTTCAATGGCAGACAGGTTAAGGCCTCCTTTGGTTTACAGGAATTTCATAGGAATTCTAGAGGATAGGATTTTTATAGGATTTTTTTCTTTTAGAGCCCTTTGATTCATAGGAATGGATTCCTATTCCTACATAGGATTGGTTCCTATCCTCCATATTTCATAGGAAAATAAAAAAGAGCCTATTCCTACTCATAGGATTTGAGATGTATGTCATCTCATTTCCTACAAGATTCCTATTCCTATGATAATCCTATTCTATAAACCAAAAGAGGCATAAATGAGTTCCTTCCATCAATCATCTACGGTGTGCACGTCGGCGAGCTTCTTGAACTGCAGCAAGGACATCGCTTGGATATACAGTGGCAAATCCGGATGATATACGGATGGACCATTGCGACACCAATTATACACGAAGTATATGTATATATATGTGTAGGAACAAGACAAGTAGACAACTAAGACAGATCAATGTGACAGTGAGTGGTCACTAGATAAGATGGTTAGGCAGGGTAGCAGCCACAGTTCACAAAATGAGGGCTGGACTAGCTTGTTTTGTCCTCTGTCAGTAGCGCCAATTTTTCTTTCACTTGCAGCATTAGGTCGTCTTTGTTTTTTACAATCGAGGGGCATACCGCAAGTGATTACAGCCTTGTCGAGTATGGGATTGAGCGAACGATTCCACAGGGGGTTGAGGCGCTTCAGGCCTTGCAATGCAAGGTGTTTAGTAAAATAAATTGGGTTTTTAAGCATTGGTGCTAATCTGTACATGAGGGGTGCTAATTAAGTGTGTATCGTCTACAAATAAACATCTATGCTCAAAGAAAAAATGAATTATTTCTCTAGGTATATTTTCTAAACATCTTGCATTGTACATGGCCTTAACGCAGCGTGGAGAACCAGAGCAGCTGAAGTATTAGAGTGTTTATGAAGCTAATCATCAATGTCGGTACGGCATAGATTCGTAGACTTCCGTAAAGTAGTATGATCATTTTTAACCAATGTGATTCTGTGAAAGTCAACAAATTGATTTCTAGGGTGCAAGTGGCGTCAGGAAGCAGGAGAGCAAGGTGGCGGCTCAGCGACATCCTGATGTATGTAACGTGGAATATCGAAGAAGCTGAACATTTATATATTCACCCACAAATGTCTCACTCCTTTTTTTTCCTTTTAATTTGAAATTCATGAGTGTCTCGCTCTTACCAACGTTGTAGTGGAGGATTTGGTTTTAGATGTCATAAATCAGTTGGGCCTAGTCGTGTCTCGCCATAGGGGAGTGTAGTTTGCATGCGTTATGCAGTAATTTTCTTTTCCTTTATAGATTTACTGAAAACAATGAGCGCCCCTCTTTGTGCATCTACATTTCCTTTTAGTGGAGACATTGCTCCAGTCAAGTAATTGGTTTTTCACACTTCATTTCTTCTCTTTTTTTTTTTGAATTGTTTGGATTGCTTACCACATGTGAAGGTACCATGCGGTTTGGTAAACTTTTTCTTCGACCGTTTTCTCCCCTCCCCTCGGTGTCTACTTTCCCCTTCAAACTTTGCCGACGAGTTTGTGGATTCGCCTCTCCTCTACCCACTGCTCCCATGGTAGGTGATGGTGGTGGTGGTGGTGGTGGTGGGGGGGGGATCCCGGTGCCTTCGCTCCGGATGGTAGTTTAGGTTAGGATTTGCTAGTCCTTGCCGGTGCGGCGCTCGGGTAGATGGCGGCGCTTTTTCTTCGAGTTTGTTCTCCCGGTTTCAATCATCTTTGAGTTCGTGCATCTGAACGTAGTTGACAGAGCTCCGATGTAGATTCCTACCGTCTCCTTGATGTGTGTGTGTGCGCGTGCGCGTGTTCCTCTTGTGCTCCTCTTATTGCTGTCTGACAACGGATGTTATATGCACAACCATGTGTCTCTTTGCTAGGTATCTGAGGTTGGTGCATCACATGGTCCCTCAAAACACACGACGTGTATAGGAAGCGCTAGTGAATTTTGGTTGCAGTATTCTTTAACAATTGAGCAAGTTTTGTGGTAGCATCTTCATGTATGGATTCACATTTGTGAATAATAGTCATGTAATGAGTGTTGGCTCCATGAAATTGGAATGCTCCAATATAATTACGGTTCAAGTATTATTGTTTTCTCTATAGAGAATTGTCGTTGTTATGTGATGAGAAATGTCCACTTTACAATGTTGAACTTGCCACTCGGTTTAACATCAAACCCTAAATTCAACCAGTTGCCCCACACCTGAACTAACCACCCGGTATATGAGTCAACCCCCCCAACCCAAATTGCGGTCCATTTTTAAACCATGAAGTTGCGACCCCATTCAAAAACTTGCAACTGCAACTCCATCTCGAAAACTGTGGTTGAGACCACATTTGAAAACTTGCACATGTGATCTCATTTGAAAATTCGCAGTCTTTGAGAGATTGATCTTTAGGTATCTTTAGATTGCTTGGAGGTCGTCACGAATATCAACAGTTTGCTCCATGTCGATATGCTACTAGTCTTCAAGAGGCTGATCTCGGCGAAGTTCATTCAGGGAGGTATCTTTTGGCCGTGAGAAAAGAGACAATGATGGACAGGAGCATGGTTTGGCTAGAGCCGCGGGTTCTCTTTCCATCAGGCGACATGTTTGGCTATCAATTTTACGTGATATTATTTGTATTCCCATGAACTTTGAATGATGAATTAAGCTTGATGTTCCTAGAGAAACCCACATGTTCCAGTTTCATGTGCCCCACACGATTGCGTGCTTCAATCGAATGGCCACATGCAAGATTGAAACACAACTAATTCTCAGCTAGATGAGAAACAACAAAACCATTAATTTTTGGAAATATTTCTATTCACTCGGCTGATCGGAGGCTACACGTCCAATGCATCGTCCGTGAACCACATGCCTCTTACCGAGCCGCCTGCAACATGGCCCTTGTTGCAAGACGCATGAGCGCTTTGCAAAGTATGTTGTAGGCCGATGAACACGAGGCGTGCAACAACCCTAACTATACATTTGTTTGCAACATGAACCTTGCTGCAAAACGCATGAGCACACGACCTCTTGGGAAAACACTTTGAACAGAGTGCAAGATGGCCCATGTTGTAAAAATCATGAGCTTAACACGTGCCAATAGCTAACGATCAAATGGCTGTCGCACGGAAAAGACAAAAAAAATTAAGAGGATTGCAACAAGGCTCGTGTTGCAAAGGATGAGCGCAACATGAGGCTTGTTGTGAAGGCTCGGGGAGAATGGTCGAATGGATGTTCGCGGTTCCGACAAACGACTACCTGGACGGTCAGTCTTTTAGGATTATTGTTGGAAAAATGAGCAAAATACTACGAGATTTAATCCGAATAAATAGAAAATAGATCATGACAGCAATAGCAGAGATTAAACTAATCATGCGAACTAGCATAGTAGATGAACATATCACATCTAGGGCACATACTAGAAACATGAATTCTACCACGATCTCGAACAAGAAGGATAGAATAACATACGGTGCAGCGGGTGCAGCACCGCCGGCGTTGACGTTGTCGCCCATGTCATCGAGGATGAGGTTGCCGAGGTCGGGGAAGAAGTCGTCGTTCGCGAAGTCGTCGCTGCCAGCAGTCGCGCGAGTGCGCTCCCCAAAAACCTGATCGCCCCTCTCCCGTACAGGATCACGAGAGGCGGGGTTCCGGAGGCCTGCTGTCCCTTCTCCCGGTGCACGCCGAAAGGAGGGATGGAGAAGACTTGCTTGGCGGTGCAATGATCTGAAACGGTGGTGAGAAACCATACGAAGCGGCGGCGGCTAGGGTAGACGTCAAGATCCAAAAGAAGGTCGTGGGAGTAAACCCCACGTCCGAGTTGTCACGATCCAAAAGAATCGGAAACGTTTCAGTAATTAACGCGTCCATTAATTATTAATTAATGACTCATTAGTTTTTCTCGAGCAGCAAAAATATAGACAACATGCATAGCTCTGTCCTCGGCTCGGCTCAATCCCGCAACCCGCGGCGCGGCGCGTTGTGACGAGGCGAGGCGAGGCGTGGCGAGGCGAGCGAGGAGGAGGAGCGCGCATGTAGATCTCCTCTTCTCATGCTCATACAAGTGGTAGAAGAGCTCACCTTATAAAGAGGTGCAACTCTCTCTCAACTTCCGGGGTGGGACTAAACTTTAGTCTCACTCACTCCACTCACATGTGTGCATGAATGGGCCAAGAGAATTTCAGAATTTTAGTTGGGCTTTGGGCCAAGGGCCTACTAGCAAAATTCCAACAATCCCCCATAAAGTCTCATTGGCACATCTCATCATTTAGTTCCAAAACATTGTTTATATACCGGTGCTTAGTGGAGACTGTGAAGTTGAACTTCTACCTAGAGATTTATGCTACACTAGATCACAACTTGAATAGTGGACTATGCCTTGAACTACAAGTTTTCTGCGAGACTAGTTTCACACAAATTCTTGACCGATACTGGGCTGCCGCAAGGCTTCCCCGCGGGTGGAGTGTATACGTCATACTCCAGGGCCTTTTCATGAATTTAGTAGAGAACACCCAATTCTCATAGACTGCGACGTTAACAATCAAATTCATATAGGTGTGTTCCTCAGAAGATGTTCTGCAGGACAACATCTCTGCTTATCCGAATAAGCCACTTGGAACACATTAAGATAAGTATCAACCTGCCATGCAGATCAGGAGAGTATTGCATCTTCATGGAGTGGGATAGGTAATATAGGGATACTCTCCTCCCAGCTGACCAACAACTTGTCTCCCACTTCTACTTCACGGGATCTCCGATCACATAGAGTGGGTTACCACTATGGACAACTCATGCGGTGGGTCTCAGATCCATCTCCATCGATGCATTATCTATCACATTACGTGATAGACCCTTTGTGAAGGGATCTGCCAAATTTTTCGATGTTTGGATATAATCCAACGTAATAACTTCGGAGTTCCTCAATTTTCTGACAGATTGCAGTCTCCTCTTCACATGCCTTGAGGACTTCATATTGTCCTTAGAACTGTTTATCTTGACGATCACAGTTTGATTATCACAGTTCATCAGGATAGGGGGTATTGGTTTTTCAACCATAGGTAAGTCCATCAAGAGCTCACGAAGCCACTCTGCTTCAACAGTGGCAGTGTCTAATGTTGTGAGTTCTGCTTCCATAGTTGACCTCGTTAAGATGGTCTGCTTGCAAGACTTCCAAGAAACAGCGCCACCACCAAGTGTAAAAACATAACCACTTGTGGCCTTAATCTCATCAGCATCAGATATCCAGTTTGAGTCACTATAACCCTCCAGTACCCTTGGATACCCGGTGTAGTGAATCACATAGCTCGCAGTGCCTTTCAAATAGCGCATAACTCTTTCAAGCGCATGCCAATGATCATCTCCCGGTTTTGACACAAACTGACTCAGCTTGCTAACAGCAAACGAGATGTCAGGCCTCGTGGCACTCGCCAAATACATAAGCGAGCCAATAATTTGAGAATACCCCAGTTGATCTCTAGCAATCCGTCGATTCTTTTGAAGCAACACACTAGCATCATGTGGAGCTGGAGAAGGTGTGCAGTCGCTATACCCAAAACGACTCAAGACCTTTTCCACATAGTGAGACTGAAGCAGTGTGATCCGACCATTCTCATCTCTCAACAGCTTGATGTTTAAGATAACATCAGCTACTCCTAGATCCTTCATCTCAAAACAGCGAGATAAGAAATCCTTAACCTCCTTGATTAAATCAATCTTGGTTCCAAAGATCAATATGTCGTCAACATACAGACAAAGAATAACTCCTTCGCCCCCACCATAGCGATAGTACACACACTTGTCACCATCGTTTACTACAAAGCCAGCAGTAGTTAATGTTCTTTCGAACTTCTCATGCCACTCTTTAGGAGCTTGTTTAAGGCCATATAAAGACTTTAATAACTTGCACACCTTTCCTTCCTAACCAGGTACTACAAAACCATCTGGCTAATCCATGTAAATTTCCTCCTTCAACTCTCCATTGAGGAAAGCTGTCTTAACGTCCATTTGATGAACGAGAAGACCATGTGAGGCAGTCAGTGATAGTAGCACCCGAATTGTGGTCAGTATAGCCACGGGTGATTAAGTATCAAAGAAGTCTTCACCTTCTTTCTGGGTATAACCCTTGGCCACAAGTCGTGCCTTGTACTTTTCAATCGTACCATCAGGTCTAAGCTTCTTCTTGAACACCCACTTACATCCTACAGGTTTGCACCCATAAGGACGGTCAGTGATCTCCCAGGTACTGTTAGCTAAGATGGAACCCATCTCGCTACGTACAACTTCCTTCTAGTAGTCAGCATCAGGAGATGCATAGGCTTCTGAAATAGTCCTGGGTGTGTCATCCACGAGGTACACAATGAAATCATCACCAAAGGACTTTGCAGTCCTCTGTCTCTTACTCCTCACAGGAGTTCCATTGTCACCCTCAATAGGATTCTCAACGTGTTCCATCGCAATGGTGGGTTCAGGAATTACAGTGAATTCCTCACTAGATGAAGTAGGTATCTTCTGATTTGATGAACTCGACATATCCTTCATAGGAAATATATCCTCAAAGAAAGTTGCATCATTCGACTCCATAATCGTACCAACATGCATGTCGGATACCTTAGATTTTATTATCAAAAATCTATAGCCGATGCTATGAAAAGCATAGCCCAGAAGAACACAATCCATGGTTTTTGGTCCAAGCTTGCGCTTCTTGGAAATTGGTATAGTGACTTTCGCCAAACAACCCCAAGTACGTAAGTAAGAGAGTTTCAACCTTTTACTTTCCCATTCCTCAAATGGAGTCATGGTCTTATGCTTTGTGGGAACTCGGTTTAGGACATGACACGCAGTCATTAGCGCCTCCGCCCACCATTCCTTGGATAGACCCAAAGTGTCTAACATGGTGTTAACCATATCAGTTAGAGTTCGGTTCTTTCTTTCGGCTACCCCATTTGACTGGGGTGAGTAGGGAGGCGTCCTCTCATGAATTATACCATGTTCCACACAAAACAGATCAAATTCATTGGAAAAATACTCTCCACCACGATCGTACCTAAGCCATTTAATTTTTCGATCAAGTTGGTTCTCTGCCTCAGCTTTATAGTTTTTGAAGAAAGTCAAAGCCTCATCTTTTGATTTCAGAACATACACATAACAATATCAAGTGGAGTCATCAATCAACGTCATGAAGTATCTCTTTCCACCTTTTGTCAACACGCCATTCATCTCACAAAGATCAGAATGTATAAGCTCTAGTGGCGCCAAGTCTCTTACCTCTGCAGTCTTATGGGACTTGCGAGGTTGCTTAGCTTGCACACATACTTGGCACTTAGAGCCTTTGATAGTAGAGATTTTCGGAATTAAATTCATATTGGCTAGCCGCGTCATGCAACCAAAGTTAATGTGACAAAGTCGTGAATGCCAAATATCAGACTCATTATTGTGGCAAACATTATTAATAACTTTAGTGCAAATATCTGACAAAGACAGGCGGAACAAGCCTCCGCTCTCATAGCCTTTTCCAACAAATTGTCCATACTTATAAATTACAACTTTATTAGATTTGAAAACCAACTTAAAACCATATCGACATAAACAGGAACCGCTAACGAGATTTTTATTGATGGACGACACATGATGAACGTTCTTCAGACGCACGGTCTTCCCCGAAGTAAACCTCAGATCGACCGTACCAACACCTCGAATGATGGCATGTGACCCGTTCCTCATCAGCACGGGAGAAGTCCCAGTGGCCTGGTAAGAAGAAAACATGGAGGCATCAGCACAAACATGTACATTGGCACCGGTGTCAATTAACCAATCAGGGGTTTGAAATACTGAAAGGATGGTAGGAAAAATACCGTACCCTGATTCCTTCATATCAGTATCACCGATGACAACATTAGCGGACTTGCCGCTCTTCTCATGTTCGCGCTCCTCAAAGCGGTTAGGACACTTCCGAGCCCAATGATTAGGATCACCGCAGACATGGCAAAGTCCCTTCCCCTTCTTATGAGAATTCTTCTTGAAGTTGGTAGAATGTGATGGCTTGTTCTTTGTATCAAACTTTCCTTTGCCCTGAGTTTTGTTCTTGTTGTTTTTGAACTTGTTGGGATGGAAGTTCTTCTTCTATACCATGTGGGCAGTAGAACCTCCCTCAGCAACTCAAGCACGTGTGTCCTTTGCTCTCGCCTTCTCTTCAACATCAAGAGTACCAATGAGATCCGCAACAAAAAACTCCTGTCTCTTGTGTTTCAGGGAAGTAGCAAAATTGTTCCACGAAGGTGGAAGCTTGGCAATGATGCCTCCGGCAACAAATTTGTCCGACAACACACACTTGAAGTACTCAAGTTCTTTTGCGAGCGACTGTATCTCATGAGCCTGCTATACAACAGGGTGCTCATCAGTCATCTTATAGTCATAGAATTGCTCCATGATGTACAACTCGCTGCCGGCGTCCGAGGCACCAAACTTGGCCTCGAGCGCAGCCCACATGTCCTTGCCGTTGTCAAACGACATATACGAATCCACAATGGAGTCACCAAGAACACTCAGAAGAGCGCCTTTAAAGAGGGTATCGATCTTCTCAAAAGCTTCCAGCTGTGCTGGATTAAGATCGCCCTCAGGCTTGCCCTTGGTGGCGTCATAGCAGCCCATGGTCTGAAACCAATAGACTGCTCTCGTGCGCCACCTCTTATATTGCGTCCCCTTAAAGGCAGGCGGCTTCAGATGCGCAGAAAAACCACTCGGAGTAAATTGCCTATAATCAGGTTTTTGGATTATTGGAAAAATGAGCAAAATACTACGAGATTTAATCGGAATAAATAGGAAATAGATCATGACAGCAATGGCAGAGATTAAACTAATCATGCAAACTAGCATAGTAGATTAACATATCACATCTAGGGCACATACTAGAAACATGAATTGTACCACGATCTCGAACAAGAAGGATAGAATAACATACGGTGCAGCGGGTGCAGCACCACCGACGTTGATGTTGTCGCCCATGTCGTCGAGGATGAGGTTGCCGAGGTCATGGAAGAAGTCGTCGTTCACGAAGTCGTCGCTGCCAGCAGTCGCGCAAGTGCGCTCCCCAAAAACCTGATCGCCCCTCTCCCGTACAGGATCACGAGAGGCGGGGTTCCGGAGGCCTGCTGTCCCTTCTCCCGGTGCACGCCGAAAGGAGGTGTCGGTGTCAAAACTGGCGGATCTCGGGTAGGGGGTCCCGAACTGTGCGTCTAAGGCGGATGGTAACATGAGGCAGGGGACACGATGTTTTACCTAGGTTCGGGCCCTCTTGATGGAGGTAAAACCCTATGTCCTGCTTGATTTATTCTTGATGATATGAGTATTACAAGAGTTGATCTACCACGAGATCGGAGAGGCTAAACCCTAGAAGCTAGCCTATGGTATGATTGTATGTTGTCCTACGGACTAAAACCCTCCGGTTTATATAGACACTGGAGGGGGCTAGGGTTACACAAGGTCGGTTACAAAGGAGGAGATATACATATCCGTATTGCCTAGCTTGCCTTCCACGCGAAGTAGAGTCCAATCTGGACACGGGATGAAGTCTTCAATCTTGTATCTTCATAGTCCAACAGTCCGGCCAAAGGATATAGTCCGGCTGTCCGGAGACCCCCTAATCCAGGACTCCCTCAGTAGCCCCTGAACCAGGCTTCAATGACGATGAGTCTGGCGCGCAGTGTTGTCTTCGGCATTGCAAGGCGGGTTCCTCCTCCGAATATACCACGGAAGAATTTGAATACAAGGATAGTGTCCGACCCTGCAAAATAAGTTCCACATACCACCGTAGAGAGAATAATATTTCCACAAATCTAATCTGCTGACACGTTTTGGCAACATCACATCATGCCATGGCCCGGCGTTCATTCAAACCGTTTTTCTTTAACCAGCCCCGCACATAATGCGAGGCAGTCTCTTGACACGTCTTGTCAAAGCAGAGATCGTGTCCCCCTTATTAAGGGATTCTCATCAATACGGGCGTGGGTAACCCAACCATGCCATCAATTACGGCGCTTGGGGGATAAGCGAGTTTTACCAGGCTAGTGGGGGCGCATAGTTTCGGCCGCCCTTATAAAGGGATAAGGTTTAACCTTTTTCTACCCACGCCTTCTTCCTCCTTGCTCATCCATTCTTGCGCACTCGAGCTCCAACGCCCAAGTCCACATCCTTCTCCTCAACCTTCTCCAAACATGTCCGGAGCGGGAGGCAAGTGGATGGCTTCCTCCGTCACGGAGGGACACATCAAAAAGCTGCGTGGAACCGGATACTTAGCCGCAAATATCGCGCATCAGCTGCCCGCTGCGGGGCAGATCGTCCCTACCCCGGAACCTCACGAGAGGGTAGTCTTCCTCCACCACTTCCTCCGCGGACTGGGGTTTCCCCTCCATCCATTCGTCCGCGGTCTTATGTTCTACTACGGGCTGGACTTTCATGATATGGCCTTGAACTTCATCCTCAACATTTTGGCGTTCATGGTCGTGTGTGAGGCTTCCCTCCGCATCCGGTGTTGGGGAACGTAGCAGAAATTCAAAAAATTTCCTACGTAACACCAAGATCTATCTATGGAGAGACCAGCAACGAGTAGAAAGGGGAGTGCATCTACATACCCTTGTAGATCGCTAAGCGGAAGCGTTCAAGTGAACGGGGTTGATGGAGTCGTACTCGTCGTGATTCAGATCACCGATGATCCTAGTGCCGAACGGACGGCACCTTCGCGTTCAACACACGTACAGCTCGACGATGTCTCCCACGCCTTGATCCAGCAAGGAGAGAGGGAGAGGTTGAGGAAGACTCCATCCAGCAGCAGCACAACGGCGTGGTGGTGATGGAGGAGCGTGGCAATCCTGCAGGGCTTCGCCAAGCACCTACGGGAGAGGAGGAGGTGTCACGGGAGGGAGGGAGGCGCCAAGGGCTCAGGTATGGTTGCCCTCCCTCCCCTCCACTATATATAGGGGCAGGGGAGAGGGGGGAGGCGCAGCCTTGCCCCCTCCTCCAAGGAAGGGGTGCGGCTAAGGAGGGGGGAGGAGTCCATCCTCCCCAAGGCACCTCAGAGGTGCCTTCCCCCTTTAGGACTCTCCCCTTTTTCCTTTATCTTGGCGCATGGGCCTCTAGGGGCTGGTGCCCTTGGCCCATGTAGGCCAAGGCGCACCCCCTACAGCCCATGTGGCCCCCCGGGGCAGGTGGCCCCACCCGGTGGGCCCCCGGGACCCTTCCGGTGGTCCCGGTACAATACCGATGACCCCGAAACTTGTCCCGATGGCCGAAACAGGACTTCCTATATATAAATCTTTACCTCCGGACCATTCCGGAACTCCTCGTGACGTCCGGGATCTCATTCGGGACTCCGAGCAACATTCGTTAACCACATACAAACTTCCTTTATAACCCTAGCGTCATCGAACCTTAAGTGTGTAGACCCTACGGGTTCGGGAGACATGTAGTCATGACCGAGATGTTCTCCGGTCAATAACCAACAGCGGGATCTGGATACCCATGTTGGCTCCCACATGTTCCACGATGATCTCATCGGATGAACCACGATGTCAAGGACTCAATCAATCCCGTATACAATTCCCTTTGTCTAGCGGTATGGTACTTGCCCGAGATTCGATCGTCGGTATACCGATACCTTGTTCAATCTCGTTACCGGCAAGTCTCTTTACTCGTTCCGTAACACATCATCCCGTGATCAACCCCTTGGTCACATTGTGCACATTATGATGATGTACTACCGAGTGGGCCCAGAGATACCTCTCCATTTACACGGAGTGACAAATCCCAATCTCGATTCGTGCCAACCCAACAGACACTTTCAGAGATACCCGTAGTGTACCTTTATAGCCACCCAGTTACATTGTGACGTTTGGCATACCCAAAGCACTCCTACGGTATCCGGGAGTTGCACAATCTCATGGTCTAAGGAAATGATACTTGACATTAGAAAAGCTTTAGCATACGAACTACATGATCTTGTGCTAGGCTTAGGATTGGGTCTTGTCCATCACATCATTCTCCTAATGATGTGATCCCGTTATCAACGACATCCAATGTCCATGGCCAGGAAACCGTAACCATCTATTGATTAACGAGCTAGTCAACTAGAGGCTTACTAGGGACATTGTGTTGTCTATGTATCCACACATGTATCTGAGTTTCCTATCAATACAATTCTAGCATGGATAATAAACGATTATCATGAACAAGGAAATATAATAATAATCAATTTATTATTGCCTCTAGGGCATATTTCCAATAGTCTCCCACTTGCACTAGAGTCAATAATCTAGTTCACATCGATATGTGATTAACACTCAAGGTCACATCCCCATGTGACTAACACCCAAAGAGTTTACTAGAGTCAATAATCTAGTTCACATTTACCATGTGATTAACACTCGATGAGTTCTGGGTTTGATCATGTTATGCTTGTGAGAGAGGTTATAGTCAACGGGTCTGAACCTTTCAGATCCGTGTGTGCTTTACAAATCTCTATGTCATCTCCTAGATGCAGCTACCACGTTCTATTTGGAGCTATTCCAAATAACTGTTCTACTTGGAGCTATTCTAAATTGTTGCTCCATTATACATATCCAGTATCTCTACTCAGAGCTATCCGGATAGGTGTTAAGCTTGCATCGACGTAACCCTTTACGACGAACTCTTTTACCACCTCCATAATTGAGAAAATTCCTTAGTCCACTAGTTACTAAGGATAACTTTGACCGCTGTCCTGTGATCCATTCTTGGATCACTCTTGTACCCCTTGACTGACTCATGGTAAAGCACACTTCAGGTGCGGTACACAGCATAGCATACTGTAGAGCCTATGTCTTAAGCATAGGGGACGACCTTCGTTCCTTTCTCTCTATTCTGCCATGGTCGAGCTTTAAGTCTTAACTTCATACCTTACAACTCAGGCAAGAACTCCTTCTTTGACTGATCCATCTTGAACACCTTCAAGATCACGTCAAGGCATGTGCTCATTTGAAAGTACTATTAAGCGTTTTGATCTATCCTTATAGATCTTGATGCTCAATGTTCAAGTAGCTTAATCCAGGTTTTCCATTGAAAACACTTTCCAAATAACCCTATATGCTTTCCAGAAATTCTACATCATTCCTGATCAACAACATGTCAATAACATATATTTATCAGAAATTCTATAGTGCTCCCACTCACTCCTTTGGAAATACAAGTTTCTCATAAACTTTGTATACACCCAAAATCTTTGATCATCATCAAAGCATACATTCCAACTCCGAGATGCTCACTCCAGTCCTCAGAAGGATTGCTGGAGCTTTGCATACTTATTAGCATATTTCAGGATAGACAAAACCTTCCGGTTGTATCACATACAACCTTTCCTCAAGAATCGTCGAGGAAACAATGTTTTGACATCCTATCTGCAAGATTTCCTAAATAATGCAGTAATTGCTAATATAATTCCAACAGACTCTTAGCATCGCTACGAGTGAGAAAGTCTCATCGTAGTCAACTCCTTGAACTTGTCGAAAAACATCTTAACGACAAGTCGAGCTTTAATGGTGACACTTACCATCATTGTCTGTCTTCCTTTCAAAATCCATATGTACCTAACAGCCTTACGACCATCAAGTAGCTCTTCCAAAGTCTACACTTTGTTTTCATATATTGGATCCTCTCTCGGGTTTTATGGCCTTGAGCCATTTATCGGAATCCGGGCCCACCATCGCTTCTCCATAGCTCGTAGGTTCATTGTTGTCTAGCAACATGACTTCCAAGACAGGATTACGTACCACTCTGAAGTAGTACGCATCCTTGTCATCCCACGAGGTTTGGTAGTGACTCGATCCGAAGTTTCATGATCACTATCATAAGCTTCCACTTCAGTTGGTGTACGTGCCACAGGAACAACTTCCTGTGCCCTGCTACACACTTGTTGAAGTGACGGTTCAATAACCTCATCAAGTCTCCACCATCCTCCCACTCAACTCTTTCGAGAGAAACCTTTCCTTGAGAAAGGACCCGATTCTATAAACAATCCCTTATTGCTTTTGGATCTGAGACAGGAGGTATACCCAACTGTTTTGGGTGTCCTATGAAGATGCATTTTATCCGCTTTGGGTTCGAGCTTAATCCTGAAACTTTTTCACATAAGCATCGCAGCCCCAAACCTTTAAGAAACGACAACTTAGGTTTCTCTAAACCATAATTCATACGGTGTCATCTCAACGGAATTATGTGGTGCCCTATTTAAAGTGAATGTGGTTGTCTCTAACGCCTAACCCATGAACGATAGTGGTAACTCGATAAGAGACATCATGGTATGCACCATATCCAATAGGGTGCAACTATGATGTTTGGACACACCATCACACTATGGTGTTCCAGGCTGTATTAGTTGTGAAACTATTTCCACAATGTCTTAATTCTGTGCCAAACTCGTAATTCAGATATTCATCTCTATGATCATATCATAGATATTTTATCCTCTTGTCACGACGATCTTTCAACTTCACCCTGAAATTACTTGAACCTTTCAATAATTCAGACTCATGATTCATCAAGTAAATGTACTCAACATCCACTCAAATTATCTGTGAAGTAAGAACATAACAATATCCACTACATGCCTCAGCACTCATTGGACTGCACACATCAAAATGTGTTATTTCCAACAAGTTGCTATCTTGTTCCATCTTACTGAAAACGAGGCTTTTCAGTCATCTTGCCCATGTGGTATGTTTTGCATGTCCCAAGTGATTCAAAATCAAGTGAGTCAAAACGGTCCATTTACATGGAGTTTCTTCATGCATATACACCAATAGACATGGTTCGCATGTCTCAAACTTTTCAAAAACGAGTGAGCCCAAAGATCCATCAATATGGAGCTTCTTCATGCGTTTTATACCGATATGACTTACGTGACAGTGCCACAAGTAGGTGGTACTATCATTACTATCTTTTGGCATGAACATGTGTATCACTACGATCGAGATTCAATCAACCATTCAGGTTTAATGCTAATCTTGATGGTAGAGGGAGCGTGCGATGTTTGATTACATCAAACTTGGAAACACTTCCAACATATGTCGTCAGCTCACTTTTAGCTAGTCTCCGTTTATTCCGGAGCTTTTATTTCGAGTTACTAACACTTAGCAACCGAACCGGTATCTAATACCCTGGTGCTACTAGGAGTACTAGCAAAGTACACATTAACACAATGTATATCCAATATACTTCTATCGACCTTGCCAGCCTTCTTATCTACCAAGTATCTAGGGTAATTCTGCTCTAGTGGTTGTTCCCCTTATTACAAAAGCACTTAGTCTCGGGTTTGGGTTTTACCTTGGGTTTCTTCACTAGAGCAGCAGCTGATTTGCGTTTCATGAAGTATCCCTTCTTGCCCTTGCCCTTCTTGAAACTAGTGGTTCCACCAACCATCAACAATTGATGCTCCTTCTTGATTTCTACTTTCGCGGTGTCAAACATCGCGAATACCTCAAGGGTCATCATATCTATCCCTGATATGTTATAGTTCATCACGAAGCTCTAACAGCTTGGTGGCAATGACTTTGGAGAACCATCACTGTCTTATCTGGAAGATCAACTCCCACTCGATTCAAATGATTATTGTACTCAGACAATCTGAGCACAAGCTCAACAATTGAGCTTTTCTCCTTAGTTTGCAGGTTAAGAAAGTCATCGGAGGTCTTATACCTCTTGACATGGGCACGAGCCTGAAATCCCAATTTCAGCCCTCAAAACATCTCATATGTTTCGCGATGTTTCAAAAACGTCTTTGGTGCCTCAACTCTAAACCGTTTAACTGAACTATCACGTAGTTATCAAAACGTGTATGTCAGATGTTCGCAACAACCACAGACAACGTTCGAGGTTCAGCACACTGAGCGGTGCATTAAGGACATAAGCCTTCTATGAAGCAATGAGGACAATCCTCAGTTTACGGACCTAGTCCGCATAATTGCTACTATCAACTTTCAACTAATTTTTCTCTAGGAACATATCTAAACAGTAGAACTATAGCGTGAGCTACGACATAATTTGCAAAAACCTTTTGACTATGTTTAGGATAATTAAGTTCATCTTATGAACTCCCACTCAGATAGACATCCCTCTAGTCATCTAAGTGATTACATGATCCGAGTCAAACTAGGCCGTGTCCGATCATCACGTGAGACGGACTAGTCATCATTGGTGAACATCTTCATGTTGATCGTATCTTCTATACGACTCATGCTCGACCTTTCGGTCTCCGTGTTTCGAGGCCATGTCTGTACATGCTAGGCTCGTCAAGTTAACCCTAAGTGTTTCGCGTGTGTTCCGAGGCCATGTCTGTACATGCTAGGCTCGTCAACACCCGTTGTATTTGAACGTCTGAATAAAACACCCGATCATCACGTGATGTTTTGAAACAGCAAACTGTCGCAACGGTGCACAGTTAGGGGAGAACACTTCTTGAAATTGTTGTAAGGGATCATCTTATTTACTACCGTCGTTCTAAGCAAATAAGATGTATAAACATGATAAACATCACATGCAATCAAATAGTGACATGATATGGCCATCATCACTTTGCTCCTTTTGATCTCCATCTTCGGGGCTCCATGATCATCATCGTCACCGGCATGACACCATGATCTCCATCATCATGATCTCCATCATCGTGTCTTCATGAAGTTGCCTCGCCAACTATTACTTCTACTACTATGGCTAACGGTTAGCAATAAAGTAAAGTAATTACATGACGTTTAAGTTGACACGCAGGTCACAAATAAATAAAGACAACTCCTATGGCTCCTGCCGGTTGTCATACTCATCGACATGCAAGTCGTGATTCCTATTACAAGAACATGATCAATCTCATACATCACATATATCATTCATCACATCCTTTTTGGCCATATCACATCACATAGCATACCCTGCAAAAACAAGTTAGACGTCCTCTAATTGTTGTTTGCATGTTTTACGTGGCTGCTATGGGTTTCCAGCAAGAACGTTTCTTATCTATGCATGAACCACAACGTGATATGCCAATTGCTATTTACCCTTCATAAGGACCCTTTTCATCGAATCCGATCCGACTAAAGTGGGAGAGACAGACACCCGCCAGCCACCTTATGCAACTAGTGCATGTTTGTCGGTGGAACCGGTCTCACGTAAGCGTACGTGTAAGGTTGGTCCGGGCCGCTTCATCCCACGATGCCGCCGAATCAAGATAAGACTAGTAACGGCAAGCATATTGAACAATATCGATGCCCACAACTACTTTGTGTTCTACTCGTGCAAAGAATCTACGCAATAGACCTAGCTCATGATGCCACTGTTGGGGAACGTAGCAGAAATTCAAAAATTTTCCTACGTAACACCAAGATCTATCTATGGAGAGACCAGCAACGAGTAGAAAGGGGAGTGCATCTACATACCCTTGTAGATTGCTAAGCGGAAGCGTTCAAGTGAACGGGGTTGATGGAGTCGTACTCGTCGTGATTCAGATCACCGATGATCCTAGTGCCGAACGGACGGCACCTCCGCGTTCAACACACGTACAGCTCGACGATGTCTCCCACGCCTTGATCCAGCAAGGAGAGAGGGAGAGGTTGAGGAAGACTCCATCCAGCAGCAGCACAACGGCGTGGTGGTGATGGAGGAGCGTGGCAATCCTGCAGGGCTTCGCCAAGCACCTACGGGAGAGGAGGAGGTGTCACGGGAGGGAGGGAGGCGCCAAGGGCTCAGGTATGGTTGCCCTCCCTCCCCTCCACTATATATAGGGGCAGGGGAGAGGGGGGAGGCGCAGCCTTGCCCCCTCCTCCAAGGAAGGGGTGCGGCTAAGGAGGGGGGAGGAGTCCATCCTCCCCAAGGCACCTCGGAGGTGCCTTCCCCCTTTAGGACTCTCCCCTTTTTCCTTTATCTTGGCGCATGGGCCTCTAGGGGCTGGTGCCCTTGGCCCATGTAGGCCAAGGCGCACCCCCTACAGCCCATGTGCCCCCCGGGGCAGGTGGCCCCACCCGGTGGGCCCCCGGGACCCTTCCGGTGGTCCCGGTACAATACCGATGACCCCGAAACTTGTCCCGATGGCCGAAACAGGACTTCCTATATATAAATCTTTACCTCCGGACCATTCCGGAACTCCTCGTGACGTCCGGGATCTCATCCGGGACTCCGAACAACATTCGGTAACCACATACAAACTTCCTTTATAACCCTAGCGTCATCGAACCTTAAGTGTGTAGACCCTACGGGTTCGGGAGACATGTAGTCATGACCGAGATGTTCTCCGGTCAATAACCAACAGCGGGATCTGGATACCCATGTTGGCTCCCACATGTTCCATGATGATCTCATCGAATGAACCACGATGTCAAGGACTCAATCAATCCCATATACAATTCCCTTTGTCTAGCGGTATGGTACTTGCCCGAGATTCGATCGTCGGTATACCGATACCTTGTTCAATCTCGTTACCGGCAAGTCTCTTTACTCGTTCCGTAACACATCATCCCGTGATCAACCCCTTGGTCACATTGTGCACATTATGATGATGTCCTACCGAGTGGGCCCAGAGATACCTCTCCATTTACACGGAGTGACAAATCCCAATCTCGATTCGTGCCAACCCAACAGACACTTTCAGAGATACCCGTAGTGTACCTTTATAGCCACCCAGTTATGTTGTGACGTTTGGCACACCCAAAGCACTCCTACGGTATCCGGGAGTTGCACAATCTCATGGTCTAAGGAAATGATACTTGACATTAGAAAAGCTTTAGCATACGAACTACATGATCTTGTGCTAGGCTTAGGATTGGGTCTTGTCCATCACATCATTCTCCTAATGATGTGATCCCGTTATCAACGACATCCAATGTCCATGGTCAGGAAACCGTAACCATCTATTGATTAACGAGCTAGTCAACTAGAGGCTTACTAGGGACATTGTGTTGTCTATGTATCCACACATGTATCTGAGTTTCCTATCAATACAATTCTAGCATGGATAATAAACGATTATCATGAACAAGGAAATATAATAATAATCAATTTATTATTGCCTCTAGGGCATATTTCCAACATCCGGCCCCACTTCGCCCTGTGGCTGAAGACCTTCAATATCAAGCCGAAGGTGTTGGGAGGCCAACAAGCGGAATGCGGCAGAGCCATGGTGGGCAAGATGCCCAATGTTATATGGCTTGAAGGCTCCTTCGTGGAGACCATAAAGGGGTGGCAATCGGCGTGGTTCTACATCACCGAGCCGCGCGACACCAACTGGGTGGTGGCCCCAGAGTTTCGATCCAGAATCCCCACGCCGCTCACCTCCTGGAAAGAGAAGGGCCTATCCCGGGGTTCATCGGTGGAGCTGGACGGACTCCAGAAATGTATCCGGAATATGGCAAGCAAAAAGCTCAAGCTTGTCAACATAGTCCAGGTCATGCTCTTCCACCGGATCCTCCCGTGCCAACAACGGGATTTCAATATATGAGAGTTCGACCCGGCCCGGCACCAGACTCTAAGCGAGCTCTTCGACACGATGCACTAAGACGTCTGGAGGGTGTTGTTCAAGGGCGCCGAGGTCCCTCCCTCTCTCACCGAGGACCACGGGCTAAGCGCGAAGCGCCCTGCGAATCCGGTAAGTTTTGTACATCTGGTAGGAATTTTACTTCACATAGCTTAACCACGTGCGGGGTCTGAGCTCACATGCCTTTGACAGGACTGGGTGGGGGCATCGGAGAAGATCAACTGTCCGGCCCCTCTGCCTGAAGACACTGTGGATGCTCTCCTGACGGAGATGCTAACTCCGGCTCCTTACAAAGTGCCGGAGAAGACCAAGAAGAAGGCCAAGGGAACCCGAAAGAGTTCCCGACGCCAGGTGGTATCGGACTCATCGTCCAATGACTCTGTGACGCACTCCTCCCACGAAGGTGAGGAGGAAGATGAAGATTCTCCCCCTCCAGTCGGGGGAGACAAGAAAAGGAAGGCCGCCCCAACCAGGGGGCCGAAGGTTCCAAGAAGGGAAGGACTCTCCTTCCGGACTGCTCCACCACCGCCGCCGAAGACGAAGACGAGTGGCTGCTCAGGGCCAAGCCCCTGGCTAAGTCGTAAGTATTCGGATACCAGAGTAACTCATAGTATACCTTTGTCGCACTGCTTCTCCTAACGCCGAATATGATTATGCAGACCACCCCAAGCCTGTATCGACGTATCTTCGTCAGACGGCTCCTTGGACTCGTCGGATATGGATAGCGATCCACTTCCGACCGCCACCTCCCCTTGCCCTATGGACAATGCCGAGGTATTGTCTCAAGAGGCACCGGGTCGAGGGGAGACAGTCCCGTAGGCACCTCAAGGCGACCTTCCGGACTTCGGGAGCAGAGGGAGTAAGGCTCCCGAGGGCTCTGAGTTCGGCCTTCAGCCGAACACTGCGCCGGAACCTCCAGTGGTTCCGGACTCGAGCAGGCGGCCTCCTTCCAAAAGGGGCAAGACGCCCGCGCCGGTGACCTCTGTCCATCCAGAGGCACCGGACAATCTGCTGGGAGCGCTTCGCAGTGCTTCCATCGACGAAGAGCACCGCACTATTATGAGTGTTGTGATCCAGAAGGTTCAGTCCGCCAAGAGCGGACTGACTGAAGCCTTTGCCAGTCTTCTAAGAGGCTTTGAGGTAAGTATTTGAAATATAGGAAAAATATTACCGCATAGACAGTAGCCCCTAATGCTCTATTTGGTGTTCACAAAGAAAAGCCGAATAGAGGATCAAATAATATATGTAGGAGTCTAATACTACTATGTCTGTATGCGTATACAGGCTTCACTGCTGACCTCTGCCGCACTGACTGCGGAGGTCGCCACACTGAAGCAGGACCTCGAGGGGTCCGAGAAAGAGCTCGGCCTTACTAAGAGGCAGCTCGAGAAGAACAAAGGTAAGTAATACCTAGTCTATAGATATGTATATATACAAAAAGGATGCGATAGCAAAATGACAGGATCATCTTTAATTTGCCAGGGGCCATGACCGAAGTGGCAACCCTGAAGCAAGCACTATCCGAGGCCGAAAACAAAGCGGCCTAGGAGTGCACCGAGCGGGAAAAACAAGAGGCACAGGTGGGTGAGGTGCAGCAAGAGCTCCACGCTCTCATGACGAAGCACGAGGCGTTGGAGCTTGACTTGAAGATGCGAGAGTCCGAGCTTGCCGCGGCCCTTGAGAGTGCGAAGAGTGCCAAGGCTGAAGCCCAAAAGGCCCTCCAGGAGATTGATGCGATGAAGAAGATAGCGGCAGGTAAGGCATTCAATATGCAAAGCAAGCATGTGAAAGTAAATTACTTGTTACTTACCCGAGTCCGGAGCTCTCCAGGAGCATTCATATATTTGCTCCGCAGCGTGTCGGATGCCGTACAGTTTTACCAGGCCGAGGAGGGAAGCTCAACGGAGAAGCTGTTCTGGTCTCAATATACTGGGACCGAACACCTGATGCCTCTGAGCGACCAGCTGAAGCAACTGGTCGAGCTGCACAAGGCGGCCGAACAGGCCATGAAGGGCTTTATAGTCCGGATGTGGCCTGGCGACGCCCTTCCCGACAGCTACTTCGGCCTGGTGAGGCGGCTTGTGGATGCCTGCCCACGGCTGGAAGTCATCAAGCGGTCCATCTGCATCGAAGGTGCACGCCGGGCTTTCGCCCGTGCGAAGGTGTACTGGGCCAAGATGGACGTCGTGAAGCTGGTGAAGGAAGGGCCGCCACAGGGCAAGGAGCATCGCCACCCCGAGATGTACTATGAGGGTGTCCTGAAGGGTGCCCGTCTTGTAGCAGACGAGTGTGCGAAAGATATAATGTTGGAATAAACTTGCTCGTGTAATCCTGTATTATGAGAACTTGTTCATATGCGCTATGCAACGCTTGTTTGAATTTAAAATATTACGTTCTGTTCGGCTGTTTATCAAATCTGAGAGATGGCTAGTCGGCGGCTTCTGCCCCCACGCCATGAGTGCTGGGGTGTTCGGGATAAACCTGAGCACTCTTGTTCCCATTTTTGGGTCCTTCGAGGGAGGTGCTCAGCACAACGAACAAGGCAATCGGACTATAATGCGTTATGACTCCCACTTAGCCATAGAATTCTATAATTTTAAATTTCGGCGAAGCCCCTAGTATTTGGAAGGCTGAATTCGGTGCGCTATACACGCCTTAAGCCGGACAAGGCCAACTCCTCGCTCTAAGCGGCATAAGTCTTTAGGGACTTGAAACCTCTCGAACAGCGACCAGTCTCTCGCCTTATCATGTCAGTCAATTTTAGCTTTCTCTACTGAGGTGCTTAGCCTAGCAGAACCAGGGCACAATCGCAGTAGTTCTCCCACTGCTACCTTAGCCGATATAGCTGAACGTAAGGTACCAAAACATGAGAGCCGGGCAAACCAAACTATTGACCCAAGATATGATTCGGAGCTGATGCATATAATGCTATAAGTTCGGGGTGCCGCACTGTCGAAAGTGTTCGGACTTCTCACGCCGTATTATGGGGTATGCTTAAGCCCCTAGCGTATTGGCCGTACCAGAGTGTACGGGTGCTAGATGCCATGGATGAACATATATATATGTATATATGTATATATAAAGGAAGAATGCAATAATAGTCTTAATGCTATGCATTGTTTATTCAAAAAGATGCATTAAAGCAGAATGATACAAGTAGTGTGATAAGCAAAAAGTAGGACTATTTGACATGTCCCTTCCAAGGGCAAGCTGAGGAATAGTATTAAAGCAAGTATTTCACTTGTTATCGTAATCCACCTGGGAGTTCCATGGTGTGACGTAGCTTTCTGCCTTCTTGGTTGCTGCATAATGTGTTCGGCAATCAATGCTGCCGGACAGGGTTTCCAGAGATTAAAGTCCTGAAAGAGAAAAATAACAAAGCGGGAAGCCCCTAGTGCGGTTTAAGCCGCGTCTTGGAGTGTGTCGTAGTCGTGCCCCCTCCCCACCTGTGTCCATGGTATTTTTAATGCGTAATTATGTACGCGCAACACGGATTTCGCCGTTTGGCTGGGACCGGGGTGGGGACCGCATTGCTATGCGAGCTCGGAACGTGCAAGGCGGTCATGTTGCCGATTACTCCGGGAGCGCTTGAAGGTGTCCGGGTCCTTAATCGCCAAACTAGTGGATTGCCTTAAGAGGCTGCTTTGTGCTTCTGCCGCGAGGGCCACAGTGTGCTCCTCCGTGCGGAGAGAGCGCTCTGTGTTTCCATTGACTGTGATGACCCCCCGAGGTCCTGGCATCTTGAGCTTGAGATATGCATAATGCGGTACCGCATTGAATCTCGCAAATGCGGTTCGCCTGAGCAGTGCATGGTAGCCACTGCGGAACGGGACTATATCAAAGATTAAGTCTTCGCTTTGGAAGTTATCCGGGGATCCGAAGACCACTTCCAGTGTGACTGAGCCTGCGCAATGGGCCTCTACACCTGGTATGACGCCTTTAAATGTCGTTTTTGTGGGTCTAACTGCTGCCGCCATCCATAAGGAGGTTCAGACTGCTGCCGCCATCCATAAGGACTCGAGTGAGGTGAAATCCGTCAATGATTGGGTATAGGACCAGTGCGGCGAATCCGCCATGATGGATACTAGTGGGTTGGTCCCTGCGATCGAAGGTGATCGGACAGGAGGACCATGGGTTGAACTTTGGGGCGACTGGCTCCAACGCATATACGTCCCTGAGCGCACGCTTCCGCTCCCTCTTGGGGATGTGGGTTGCGTATATCATGTTCACCGTTCGCACTTGTGGGGGGAACCTCTTCTGTCCTCCGGTGTTCGGCTGCCAGGGCTCCTCCTCATCATCGCTATGTGACCCCTTATCTTTGTTTTCGGCAGTTAACTTGCCGGCCTGCTTGAATACCCAACAATCCCTATTGGTGTGGTTGGCTGGCTTGTCGGGGGTACCGTGTATTTGATACAAGTGATCGAGTATACGGTCCTAACTAGACGGGCCCGGAGTGCTTCTTTTGAATGGCTTTTTTTGCTGACCGGGTTTAGAGCCTTTGAATCCGGCATTGATTGTCGTATCCTAGGTATTGTCGCTGTTAATGCGGCGCTTATGTTTGTTGCGACGTGACCTGCCGTTGCCGTCCTTGGTATCCGAAGTACCATGGTTCTTTGATATATTATTGCTGCGAGCCAACCAGCTGTCCTCTCCCGCACAAAAGTGGGTCATGAGTGTCGTGAGGGCTGCCATAGATTTCGGCTTTTCCTGGCCAAGGTGCCGGGCGAGCCATTTGTCACGGATGTTGTGCTTAAAAGCTGCTAGGGCCTCTGCATCTGGACAGTCGATGATTTCATTTTTCTTTGTTAGGAACCGTGTCCAGAATTGTTTGGCCGATTCCTATGGCTGCTGAATTATGTGGCTCAAGTCATCGGCATCTGGTGGTCGCACATAAGTGCCCTGAAAGTTGTCGAGGAATGTGGCTTCCAGATCTTCCCAACAGCCAATGGACTCTGCTGGCAAGTTGTTGAGCCAATGCCGAGCTGGTCCTTTGATTTTGAGTGGGAGGTATTTGATGGCGTGTAGGTCATCACCGTGGGCCATGTGGATGTGCAGGAGAAAATCCTCGATCCATACCGCAGGATCTGTTGTGCCATCGTATGATTCTATATTTACGGGTTTGAAACCCTCTGGGATTTGATGATCCATTACTTCGTCTGTGAACCATAAGGGGTGTGCGGCGCCTTTGTACTGAGCTATATCGCGACGCAGCTCAAATGATTCTTGCCCGCTGTGTTCGGCCCGGCCGGACTTACTTTTACTGTATCCGGCGTGACGATTATCGTCTCGCATAGTGGCGCGCCCTCGTGATCCATAGATCGATCTTGTATGTTTTGCTTTGTCCTCTAATACGTCTCGCAGGTCTGGCGTATTTCCCCATGCCTTTTTATTTGAATGGCGTCGGGGTGAGGGCTGAGCTTTTAGCTGGAATGCCTCTCTGTCGCGGCCACGAGGTGGCCGATCAGCCGCGTCATACGCCGGGGCTGTAGGTTTTGGTGCTTCCTCCTCCAGTCGGGGTAGCAACCTGCACTTTGGGTAACTCTTGGAGGGGCGTTCGAGTTTATATTCCTCAGCCGCCAAGACTTCAGTCCATCTGTCAGCTAGAAAATCTTGATCAGCTTGAAGCTGCTGCTGCTTTTTCTTAAGGCTATTTGTCGTGGCTATAAGCCGGCGCTTGAAGCGCTCTTGTTCGACGGGATCCTCTGGCACGACGAATTCGTCATCATCGAGGCTTGCCTTGTCTTCGGAGGGAGGCATGTAATTATCATCCTCCGCCTCTCCATCTACCGCTCTCTCAGGAGGGCTGGCTTCTCCATCCTCCCACTCTAAATATTGCTGGAGGGGATTGTTGTTGTCTTCGGCACTGTCCGGAGTGCTATTATCTCCGGTGCCGGTATCACCGCTTTTGCCTTGGCGGGACTTAGAGCGGCGCCGCTGACGCCGGTGCTTGGGTTGCTTCTTGGAGGGGTCATCCTCCGCTGTCCCGTCGCCATTGCCTTCTTTGGGTGTGTCCATCATGTATATGTCATATGATAAGGTGGTTGTCCAGTGCCCTGTGGGCAGTGGTTCCTCTTCGCCTCCCGCATCGTCGTCCATACCGTTGATGTCTTCGGAGTCGAAGTCGAGCATGTCGGTTAAGTCATTGATAGTGGCTACTAAGTGGGTGGTGGGTGGGCGGCGAATTTCTTCATCATCCGCATCCCAATCCTGCCGGACGTAGTTCGGCCAGGACTCTCCTGACAAGGAGAGAGACCTTAATGAGTTCAGTATGTCGCTAAAGGGCGAGTACTGAAAAATATCTGCGGAGGTAAACCCCATGATCGGCGCCCAGCCGGATTCGATAGGCACGAGCGCAGGCGGTTCGGAGTCCGTGGACGGAGAAGGATCCGACAGTTTGGCAACACGGCTCTCGTGAAAGGTAAGGTCGATATTCGGCTCGATCGCCGCTGAGGGTACAGCTTTCGTGGCGGGGTCTATCCACCCGTCCATGGATGGCGCGAGTGGTTCCGAATTGAGGGTCGAAGTGGTTGCCGGTGTGATCTTCTGAACACTGTCTGATGGTAGAGCTAAATCGTACTCATCGTGGCCGTGTGGCGCACAAGGCAGGGGCTCGGATCCGTCGAAGATCAAGTCTCCGCGGATATCAGTCGTGTAGTTTAAGCTTCCAAACCAGACCTGGTGGCCAGGGGCGTAACTTTCGATCTGCTCCAGATGGCCAAGCGAGTTGGCCCGCAGTGCGAAGCCGCCGAATACGAAGATCTGTCCGGGAAGAAAAGTCTCACCCTGGACTGCATCGCTATCGATGATTGAAGGAGCCATCAAGCCTAATGGCGACGACACAGAGGAACTCTCAATGAAAGCACCAATGTCGGTGTAAAAACCGGCGGATCTCGGGTAGGGGGTCCCGAACTGTGCGTCTAAGGCGGATGGTAACAGGAGGCAGGGGACACGATGTTTTACCTAGGTTCAGGCCCTCTTGATGGAGGTAAAACCCTACGTCCTGCTTGATTTATTCTTGATGATATGAGTATCACAAGAGTTGATCTACCACGAGATCGGAGAGGCTAAACCCTAGAAGCTAGCCTATGGTATGATTGTATGTTGTCCTACGGACTAAAACCCTTCGATTTAAATAGACACCGGAGGTGGGGCTAGGGTTACACAAGGTCGGTTACAAAGGTGGAGATATACATATCCGTATTGCCTAGCTTGCCTTCCACGCCAAGTAGAGTCCCATCCGGACACGGGACGAAGTCTTCAATCTTGTATCTTCATAGTCCAACAGTCCGTCCAAAGGATATAGTCCGGCTGTCCGGAGACCCCCTAATCCAGGACTCCCTCGGGAGGGATGGAGAAGACTTGCTTGGCGGCGCAATGATCTGGAACGGTGGTGAGAAACCATACGAAGCGGCAGCGGCTAGGGTAGACGTCTGTCTGACTATATAGTGCGGTCCGGGTAGGTCGTGGGAGTAAATCCCACGTCCGAGTCGTCACGATCCAAAAGAATCGGAAACGGTTCAGTAATTAACGCGTCCATTAATTATTAATTAATGACTCATTAATTTTTCCCGAGAAGCAAAAATATAGACAACGTGCATATCTCTGTCCTCGGCTCGGCTCAATCACGCAATCCGCAGCGCGGCGCGGCGCGTCGTGACGAGGCGTGGCGTGGCGAGGCGTACGAGGAGGAGGAGCGCGCGTGTAGGTCTCCTCTTCTGATGCTCATACAAGTGGTAGAAGAGCTCACCTTATAAAGAGGTGCAACTCTCTCTCAACTTCCGGGGTAGGACTAAACTTTAGTCTCACTCACTCCACTCACATATGTGCATGAATGGGCCAAGAGAATTTCAAAATTTTAGTTGGGCTTTGGGCCAAAGGCCTACTAGCAAAATTCCAACAATAAAGACACACACAGTGACACGGATTTCTCTCACTGCTGGACGGAACCTAGCATCGTCGAGCATCCTATTCGCTGCAACACAGAGGACACGCCCTGTTACCCGCCTCTTCTGACCATGCATGGACCTTACCCCCATCCTCTCTCTCTCTCATGCAACGTACGTACGGCTTGATTCTGATCTCACCAGTCTGTCCCATCCTCTGTATCTCGATGCAACTCGATGCAACGCACGGCTTGATTTTGACCATGCCACCCATTGGCTCCGCCAGCAGGGCAGCCTTGTGACAACTCTCTCTCTCCTCCTCTTGCTCTCAGTCTTAGTACTAGACCATGCATTATCTTTTAACCTATATACTTTGTTTGTTCCTCAGATGGCGGCTGTATATATGCTCCATGTAGCTTTAATATGACGTTTGGCTAAATACAACCAGCAAAATCCTCCATGTCGCTTTAAAGACCATAGCTACCACTACCGGTCTACCGCAGCTACGACCACCATCGAACACCGATGAGATCGATGTCACATCACCAATGCAATGCCTCTCGCAGTCTCGCTGCTGGAGACCTCCCCTGCATGTGAAAAAGGTTGGCCGACTGGAACAAGCCAGAGAGATTGGAATTGATGGGTCATAGGCAGAGGCGCACATGCCCACACAGTAGACTTGCATTTGATGCAGCCGTGTGAGAAGTGAGGGTCTGCCTTGAAACAATGGGCGGTGCTGGGCTGCTGGCGCTCGCTAGCATCCAACAATGCCTACAAAAGCGCCGAGAGAAGTAGAGGAAAGAAAGGAAGAGAAGAAGGAGGCTGGTGGCCGACTCATTAAAGCGTGCAACTACCGGTGGCCCGAGGCGGTGCGCTCTATCTCTCTCCCCCTCTTTCTCTCCAGCTTAGTATAGACCATGCATCATTTTTTAACCTTGTATACTTTGTTGTTTCTTCCTCAGATGGCGTTGGCTCCCTCCAATCCTGTTGTGGTCAAGTGTTCTACTCCCACGCTCCAGGAACTTGAGGCCAGGGCTCTGTGGTCAACCAAAGACCCAGATGCATGTCAAGTAACGGCAGAAGAGTGGATCTGCACAAACCGAGCAAAGCATCCTAGCAGGCACGATGTGGCAAACGCTCCAACGGACAACTTTCTTCTCTGGCTGCCTCCATTGCACTACAAAGAATGTGGCAAACTGGTTAGTCCTCCTCTCCATAATACGTACTACATTGCTGCCTGTTTGCCTTCCTCCCCCCCCCCCCCCCCCAATCTACTCCGCCACAGATCCCTCTGCTGAAAACAATAGCACCCGCCGTGCCGCCGGCCATGGTTGCCGCTGTCATTCCGCCCATCCGTGCTCTGCATCACGAGTAGCGGCGCCCGTGATATGTTTGCACTCACAGCCGGATCCGTCGCAGCCCATTTCTCTCTCGCGAGCGCGGACCGAACTCCACCTTCTTGGCAACGCTCAGAGCCATGACCTCATCAGCGACGGCGCTGCTCAAGCACGGACCTCGCCAAGCTCACGACCATCCCTCTCTTTGTCTCCCCGATTCCTACTTCTACTGCGCGTCAACGCCAGAGACGACCACGGAGCAGACGAGGCCCGGGTGTGTCGTGGCCCATCTCGAACGCAAAGGACCCGCCGTGCCCTAACCCGACAATGCTGCACCTCTCCCCCACACCGAGCTTCCGCAGCACCGCTGCGAGGCACCGTTCCTGGAACACCGCGGAGCTGCCGGGCAACAGAGACGTGGAGGCGCCGAGGTGGACTAGGTAGGGGCCGTAGACCTCCTGGCCGCACCCGGAGAGCGCGCCCACCTGGAACCCCCACGTCATCATGTTGTCGCTGGCGAAGCCGCGCACGTGCACCAGTGCACGCTTCCTGGTCAACTTCAAGCCCTGGTCTGTGGCGGGCTGGCGAATCAAACACCTCCTTAGTTTTTGCAAGTTGTAAGCCGTGAACAACGATTCGAAAAGCTGCGTTCCGCACGGCCCATTTTGCATTTTTTTTTCTGAATTATATAGACAGTATGTAAATTATAATCTCAATAATAAGACAACTTTCAAATATTGTTCATGTATTATTACACTAAAATAATACTACTTATAAATGATAAAAACATTTCTATAATCATAATAAAAATATTTTAAAAAAATCACAATTATAAAAAGTTCTGTTTTTGGAGATTGGTGGACATTTTTTTTAAAAGTTCATAACTAATTTTTTTGTATATTACAACTGTTCGTTTTATTTTAGAAATGTGTGTAGCATAAACAATTGCTCATATATTATTTTGAAATATTTTTTTATGAATAATAAAAATATGTAATTATAATATAAATATTTCTAAAACTAAAATTAATAGATTTTTTGCGGGGAATATAAATATTATTTTGTTATACAAGCATATTAATAATTATACGCACCTTTCATATAGGTCAATGTTTGTATAGTTAAAAACATTCATAGTTTAACAATCTAAAATGAATAATGTGTCACTTGATTGCCTCGTATTACTACAGTATTGCTAATTAAACATAAATTGTGGTTGTGCGCAGAACCCAACAGGGTATTCCTGGGCTATGTCGGGCTCCAAAGTGAATAGGCAATCACTTGATTGCCTCGTCAGGAATCAAGGAGACCATGGTAAGTACTAACATCCGACATGCTACTAGTAATTATACAAGTTACTCAGTTTAATTTCTTGCTGCTCCTTGTACAATTAGGACAGACCGTAACTAGGTGGTGATTGCCTAGGCCAGGTTTTAATGTAGGCTTTCCTTGCTAAATACTATGTAGAAATCGTACAATTATGGTTAAACCTAGGATTTTTGGGTGGACACTATAACACGCTTGTGGAAAGGAGGCATTTTCCCAAACTGCCTCGGTTGTATGAACTTTTGAAGGCATTTTTCCAAACCACCGTAGAATGTAAGCAGCTTTGGAGGCCTATTTGCAAATCGCCTCTGATTCTAGGTAGCTTTGCAGGCGTTTTTCCAAATCGCCTCAGACTCTAGGTAGCTTAGAAGGCGTTTTTTAGAATAGCCTGTAACCAGTAGATGTTTTGAGGTGATTCTGAAGAACACGTTTATGAAGATCGCCTCCTAATGATCACGGCGTTTCTAAAATACCGCCTTCAATCGCGCGCTCTGCTGTTTCCTATTCCTGGGCATCCATTTATACATATAAGGCATGTTTTGGTATGTAATCACAATAGATACGCTAGTGTATTGGTTGCGTGCTTGAGATGCTTTGCAGCCGGTCCTACATGCACACCGATTCACAAATCACAACTACTTGCCGGTGGCCGGAGGCCGGAGGTGGTGCGCTCCATCTCTCTCCCCCTCTTTCTCTCCAGATTAGTATAGACCATGCATCATCTTTTAACCTTGTATACTTTGTTGTTTCTTCCTCAGATGGCGTTGGCTCCCCCCAATCCTGTTGTGGTCAAGTGTTCTACTCCCACGCTCCAGGAACTTGAGGCCAGGGCTCTGTGGTCAACCAAGGACCCAGATGCATGTCAAGTAACGGCAGAAGAGTGGATCTGCACAAACCGAGCAAAGCATCCTAGCAGGCACGATGTGGCAAACGCTCCAACGGACAACTTTCTTCTCTGGCTGCCTCCATTGCACTACAGCGAATGTGGCAAACTGGTTAGTCCTCCTCTCCATAATACGTACCACATTGCTGCCTGTTTGCCTTCCTCCCCCCCCCCAATCTGCTTCGCCACAGATCCCTCTGCTGAAAACAATAGCACCCGCCGTGCCGCCGGCCATGGTTGCCGCTGTCATTCCGCCCATCCGTGCTCTGCATCACGAGTAGCGGCGCCCGTGATATGTTTGCACTCACAGCCGGATCCGTCGCAGCCCATTTCTCTCTCGCGAGCGCGGACCGAACTCCACCTTCTTGGCAACGCTCAGAGCCATGACCTCATCAGCGACGGCGCTGCTCAAGCACGGACCTTGCCAAGCTCACGACCATCCCTCTCTTTGTCTCCCCGATTCCTACTTCTACTGCGCGTCAACGCCAGAGACGACCACGGAGCAGACGAGGCCCGGGTGTGTCGTGGCCCATCTCGAACGCAAAGGACCCGCCGTGCCCTAACCCGACAATGCTGCACCTCTCCCCCACACCGAGCTTCCGCAGCACCGCTGCGAGGCACCGTTCCTGGAACACCGCGGAGCTGCCGGGCAACAGAGACGTGGAGGCGCCGAGGTGGACCAGGTAGGGGCCGTAGACCTCCTGGCCGCACCCGGAGAGCGCGCCCACCTGGAACCCCCACGTCATCATGTTGTCGCTGGCGAAGCCGCGCACGTGCACCAGTGCACGCTTCCTGGTCAACTTCAAGCCCTGGTCTGTGGCGGGCTGGCGAATCAAACACCTCCTTAGTTTTTGCAAGTTGTAAGCCGTGAACAACGATTCGAAAAGCTGCGTTCCGCACGGCCCATTTTGCATTTTTTTTTCTGAAATATATAGACAGTATGTAAATTATAATCTCAATAATAAGACAACTTTCAAATATTGTTCATGTATTATTACACTAAAATAATACTACTTATAAATGATAAAAACATTTCTATAATCATAATAAAAATATTTTAAAAAAATCATAATTATAAAAAGTTCTGTTTTTGGAAATTGGTGGACATTTTTTTTAAAAGTTCATAACTATTTTTTTTGTATATTACAACTGTTCGTTTTATTTTAGAAATGTGTGGAGCATAAACAATTGCTCATATATTATTTTGAAATATTTTTTATGAATAATAAAAATATGTAATTATAATATAAATATTTCTAAAACTAAAATTAATAGATTTTTTGTGGGGAATATAAATATTATTTTGTTATACAAGCATATTAATAATTATATGCACCTTTCATATAGGTCAATGTTTGTATAGTTAAAAACATTCATAGTTTAACAATCTAAACTGAATAATGTGTCACTTGATTGCCTCGTATTACTACAGTATTGCTAATTAAACATAAATTGTGGCTGTGCGCAGAACCCAACAGGGTATTCCTGGCCTATGTCGGGCTCCAAAGTGAATAGGCAATCACTTGATTGCCTCGTCAGGAATCAAAGAGACCATGGTAAGTACTAACATCCGACATGCTACTAGTAATTATACAAGTTACTCAGTTTAATTTCTTGCTGCTGCTCGTACAATTAGGACAGATCGTAACTAGGTGGTGATTGCCTAGGCCAGGTCTTAATGTAGGCTTTCCTTGCTAAATACTATGTAGAAATCGTACAATTATGGTTAAACCTAGGATTTTTGGGTGGACACTATAACACGCTTGTGGAAAGGAGGCATTTTCCCAAACTGCCTCGGTTGTATGCACTTTTGAAGGAATTTTTCCAAACCACCTTAGAATGTAAGCAGCTTTGGAGGCCTATTTGCAAATCGCCTCTGATTCTAGGTAGCTTTGCAGGCGTTTTTCCAAATCGCCTCAGACTCTAGGTAGCTTAGAAGGCGTTTTTTAGAATAGCCTGTAACCAGTAGATGTTTTGAGGTGATTCTGAGGAACACGATTATGAAGATCGCCTCCTAATGATCACGGCGTTTCTAAAATACGCCTTCAATCGCGCGCTCTGCTGTTTCCTATTCGTGGGCATCCATTTATACATATAAGGCATGTTTTGGTATGTAATCACAATAGATACGCTAGTGTATTGGTTGCGTGCTTGAGATGCTTTGCAGCCAGTCCTACATGCACACCGATTCACAAATCACAACTACTTGCCGGTGGCCGGAGGCCGGAGGTGGTGCGCTCCTTCTCTCTCCCCCTCTTTCTCTCCAGATTAGTATAGACCATGCATCATCTTTTAACCTTGTATACTTTGTTGTTTCTTCCTCAGATGGCGTTGGCTCCCCCCAATCCTGTTGTGGTCAAGTGTTCTACTCCCACGCTCCAGGAACTTGAGGCCAGGGCTCTGTGGTCAACCAAGGACCTAGATGCATGTCAAGTAACGGCAGAAGAGTGGATCTGCACAAACCGAGCAAAGCATCCTAGCAGGCACGATGTGGCAAACGCTCCAACGGACAACTTTCTTCTCTGGCTGCCTCCATTGCACTACAGCGAATGTGGCAAACTGGTTAGTCCTCCTCTCCATAATACGTACTACATTGCTGCCTGTTTGCCTTCCTCCTCCCCCCCCAATCTGCTTCGCCACAGATCCCTCTGCTGAAAACAATAGCACCCGCCGTGCCGCCGGCCATGGTTGCCGCTGTCATTCCGCCCATCCGTGCTCTGCATCACGAGTAGCGGCGCCCGTGATATGTTTGCACTCACAGCCGGATCCGTCGCAGCCCATTTCTCTCTCGCGAGCGCGGGCCGAACTCCACCTTCTTGGCAACGCTCAGAGCCATGACCTCATCAGCGACGGCGCTGCTCAAGCACGGACCTCGCCAAGCTCACGACCATTCCTCTCTTTGTCTCCTCGATTCCTACTTCTACTGTGCGTCAACTCCAGAGACAACCACGGAGCAGACGAGTCCCGGGTGTGTCGTGGCCCATCTCGAACGCAAAGGACCCGCCGTGCCCTAACCCGACAATGCTGCACCTCTCCCCCACACCGAGCTTCCGCAGCACCGCTGCGAGGCACCGTTCCTGGAACACCGTGGAGCTGCCGGGCAACAGAGACGTGGAGGCGCCGAGGTGGACCAGGTAGGGGCCGTAGACCTCCTGGCCGCACCCGGAGAGCGCGCCCACCTGGAACCCCCACGTCATCATGTTGTCGCTGGCGAAGCCGCGCACGTGCACCAGTGCACGCTTCCTGGTCAACTTCAAGCCCTGGTCTGTGGCGGGCTGGCGAATCAAACACCTCCTTAGTTTTTGCAAGTTGTAAGCCGTGAACAACGATTCGAAAAACTGCGTTCCGCACGGCCCATTTTGCATTTTTTTGTTTTTCTGAAATATATAGACAGTATGTAAATTGTAATCTCAATAATAAGACAACTTTCAAATATTGTTCATGTATTATTACACTAAAATAATACTACTTATAAATGATAAAAACATTTCTATAATCATAATAAAAATATTTTAAAAAAATCATAATTATAAAAGGTTCTGTTTTTGGAAATTGGTGGACATTTTTTTTAAAAGTTCATAACTATTTTTTTGTATATTACAACTGTTCGTTTTATTTTAGAAATGTGTGGAGCATAAACAATTGCTCATATATTATTTTGAAATATTTTTTATGAATAATAAAAATATGTAATTGTAATATAAATATTTCTAAAACTAAAATTAATAGATTTTTTGCGGGGAATATAAATGTTATTTTGTTATACAAGCATATTAATAATTATACGCACCTTTCATATAGGTCAATGTTTGTATAGTTAAAAACATTCATAGTTTAACAATCTAAACTGAATAATGTGTCACTTGATTGCCTCGTATTACTACAGTATTGCTAATTAAACATAAATTGTGGCTGTGCGCAGAACCCAACAGGGTATTCCTGGCCTATGTCGGGCTCCAAAGTGAATAGGCAATCACTTGATTGCCTCGTCAGGAATCAAAGAGACCATGGTAAGTACTAACATCCGACTTGCTACTAGTAATTATACAAGTTACTCGGTTTAATTTCTTGCTGCTGCTCGTACAATTAGGACAGATCGTAACTAGGTGGTGATTGCCTAAGCCAGGTCTTAATGTAGGCTTTCCTTGCTAAATATGTAGAAATCATACAATTATGGTTAAAGCTATGATTTCCGGGTGGACACTATAACACGCTTCTGGAAAGGAGGCATTTTTCCAAACTGCCTCGCTTGTATGCACCTTTGAAGGCATTTTTCCAAACCGCCTTAGAATGTAAGAAGCTTTGGAGGCGTATTTGCAAATCGCCTCAGATTCTAGGTAGCTTTGCAGGCGTTTTTCCAAATCGCCTCAGATTCTAGGTAGCTTAGAAGGCGTTTTTTAGAATAGTCTGTAACCAGTAGATGTTTTGAGGTGATTCTGAAGAACACGATTATGAAGAACGCCTCCTAATGATCACGGCGTTTCTAAAATACCGCCTTCAATCGTGCGCTGTGTTGTTTCCTATTCCTGGGCATCCATTAATACATATAAGGCATGCTTTGGTATGTAATCAGAATTGATACGCTAGTGTATTGGTTGCGTGCTTGAGATGCTTTGCAGCCGGTCCTACGTGCACATCAATTCACAAATCACAACTACTTGCTTATGGGCTTAGGACTTACTGTACGTTAGTTAATTTTGAAGGAAATATGTCCTAGAGGCAATAATAAAGTTATTATTTATTTCCTTATAATCATGATAAATGTTTATTATTCATGCTAGAATTGTATTTACCGGAAACATAATACATGTGTGAATACATAGACAAACAGAGTGTCACTAGTATGCCTCTACTTGACTAGCTCGTTAATCAAAGATGGTTATGTTTCCTAACCATGAACAATGAGTTGTTATTTGATTAACGAGGTCACATCATTAGTAGAATGATCTGATTGACATGACCCATTCCATTAGCTTAGCACCTGATCGTTTAGTATGTTGCTATTGCTTTCTTCATGACTTATACATGTTCCTATGACTATGAGATTATGCAACTCCCGTTTACCGGAGGAACACTTTGGGTACTACCAAACGTCACAACGTAACTGGGTGATTATAAAGGAGTACTACAGGTGTCTCCAATGGTCGATGTTGGGTTGGCGTATTTCGAGATTAGGATTTGTCACTCCGATTGTCGGAGAGGTATCTCTGGGCCCTCTCGGTAATACACATCACATAAGCCTTGCAAGCATTACAACTAATATGTTAGTTGTGAGATGATGTATTACGGAACGAGTAAAGAGACTTGCCGGTAACGAGATTGAACTAGGTATTGGATACCGACGATCGAATCTCGGGCAAGTAACATACCGATGACAAAGGGAACAACGTATGTTGTTATGCGGTCTGACCGATAAAGATCTTCGTAGAATATGTAGGAGCCAATATGGGCATCCAGGTCCCGCTATTGGTTATTGACCAGAGACATGTCTCGGTCATGTCTACATTGTTCTCGAACCCGTAGGGTCCGCACGCTTAAGGTTACGATGACAGTTATATTATGAGTTTATGCATTTTGATGTACCGAAGGTTGTTCGGAGTCCCGGATGTGATCACGGACATGACGAGGAGTCTCGAAATGGTCGAGACGTAAAGATTGATATATTGGAAGCCTATATTTGGACATCGGAAGTGTTCCGGGTGAAATCGGGATTTTACCGGGTTACCGGGAGGTTACCGGAACCCCCCGGGAGCCATATGGGCCATCATGGGCCTTAGTGGAAAGGAGAAAGGGGCAGCCCAAGGGGGCTGCGCGCCTTCCCCCTTCCCCTAGTCCTATTAGGACTAGGAGAGGTGGCCGGCCACCCCTCTCCCTCTTTCCCCCTTGGGAATCCTAGTTGGAATAGGATTGGAGGGGAGTCCTACTCCCGGTAGGAGTAGGACTCCTCCTGCGCCACCTCCTCCTGGCCGGCGCCTCCTCCCCCCCTTGGCTCTTTTATATACGGAGGCAGCGGCACCTCTAAACACACAAGTTGACACAAGTTGATCCTCGTGATCGATTCCTTAGCCGTGTGCGGTGCCCCCTGCCACCATATTCCTCGATAATACTGTAGCGGAGTTTAGGCGAAGCCCTGCTGCTGTAGTTCATCAAGATCGTCACCACGCCGTCGTGCTGACGAAACTCTTCCCCGACACTTTGCTGGATCGGAGTCCGGGGATCGTCATCGAGCTGAACGTGTGCTCGAACTCGGAGGTGCCGTAGTTTCGGTGCTTAATCGGTTGGATCGTGAAGACGTACGACTACTTCCTCTACGTCGTGTCATCGCTTCCGCAGTCGGTCTGCGTTGGGTACGTAGACAACACTCTCCTCTCGTTGCTATGCATCACATGATCTTGCGTGTGCGTAGGAAATTTTTTGAAATTACTACGAAACCCAACAGTGGTATCAGAGCCTAGGTTATTGATGTTGATGTTATATGCACGAGTAGAACACAAGTGAGTTGTGGACGATACAAGTCATACTGCCTACCAGCATGTCATATTTTGGTTCGGCGGTATTGTTGGACGAGACGACCCAGACCAACCTTACGCGTACGCTTACGCGAGACCGGTTCCCTCGACGTGCTTTGCACAGAGATGGCTTGCGGGCGACTGTCTCTCCAACTTTAGTTGAACCAAGTATGGCTACGCCCGGTCCTTGCGAAGGTTAAAACAGAGTCTATTTGACAAACTATCGTTGTGGTTTTGATGCGTAGGTGAGATTGGTTCTTACTTAAGCCCGTAGCAGCCACGTAAAACATGCAACAACAAAGTAGAGGACGTCTAACTTGTTTTTGCAGGGCATGTTGTAATGTGATATGGTCAAGGCATGATGCTGAATTTTATTGTATGAGATGATCATGTTTTGTAACCAAGTTATCGGCAACTGGCAGGAGCCATATGGTTGTCGCTTTATTGTATGCAATGCAATCGCGATGTAATGCTTAACTTTATTATTAAACAGTAGTGATAGTCGTGAAAGCATAAGATTGGCGAGACGACAACGATGCTACAATGGAGATCAAGGTGTTGCGCCGGTGACGATGGTGATCATGACGGTGCTTCGGAGATGGAGATCACAAGCACGAGATGATGATGGCCATATCATATCACTTATATTGATTGCATGTGATGTTTATCTTTTTATGCATCTTATCTTGCTTTGATTGACGGTAGCATTATAAGATGATCTCTCATTAAATTATCAAGAAGTGTTCTCCCTGAGTATGCACCGTTGCCAAAGTTCGTCGTGCCCAGACACCACGTGATGATCGGGTGTGATAAGCTCTACGTCCATCTACAACGGGTGCAAGCCAGTTTTTGCACACGCAGAATACTCAGGTTAAACTTGACGAGCCTAGCATATGCAGATATGGCCTCGGAACACGGAGACCGAAAGGTCGAGCGTGAATCATATAGTAGATATGATCAACATAACGATGTTCACCATTGAAAACTACTCCATCTCACGTGATGATCGGTTATGGTTTAGTTGATTTGGATCACGTAATCACTTAGAGGATTAGAGGGATGTCTATCTAAGTGGGAGTTCTTAAATAATATGATTAATTGAACTTAAATATTATCATGAACTTAGTACCTGATAGTATCTTGCTTGTTTATGTTGATTGTAGATAGATGGCTCGTGCTGTTGTTCCGTTGAATTTTAATGCGTTCCTTGAGAAAGCAAAGTTGAAAGATGATGGTAGCAATTACACGGACTGGGTCCGTAACTTGAGGATTATCCTCATTGCTGCACAGAAGAATTACGTCCTGGAAGCACCGCTGGGTGCCAGGCCTGCTGCTGGAGCAACGCCAGATGTTATGAACGTCTGGCAGAGCAAAGCTGATGACTACTCGATAGTTCAGTGTGCCATGCTTTACGGCTTAGAATCGGGACTTCAACGACGTTTTGAACGTCATGGAGCATATGAGATGTTCCAAGAGTTGAAGTTAATATTTCAAGCAAATGCCCGGATTGAGAGATATGAAGTCTCCAATAAGTTCTATAGCTGCAAGATGGAGGAGAACAGTTCTGTCAGTGAGCATATACTCAAAATGTCTGGGTATAATAATCACTTGATTCAATTGGGAGTTAATCTTCCGGATGATTGCGTCATCGACAGAATTCTCCAATCACTGCCACCAAGCTACAAGAGCTTCGTAATGAACTATAATATGCAAGGGATGAACAAGACTATTCCCGAGCTCTTCGCAATGCTGAAAGCTGCGGAGGTAGAAATCAAGAAGGAGCATCAAGTGTTGATGGTTAACAAGACCACTAGTTTCAAGAAAAAGGGCAAAGGGAAGAAAAGGGGAACTTCAAAAAGAACGGCAAGCAAGTTGCTGCTCAAGAGAAGAAACCCAAGTCTGGACCTAAGCCTAAAACTAAGTGCTTCTACTGCAAGCAGACTGGTCACTGGAAGCGGAACTGCCCCAAGTATTTGGCGGATAAGAAAGATGGCAAGGTGAACAAAGGTATATGTGATATACATGTTATTGATGTGTACCTTACTAGAGCTCGCAGTAGCACCTGGGTATTTGATACTGGTTCTGTTGCTAATATTTGCAACTCGAAACAGGGACTACAGAATAAGCGGGCACTGGCAAAGGACGAGGTGACGATGCGCGTGGGAAACGGTTCCAAAGTCGATGTGATCGCAGTCGGCACACTACCTCTACATCTACCTTCAGGATTAATATTAGACCTAAGTAATTGTTATTTGGTGCCAGCGTTGAGCATGAACATTATATCTGGATCTTGTTTAATGCGAGACGGTTATTCATTTAAATCAGAGAATAATGGTTGTTCTATTTATATGAGTAATATCTTTTATGGTCATGCACCCTTGAAGAGTGGTCTATTTTTATTGAATCTCGATAGTAGTAATACACATATTCATAATGTTGAAGCCAAAAGATGCAGAGTTGATAATGAAAGTGCAACTTATTTGTGGCACTGTCGTTTAGGTCATATCGGTATAAAGCGCATGAAGAAACTCCATACCGATGGAATTTTGGAACCACTTGATTATGAATCACTTGGTACTTACGAACCGTGCCTTATGGGCAAGATGGCTAAAACACCGTTCTCCGGTACTATGGAGAGAGCAACAGATTTGTTGGAAATCATACATACCGATGTATGTGGCCCGATAAATATTGAGGCTCGTGGCGGATATCGTTATTTTCTCAACTTCACAGATGATTTAAGCAGATATGGATATATTTACTTAATGAAACATAAGTCTGAAACATTTGAAAAGTTCAAAGAATTTCAGAGTGAAGTTGAAAATCATCGTAACAAGAAAATAAAGTTTCTACGATCTGATCGTGGAGGAGAATATTTGAGTTACGAGTTTGGTGTACATTTGAAAAACTGTGGAATAGTTTCGCAACTCACGCCACCCGGAACACCACAGCGTAATGGTGTGTCCGAACGTCGTAATCGTACTTTACTAGATATGGTGCGATCTATGATGTCTCTTACTGATTTACCGCTATCATTTTGGGGATATGCTTTAGAGACGGCCGCATTCACGTTAAATAGGGCACCATCAAAATCCGTTGAGACGACGCCTTATGAACTGTGGTTTAGCAAGAAACCAAAGTTGTCGTTTCTTAAAGTTTGGGGCTGCGATGCTTATGTGAAAAAGCTTCAACCTGATAAGCTCGAACCCAAATCGGAGAAATGTGTCTTCATAGGATACCCAAAGGAAACTGTTGGGTACACCTTCTATCACAGATCCGAAGGCAAAACATTCGTTGCTAAGAATGGATCATTTCTAGAGAAGGAGTTTCTCTCGAAAGAAGTGAGTGGGAGGAAAGTAGAACTTGACGAGGTAACTGTACCTGCTCCCTTACTGGAAAGTAGTTCATCACAGAAAACTGTTTCAGTGACACCTACACCAGTTAGTGAGGAAGCCAATGATAATGATCATGAAACTTCAGATCAAGATACTACTGAACCGCGTAGATCAACCAGAGTAAGATCCGCACCAGAGTGGTACGGTAATCCTGTTCTGGAGGTCATGCTACTAGATCATGATGAACCTACGAACTATGAAGAAGCGATGGTGAGCCCAGATTCCGTAAAGTGGCTTGAAGCCATGAAATCTGAGATGGGATCCATGTATGAGAACAAAGTATGGACTTTGGTTGACTTGCCCGATGATCGGCAAGCAATTGAGAATAAATGGATTTTTAAGAAGAAGACTGACGCTGATGGTAATGTTACTGTCTACAAAGCTCGACTTGTCGCAAAAGGTTTTTGGCAAGTTCAAGGAATTGACTACGATGAGACCTTCTCACCCGTAGCGATGCTTAAAGTCCGTCCGAATCATGTTAGCAATTGCCGCATTTTATGATTATGAAATTTGGCAAATGGATGTCAAAACTGCATTCCTGAATGGATTTCTGGAAGAAGAGTTGTATATGATGCAACCAGAAGGTTTTGTCGATCCAAAGGGAGCTAACAAAGTGTGCAAACTCCAGCGATCCATTTATGGACTGGTGCAAGCCTCTCGGAATTGGAATAAACGTTTTGATAGTGTGATCAAAGCATTTGGTTTTATACAGACTTTCGGAGAAGCCTGTATTTACAAGAAAGTGAGTGGGAGCTCTGTAGCATTTCTGATATTATATGTGGATGACATATTACTAATTGGAAATGATATAGAATTTCTGGATAGCATAAAGGGATACTTGAATAAAAGTTTTTCAATAAAAGACCTCGGTGAAGCTGCTTACATATTAGGCATTAAGATCTATAGAGATAGATCAAGACGCTTAATTGGACTTTCACAAAGCACATACCTTGACAGAATTTTGAAGAAGTTCAAAATGGATCAAGCGAAGAAAGGGTTCTTGCCTGTGTTACAAGGTGTGAAATTGAGTAAGACTCAATGCCCGACCACTGCAGAAGATAGAGAGAATATGAAAGATATTCCCTATGCATCAGCCATAGGCTCTATCATGTATGCAATGCTGTGTACCAGACCTGATGTGTGCCTTGCTATAAGTTTAGCAGGGAGGTACCAAAGTAATCCAGGAATGGATCACTGGACAGCGGTCAAGAACATCCTGAAATACCTGAAAAGGACTAAGGATATGTTTCTCGTATATGGAAGTGACAAAGAGCTCATCGTAAAAGGTTACGTTGATGCAAGCTTTGACACTGATCCGGACGATTCTAAATCGCAAACCGGATACGTGTTTACATTAAACGGTGGAGCTGTCAGTTGGTGCAGTTCTAAACAAAGCGTCGTAGCGGGATCTACATGTGAAGCGGAATACATAGCTGCTTCGGAAGCAGCAAATGAAGGAGTCTGGATGAAGGAGTTCATATCCGATCTAGGTGTCATACCTAGTGCATCGGGTCCAATGAAAATCTTTTGTGACAATACTGGTGCAATTGCCTTGGCAAAGGAATCCAGATTTCACAAAAGGACCAAACACATCAAGAGACGCTTCAACTCCATCCGGGATCTAGTCCAGGTGGGAGACATAGAGATTTGCAAGATACATACGGATCTGAATGTTGCAGACCCGTTGACTAAGCCTCTTCCACGAGCAAAACATCATTAGCACCAAAGCTCCATGGGTGTTAGATTCATTACAGTGTAATCTAGATTATTGACTCTAGTGCAAGTGGGAGACTGAAGGAAATATGCCCTAGAGGCAATAATAAAGTTATTATTTATTTCCTTATAATCATGATAAATGTTTATTATTCATGCTAGAATTGTATTTACCGGAAACATAATACATGTGTGAATACATAGACAAACAGAGTGTCACTAGTATGCCTCTACTTGACTAGCTCGTTAATCAAAGATGGTTATGTTTCCTAACCATGAACAATGAGTTTTTATTTGATTAACGAGGTCACATCATTAGTAGAATGATCTGATTGACATGACCCATTCCATTAGCTTAGCACCCGATCGTTTAGTATGTTGCTATTGCTTTCTTCATGACTTATACATGTTCCTATGACTATGAGATTATGCAACTCCCGTTTACCGGAGGAACACTTTGGGTACTACCAAACGTCACAACGTAACTGGGTGATTATAAAGGAGTACTACAGGTGTCTCCAATGGTCGATGTTGGGTTGGCGTATTTCGAGATTAGGATTTGTCACTCCGATTGTCGGAGAGGTATCTCTGGGCCCTCTCGGTAATACACATCACATAAGCCTTGCAAGCATTACAACTAATATGTTAGTTGTGAGATGATGTATTACGGAACGAGTAAAGAGACTTGCCGGTAACGAGATTGAACTAGGTATTGGATACCGACGATCGAATCTCGGGCAAGTAACATACCGATGACAAAGGGAACAACGTATGTTGTTATGCGGTCTGACCGATAAAGATCTTCGTAGAATATGTAGGAGCCAATATGGGCATCCAGGTCCCGCTATTGGTTATTGACCAGAGACATGTCTCGGTCATGTCTACATTGTTCTCGAACCCGTAGGGTCCGCACGCTTAAGGTTACGATGACAGTTATATTATGAGTTTATGCATTTTGATGTACCGAAGGTTGTTCGGAGTCCCGGATGTGATCACGGACATGACGAGGAGTCTCGAAATGGTCGAGACGTAAAGATTGATATATTGGAAGCCTATATTTGGACATCGGAAGTGTTCCGGGTGAAATCGGGATTTTACCGGGTTACCGGGAGGTTACCGGAACCCCCCGGGAGCCATATGGGCCATCATGGGCCTTAGTGGAAAGGAGAAAGGGGCAGCCCAAGGGGGCTGCGCGCCTCCCCCCTTCCCCTAGTCCTATTAGGACTAGGAGAGGTGGCCGGCCACCCCTCTCCCTCTTTCCCCCTTGGGAATCCTAGTTGGAATAGGATTGGAGGGGAGTCCTACTCCCGGTAGGAGTAGGACTCCTCCTGCGCCACCTCCTCCTGGCCGGCGCCTCCTCCCCCCCTTGGCTCCTTTATATACGGAGGCAGGGGCACCTCTAAACACACAAGTTGACACAAGTTGATCCTCGTGATCGATTCCTTAGCCGTGTGCGGTGCCCCCTGCCACCATATTCCTCGATAATACTGTAGCGGAGTTTAGGCGAAGCCCTGCTGCTGTAGTTCATCAAGATCGTCACCACGCCGTCGTGCTGATGAAACTCTTCCCCGACACTTTGCTGGATCGGAGTCCGGGGATCGTCATCGAGCTGAACGTGTGCTCGAACTCGGAGGTGCCGTAGTTTCGGTGCTTAATCGGTTGGATCGTGAAGACGTACGACTACTTCCTCTACGTCGTGTCATCGCTTCCGCAGTCGGTCTGCGTTGGGTACGTAGACAACACTCTCCTCTCGTTGCTATGCATCACATGATCTTGCGTGTGCGTAGGAAATTTTTTGAAATTACTACGAAACCCAACAAATTTTGCTTTCTTTTTAGTCCCATATTGATCAGCCAACAAGAGATTGACGTACTTAAAAGGAGGAAAGAAATCACAACTATCACTCCGTCCGAAAATACTTGTCATCAAAATAGATAAAAATCCATGTATCTAAAACTAATATACATCTAGATACATCCCTTTTATTTATTTTGATGACAAGTATTTCCGGACGGAGGAAGTAATTGCTTATTGGCTTAGACTTAGGTTAGTTAATTAGTGTTAATTAATGGGCTTACGATGTAAGCGTTGGTTTAATGCGATTGAATATGTACATGCGTGACGCACGCATACTTGATTTCTAGTTGGGTGCTGGCTTGCCTGGGCAATATATTATATTAATGTATCCTTTTCTGCAGGTACATGCGTGGCGAACGCATTCTTGACTGCTATGGATTTCAAGCGCAGGATCCGTGAAGCTCTTCTATTTGGATCTCAGCCTGGCCAGCAGTTGAGTGATCAGGATCTTTTCATCAAGTAGATTTGAATCTTTCAGACAGCATTTGGCTACGAGAAAGGTCCACATAAGTACCTGGAATACAAGAGGAGAGAATGCATCGTTCACTGATACGTCTCCAATGTATCTATAATTTTTTATTGCTCCATGCTATATTATCTACTGTTTTGGACATTATTAGGCTTTATTATCCACTTTTATATTATTTTTGGGACTAACCTATTAACCGGAGGCCTAGCCCAGAATTGTTGTTTTTTGCCTGTTTTAGGATTTCAAAGAAAAAAGAATATCAAACGGAGTCCAAACGGAATGAAACCTTCGGGAACGTGATTTTCTCAACGAATAATACCAGAGAGACTTGGACCCTACGTCAAGAAATAAAACAGGAGGCCACGAGGTAGGGGGGCGCGCCTGCCTACCCTAGACGCGCCCTCCACCCTCGTGGGCCCCCTATTGCTCCACCGACGTACTCCTTCCTTCTATATATATCCACATATCCCAAACGATGAGAACAGGAGCCAAAACCCTAATTTCACCGCCGTAACTTTCTGTATCCACGAGATCCCATCTTGGGGCCTGTTCCGGAGCTCCGCCGGAGGGGGCATCGATCAGGGAGGGCTTCTACATCAACACCATAGCCCTTCCGATGAAGTGTGAGTAGTTTACCTCAGACCTACGGGTCCATAGTTAGTAGCTAGATGGCTTCTTCTCTCTTGTGGAGATCTATTCGATGTAATCTTCTTTTTGCGGTGTGTTTGTTGAGACCGATGAATTGTGGGTTTATGATCAAGTATATCTATGAATAATATTTGAATCTTCTCTGAATTCTTTTATGTATGATTGGTTATCTTTGCAAATCTCTTTGAATTATTAGTTTGGTTTGGCCTACTAGATTGATCTTTCTTGCAATGGGAGAATTGCTTAGCTTTGGGTTCAATCTTGCGGTGTCCTTTCCCGGTGACAGTAAGGGCAGCAAGGCACGTATTGTATTGTTGCCATCGAGGATAACAAGATGGGGTTTTCTTCATATTGCATGAGTCTATCCCTCTACATCATGTCATCTTGCTTAAGGCGTTACTCTGTTTTTAACTTAATACTCTAGATGCATGCTGGATAGCGGTCGATGAGTGGAGTAATAGTAGTAGATGCAGGCAGGAGTCGGTCTACTTGTCTCGGACGTGATGCCTATATACATGATCATACCTAGATATTCTCATAACTATGCTCAATTCTGTCAATTGCTCAACAGTAATTTGTTCACCCACCATAGAATAATTATGCTCTCAAGAGAAGCCACTAGTGAAACCTATGGCCCCGGGTCTATCTTTATCATATTGATCTCCTACTACTTAGTTATTTCCTTTCATATTTACTTTGCCTTTATTTTACTTTGCATCTTTTATCATAAAAATACATTATCTTATCATATCTATCAGATCTCACTCTCGTAAGTGGCCCTATAGGGATTGACAACCTCTATTTGCGTTGGTTGCGAGGATTTATTTGTTTTGTGCAGGTGCGAGGGACTCGCGCGTAGCCTCCTACTGGATTGATACCTTGGTTCTCAAAAACTGAGGGAAATGCTTACGCTACTTTGCTGCATCATCCCTTCCTCTTCAGGGAAAAACCAACACAGTGCTCAAGAGGTAGCAAGAAGGATTTCTGGCGCCGTTGCCAGGGAGGTCTACGCAAAAGTCAACATACCAAGTACCCATCACATACCCTTATCTCCCGCATTACATAATTTTCCATTTGCCTCTCGTTTTCCTCTCCCCCCACTTCACCCTTGCCATTTTATTCGCCCTCTCTCTCTATCCTCCCTCTCTATTTGCCTATTTTTTCTCGCTTGCTTTTTGTTTGCTTGTGTGTTAATTTGCTTGCTTGTCACGATGGCTCAAGATAATACTAAATTGTGTGACTTCACCAATACCAACAACAATGATTTTATTAGCACTCTGATTGCTCCTCTTACCGATGCTAAATCTTGTGAAATTAATACTGCTTTGCTGAATCTTGTCATGAAAGATCCGTTTTCCGGCGTTCCTAGTGAAGATGCCGCTACCCATCCAAATAGCTTCGTTGATTTGTGTGACATGCAAAAGAAGAAAGATGTGGATAATGATATTGTTAAATTGAAGCTATTTCCTTTTTCTCTTAGAGATCGTGCTAAAGCTTGGTTTTCGTCTTTGCCTAAAAATAGTATTGATTCATGGAATAAGTGCAATGATGCTTTTATCTCTAAGTATTTTCCTCCCGCTAAGATCATCTCTCTTAGAAACGATATTATGAATTTTAAGCAACTTGATCATGAACATGTTGCACAAGCTTGGGAGAGAATGAAATTAATGATACGTAATTGCCCTACTCATGGTTTAAATTTGTGGATGATTATACAAAACTTTTATGCCAGATTGAATTTTGCTTCTAGAAATCTTTTAGATTCGGCCGCGGGAGGCACTTTTATGGAAATCACTTTAGGATAAGCTACTAAACTCCTAGATAATAGTATGGTTAATTATTCTCAATGGCATACTGAAAGATCTACTAATAAAAAGGTGCATGCGATAGAAGAAATTAATGTTTTGAGTGGAAAGATGGATGAACTTATGAAACTATTTGCTAATAAGAGTGTTTCTTCTAATCCTAATGATATGGCCTTGTCTACTTTGATTCAGAATAATAATGAATCTATGGATGTGAATTTTTTTGGTAGGAACAATTTTGGTAACAACGTGTATAGAAGAAATTTTAATCCTAGGCCTTATCCTAGTAATCCCTCTAATAATTATGATAATTCCTACAACAATTCTTATGGAAATTATAATAAGATGCCCTCTGATTTTGAATCTAATATTAAAGAATTTATTGCTTCGCAAAAGAATTTTAATGCTATGATTAAGAAAATTTGCTTAAGATTGATGATTTGGCTAAGAACGTTGATAGAATTGCTCTTGATGTTGATTCTTTGAAACTTAGATCTATTCCACCTAAGCATGGTATCAATGAGTCTCTCAAAGCCATGAGAATTTCCATTCATGAGTGCAAAGAAAGAACCGCTAGGATGCGTGCTAAGAAAGATGCCTTTATAAGAGTGTGTTCTTCTACTTGCTATGAAAATAAAGATGAAGATCTAAAAGTTATTGATGTGTCCCTTATTAAATTTTTGTTTTGCAATATGAATATTGATAATGATGGGACTGAATATGATCCACCTTTAGCTAGAAGGCATTCCAAGAATTTGGAATTTGTTGATCTTGATGCTAAATTTGATAAAAGTGGGATTGAAGAAATTAAAACCCTAGATGTTGCTAAACCCACTATTATGGATTTCAAGGAATTCAACTACGAAAATTGCTCTTTGATTGATTGTATTTCCTTGTTGCAATCCGTGCTAAATTCTCCTCATGCTTATAGTCGAAATAAAGCGTTTACTAAACATATCGTTGATGCCTTAATGCAATCTTATGAAGAAAAACTTGAATTGGAAGTTTCTATCCCTAGAAAACTTTGTGATGAGTGGGAACCAACTATTAAAATTAAAATTAAAGATCATGAATGCTATGCTTTATGTGATTTGGGTGCTAGTGTTTCCACGATTCCAAAGACTTTTTGTGATTTGTTAGGTTTCCGTGATTTTGATGATTGCTCTCTAAACTTGCACCTTGCGGATTCCACTATTAAGAAACCTATGGGAAGAATTAATGATGTTCTTATTGTTGCAAATAGAAATTATGTGCCCGTAGATTTTATTGGTCTTGACATAGATTGCAATCCTTCATGTCCTATTATTCTTGTTAGACCTTTCCTTAGAACGATTGGTGCAATTATTGATATGAAGGAAGGAAATATTAGATTCCAATTTCCATTAAGGAAAGGCATGGAACACTTTCCTAGAAAGAAGATTAAATTACCTTATAAATCTATTATGAGAGCCACTTATGGATCGCCTACCAAAGATGGCAATACCTAGATCTATTCTTGCTTGTTTTGCCTAGCTAGGGGCGTCAAACGATAGCGCTTGTTGGGAGGCAACCCAATTTTATTTTTATTGCTTGCTTTTTGCTCCTGTTTAGTAATAAATAATTTATTTAGCCTCTGTTTTGGTTGTGTTTTTTGTGTTTAATTAGTGTTTTTGCCAAGTAGAACCGTTGGGAAGACTTGAGGAAAGTCTTGTTGAACTTGCTGTAAAAAACAGAAACTTTAGCGCTCACGAGAACTGCTGTCATTTTTATTTGGAGAGTGCTATTGTCACGACTGATAGAGCGGTCCCACTGCCACCAGTGGGCCATGACGAACGCGGCAAGACAGAGGACGAAGGGCGTGCGGAACAAGACAACAAAGAGCTGACAAGTGGGGCCAAGATCAGGGGTAGTGGGTGAGTGCGGCTGCACTCGCGGGTATTAAGTTCCCCACAACTATGTGTGGAGGGGGTATCGAGAAATATCTAGAAACTGAAAAGAGAAGTTGTTCTTCTCTTGGCCTCCTCTTCCTTCCCTCTCCGATCCCCAACTCTGTATTTCATCTTGCCTTAGATCGGAACCATTACAAGTGGTATCAGAGGTCCAGATGATCTGGAGACTGCCTACCCCAAGCCCCGTTCTCAGACCAAGCAGGCGGCACAAGCGGCGGCGATGGAGGCGCAATTGGCAGATCTGATCAGATCGGTTAACGAAGGCCGCGCGGCCAACGACAACCGGCTGGAGGCGATACAGACGTCACTCGAGCTCTGGTGGACCACCGTCACCAACCTGCAGCAGCAGCTCGACGAGTTGTGCACCCAAGTGGGGCGAATCGCGCTTCACCCGGCGCTCACGACTCCGGATCCACCGACGGAGGACACGGTGGGGCGGACGGCGCCGCCTCCAGCGGTCGCCGACCTCATGCACCACGGGCCCGACGGCCACGACGATGTCTACAACTCCGGGGGTCTGGCTCATGGGGTGGTCACCATCCTACGGCCGCCTCCGGTGAAGGGTGCGCGTTCTTCTCCACCTGAAATTTCTGCATCTAAGGGTTTGGAGTTAGATTGCACTGCTGGCTAGGGGTCGCCGCATGGTGCACATCACACACAGCAGGCGCACTAGGCGTTGCCGAAACTGGATTTTCCCTAGTTCGACGGCGAGAACCCACAGTTCTGGAAGGCTAGATGCGAAACATACTTTGATGTGTATGGGGTTCAGAGAGATCTTTGGGTTCGCGTGTCAATGTTGCATTTCACAGGAGCCGCGGCACGCTGGCTCCAGTTGCACAAATCGGACAGCAGATCCTTTACCTGGGAAGGTCTCTGCACCGCTCTGAATGAGAAATTTGGTCGCGACCAATACCAATTGCATCTCCGACAGTTTAATATGCTGAAGCAATTTGGGTCGGTTGCGGAATATATGAGTGTCTTTGAGGAGTTGATGCACAACATCCTAGCTCACAACCCCAGCTTCGACCCAGTTTATTTTACTACACAATTCCTAGATGGTCTCCGCCCTGAGATACGGGCAGGCGTGGTTTTGCATCGTCCCCAAACTTTGGACTCTGCGTGGGTGACCCCAATGTCTGTGAAGATTGCCGATGGAGGAATGCTTTCATGCTTAGGATACATCCCCGGCTGTACGTGGGTGACACAAGGACACGAGTTTACCACGGATCTTCGTGTGCTATCACTGGGATGTTACGACATGGTGATCGGCATGGACTGGTTAGAGCAATGCGGGCCGATGAGAGTCGATTGGACAAGGAAAACACTGCAGTTTCAGCACTAGGGAGTTGGCATACATCTCCAAGGTCTGATAGGGACACAACAAACAGTCGAAGAAGTGTCAGCAGCAGAACTGCAGGAATTGGAGCACACCAGATCGATAGCACATATGGTGATGTTGTGTATCAGTGAAGAAGCAGTGGAGGTCATACCTGTACCGGAGTCGATTCAGCAAGTACTGGATGAGTTTCAGGGGGTCTTCCAAGAGCCAACAACACTACCTCAGCACAGGGAATGGGATCATGCTATTCCTCTCCTGCCAGGGACAAAGCCAATCAATATATGTCCGTACAGATACACACTAGAGCAGAAGAATGAAATTGAAGCGCAGGTCAAGGACATGCTGGAAAAAGGGTTCATCACAAAAAGTTTCAGCCCTTTCTCGTCGCCGGTTCTTCTGGTGAAGAAAAAGGACCAGACATGGAGGTTCTGCGTGGACTTTAGACATCTCAATGCTATCACACTGAAGACAACTTATCCAATGCCTGTAATTGATGAGTTGCGGGACGAACTAGCAGGAGCGTGTTGGTTCTCGAAGCTGGATCTGCGAGCGGGGTACCACCAAATTCGACTAGTTCCAGCCGACGAGCACAAGACAGCATTCAAAACACACATGGGGCATTTTCAGTTCAAAGTGATGCCGTATGGATTGGCTTATGCTCCAGCTACCTTCCAAGGAACAATGAACACTGTGCTGGCCCCAGTATTGCGCAAGGGAGTGGTGGTGTTTATGGATGATATCTTGGTGTTCACAGCTACTTTAGAGCAGCATCGGGCTCTACTCGCTCAAGTACTCCAACTACTGAAAGAAAACCAGTTCTATGTGAAAATGTCTAAGTGTTCCTTCGCTCAACAGAATATCAGTTATCTTGGGCACTATGTCAACAAAGAAGGGGTGGCTACGGATAAGACAAAGGTGCAGGATGTTTAGAACTGGCCCATCCCTCAAACCGTAAAGCGGCTCAGGGGATTCTTGGGACTGGCGGGGTATTACCGGAAATTCGTCCGAAACTTTGGAGTGATCTCGAAACCACTAACATATCTTCTCAAGAAGAACACACTCTTTGTCTGGACACCTACCGTAGACGAAGCATTTCATGCCCTAAAGCAAGCGCTTGTAGAAGCCCCGGTGTTGGCAATCCCAGATTTCAGTAAGCAATTTGTCGTCAAGACTGATGCCAGTGGTACGGGCATTGGGGCGGTGCTTATGCAGAACTCGCACCCTGTCGCTTACCTTAGCAAAGCATTGTCACCAAGAAACTTGGGGTTATCAGCTTACGAAAAGAAATGCTTGGCCTTGCTGTTAGCCGTAGATCGATGGAGACCATACTTACAGCATGCAGAATTCATGGTGCGCACGGACCAGAAAAGCTTGCTACACCTAACAGATCAGCGGTTACACACCCCAATTCAGCAGAGGGCGTTCGCAAAGCTGGTCGGGCTTCAATTCGTCATTCAGTACAAGGCTGGACTAGCAAATCGCGGCTGACGCACCGTCGCACCGTGATCATCCAGAAGAAGGGGAGGTAGCAACTATCTCCCTATGCAAGCCGGCATGGCTGGAAGCGGTCAAAAACAGCTACCAGACAGACACCAATGCCATGCAGAAACTCACAAGCTTGGCATTGGATCCAACGAGTGTGCCAGAATTTACATTGCAAGATGGGGTCCTTCGCTTCAAAGGCAGAGTCTGGATTGGTGATGATGTGTCAACTCAACAGCATCTGATTAACTCCCTTCACGCAAGCGCAGCAGGAGGCCATTCGGGGTTTCATGCTACTTACAACGGAATCAAGAGGTTGTTCGCTTGGAAAGGAATGAAGAATCAAGTCGGCAAAATAGTACATGACTGTATCATCTGTCAACAAGCAAAAACAGAGAGAATCTCGCCGGCTGGGCTTCTGCAACCCCTGCCAATTCCACAAAAACCCTGGTCAGTGGTATCTCTTAACTTTATCGAAGGATTGCCCAAGTCTTGCGGACATGATGTCATTCTAGTGGTGGTGGACAAGTTTTCGAAGTATGCCCATTTTGTGCCTCTTACTCACCCATATACAGCATTGCAAGTGGCCAAGGTGTTCATGAGAGAAATCTTCCGGTTGCACTGGTTACCGCTGGCTTTGATTTCCGACAGGGACCGAGTATTTACCAGCAACGTTTGGCAGGAACTCTTCAAGCTGTGTCACACGGAACTCCGAATGAGCTCATCTTATCACCCGCAAACTGATGGGCAGACCGAGGGGGTGAACCAGTGCCTTGAGACTTATCTCTGATGTGCAGTTCATGCCTGTCCACGGAACTGGGCGAAGTGGTTGGCGTTGGCCGAATTCTGGTATAACACATCCTTCCACTCGTCGCTGGGGAGAACCCCGTTTGAAGTTATATATGGACACCTGCCGCGGGAATTTGGAGTGGCTCAAATAGATGAATGCACAGTGCCTGACTTGGCAGCCTGGCTTCGGGAAAGAGAAGTCATGATCGAACCCCTCCAGTAACAACTCAAGAAAGCTCAAGACAGGATGAAAGCGCAACCCGATCGACACAGACCAGACAGATCTTTTGAGGTGGGCGATTCAGTCCTGCTTAAACTGCAACCGTTTATACAGACTTCGATTGCTCAGAGGCCATTTCAGAAGCTAGCATTTCGTTACTACGGGCCATACAAGATACTGGCGAGGGTGGGAGCAGTCGCTTACAAGCTGGATTTGCCGTCAACAAGCAAGATCCATCCAGTAGTCCATGTATCCCTTCTGAAGCGCGCGCATGGTGCTGCAGTCCCAGTAAGCTCTGAACTACCTCCTGCTAACGAGATGTTGCAGGCTGAACACGCACCAAGAAGTGTGCTCGGCAGCAAGCAGGTCCGAGTGGCGGGCAGAGAACACATGCGTGTCCTGGTGCACTGGGAAGGTCTACCCAAGTCGCTGGCAACATGGGAGAACCCGCAACTGCTCCAGCTCAAGTTTCCGACGACGCCGCCTTGGGGTCAAGGCAGCCCTCAAGAGAGAGGGAATGTCATGACTGACAGAGCGGCCCCACTGCCACCGGTGGGCCACGATGAACGCGGCAAGATAGAGGACGAAGGGCGTGTGGAACAAGCCAACGAAGAGCTGACAAGTGGGGCCAAGATCAGGCGTAGTGGGTGAGTTCGGCTGCGCTCGCGGGTATTAAGTTTGTTGGAAATATGCCCTAGAGGCAATAATAAATTAGTTATTATTATATTTCCTTGTTCATGATAATCGTTTATTATCCATGCTAGAATTGTATTGATAGGAAACTCAGATACATGTGTGGATACATAGACAACACCATGTCCCTAGTAAGCCTCTAGTTGACTAGCTCGTTGATCAATAGATGGTTACGTTTTCCTGACCATGGATATTGGATGTCATTGATAACGGGATCACATCATTAGGAGAATGATGTGATGGACAAGACCCAATCCTAAGCCTAGCACAAAGATCATGTAGTTCGTATGCTAAAGCTTTTCTAATGTCAAGTATCATTTCCTTAGACCATGAGATTGTGCAACTCCCGGATACCGTAGGAGTGCTTTGGGTGTGCCAAATGTCACAACGTAACTGGGTGGCTATAAAGGTACACTACAGGTATCTCCAAAAGTGTCTGTTGGGTTGGCACGAATCGAGACTGGGATTTGTCAATCCGTATAAACGGAGAGGTATCTCTGGGCCCACTCGGTAGGACATCATCATAATGTGCACAATGTGATCAAGGAGTTGATCACGGGATGATGTGTTACGAAACGAGTAAAGAGACTTGCCGGTAACGAGATTGAACAAGGTATCGGGATACCGACGATCGAATCTCGGGCAAGTATCATACCGCTAGACAAAGGGAATTGTATACGGGATTGATTAAGTCCTTGACATCGTGGTTCATCCGATGAGATCATCGTGGAACATGTGGGAGCCAACATGGGTATCCAAATCCCGCTGATGGTTATTGACCGGAGAGTCATCTCGGTCATGTCTGCATGGTTCCCGAACCCGTAGGGTCTACACACTTAAGGTTCGGTGACGCTAGGGTTGTAGGGATATGTATATGCAGTAACCCGAATGTTGTTCGAAGTCCCGGATGAGATCCCGGACGTCACGAGGAGTTCCGGAATGGTCCGGAGGTAAAGAATTATATATAGGAAGTGCTATTTCGGCCATCGGGACAAGTTTCGGGGTCACCGGTATTGTACCGGGACCACCGGAAGGGTCCCGGGGGTCCACCGGGTGGGGCCACCTATCCCGGAGGGCCCCATGGGCTGAAGTGGGAAGGGATCCAGCCCAAAGTGGGTTGGGGCGCCACTTTCCCCTAGGGCCCATGCGCCTAAGGGTGGGGGAAACCCTAAGGAAGAGTCCTAAGAGGGGAAGGCACCTCCTAGGTGCCTTGGGGAGGAGGGATTCCTCCCTTGGCCGCCGCCCCCCCTAGGAGATTGGATCTCCTAGGGAGGGGCCCCCCTAGGCCCCCTATATATAGTGGGGGAGATGGAGGACTTCTCACCTTGGCCTTTGGTGCCTCCCTCTCCCTCTCCAACACCTCCTCCTCCTCCATAATGCTTAGCGAAGCCCTGCCGGAGTACTGCAGCTTCACCACCACCACGCCGTCGTGCTGCTGCTAGAGCCATCTTCCATCAACCTCTCCTCCCCCTTGCTGGATCAAGAAGGAGGAGACGTCGCTGCTCCGTACGTGTGTTGAACGCGGACGTGCCGTCCGTTCGGCGCTAGGATCATCGGTGATTTGGATCACGACGAGTACGACTCCATCAACCCCGTTCTCTTGAACGCTTCCACGCACGATCTACAAGGGTATGTAGATCCACTCCTCCCTCGTTGCTAGATGACTCCATAGATAGATCTTGGTGACACGTAGGAAAATTTTGAATTTATGCTACGTTCCCCAACAGTGGCATCAGAGCTAGGTCTATGCGTAGTTTCTATGCACGAGTAGAACACAAAGTAGTTGTGGGCGTTGATTTTGTTCAATATGCTTACTGTTACTAGTCCAATCTTGATTCGGCGGTATTGTGGGATGAAGCGGCCCGGACCGACCTTACACGTACTCTTACGTGAGACTGGTTCCACCGACTGACATGCACTAGTTGCATAAGGTGGCTAGCGGGTGTCTGTCTCTCCCACTTTAGTCGGATCGGATTCGATGAAAAGGGTCCTTATGAAGGGTAAATAGCAATTGGCATATCACGTTGTGGTTTTTGCATAGGTAAGAAACGTTCTTGCTAGAAACCCATAGCAGCCACGTAAAACATGCAAACAACAATTAGAGGACGTCTAACTTGTTTTTGCAGGGTATGCTATGTGATGTGATATGGCCAAAGGATGTGATGAATGATATATGTGATGTATGAGATTGATCATGTTCTTGTAATAGGAATCATGACTTGCATGTCGATGAGTATGACAACCGGCAGGAGCCATAGGAGTTGTCTTTATTTATTGTATGACCTGCGTGTCATTGAACAACACCATGTAATTACTTTACTTTATTGCTAACCGGTAGCCATAGTAGTAGAAGTAATAAGTTGGCGAGACAACTTCATGGAGACACGATGATGGAGATCATGGTGTCATGCCGGTGACGATGATGATCATGGAGCCCCGAAGATGGAGATCAAAAGGAGAAAAATGATATTGGCCATATCATGTCACTATTTGATTGCATGTGATGTTTATCATGTTTATACATCTTATTTGCTTAGAACAATGGTAGTAAATAAGATGATCCCTCACTAAAATTTCAAGAAGGTGTTCCCCCTAACTATGCACCGTTGCGAAAGTTCGTTGTTTCGAAGCACCACGTGATGATCGGGTGTGATAGATTCTTACATTCGAATACAACGGGTGTTGACGAGCCTAGCATGTACAGACATGGCCTCGGAACACATGCGAAACACTTAGGTTAACTTGACGAGCCTAGCATGTACAGACATGGCCTCGGAACACAAGAGACCGAAAGGTCGAGCATGAGTCGTATAGAAGATACGATCAACATGAAGATGTTCACCGATGTTGACTAGTCCGTCTCACGTGATGATCGGACACGGCCTAGTTGACTCGGATCATGTAATCACTTAGATGACTAGAGGGATGTCTATCTGAGTGGGAGTTCATAAGATGAACTTAATTATCCTGAACATAGTCAAAAGTTCTTCGCAAATTATGTCGTAGCTCGCGCTTCAGTTCTACTGTTTAGATATGTTCCTAGAGAAAATTTAGTTGAAAGTTGATAGTAGTAATTATGCGGACTAGGTCCGTAAACTGAGGTTTGTCCTCATTGCTTCATAGAAGGCTTATGTCCTTAATGCACCGCTCAGTGTGCTGAACCTCGAACGTTGTCTATGGATGTTGCGAACATCTGACATACACATTTTGATAACTACGTGATAGTTCAGTTAAACGGCTTAGAGTTGAGGCACCGAAGACGGTTTTGAAACGTCGCGAACATATGAGATGTTTCGAGGGCTGAAATTGGGATTTCAGGCTCGTGCCCACGTCAAGAGTTATAAGACCTCCGATGATTTTCTTAGCCTGCAAACTAAGGGAGAAAAGCTCAATTGTTGAACTTGTGCTCAGATTGTCTGAGTACAACAATCGCTTGAATCGAGTGGGAGTTGATCTTCCAGATGAAATAGTGATGGTTCTCCGAAGTCATTACCACCAAGCTGCTTGAGCTTCGTGATGAACTATAATATATCAGGGACATATATGATGATCCTTGAGATATTTGCGATGTTCGACACCACAAAAGTAGAAATCAAGATGGAGCATCAATTGTTGATGGTTGGTGAAACCACTAGTTTCAAGAAGGGCAAGGGAAAAAAGGGATGCTTCATGAAACGGCAAATCAGCTGCTGCTCTAGTGAAGAAACCCAAGGTTGAACCCAAACCCGAGACTAAGTGCTTCTGTAATAAAGGGAACAGCCACTGGAGCAGAATTACCCTAGATACTTGGTAGATAAGAAGGCTGGCAAGGTCGATAGAAGTATATTGGATGTATTATGTTAATGTGTACTTTACTAGTACTCCTAGTAGCACCAGGGTATTAGATACCGGTTCGGTTGCTAAGTGTTAGTAACTCGAAATAAAAGCTACGGAATAAACGGAGACTAGCTAAAGGTGAGCTGGCGATATGTGTTGGAAGTGTTTCCAATGTTGATATGATCAAGCATCACACGCTCCCTCTACCATCGAGATTGGTGTTTGCGTTGAGCATAGACATGATTGGATTATGTCTATCGCAATACGGTTACATTTAAAGAGAATAATGGTTACTCTGTTTATTTGAATAATACCTTCAATGGTCTTACACATGAAATGAATGGTTTATTGAATCTCGATCGTAGTGATACACATATTCATGCCAAAAGATAGTAATGATAGTACCACCTACTTGTGGCACTGCCACGTAAGTCATATCGGTATAAAACACATGAAGAAGCTCCATGTTGATGGATCTTTGGGCTCACTTGTTTTGAAAGGTTTGAGACATGCGAACCATGTCTATTGGTGTATATGCATGAAGAAACTCCATGCAAATGGACCGTTTGGACTCACTTGATTTTGAATCACTTGAGACATGCAAATCATACCACATGGGCAAGATGACTGAAAGCCTCGTTTTCAGTAAAATGGAACTAGAAAGCAACTTGTTGGAAGTAATACATTTTGATGTGTGCAGTCCAATGAGTGCTGAGGCGTGTAGTGGATATCGTTATGTTCTTACTTCACAGATGATTTGAGTAGATGTTGAGTACATTTACTTGATAAATCACGAGTCTGAATTATTGAAAGGTTCAAGTAATTTCAGGGTGAAGTTGAAAGATCGTCGTGACAAGAGGATAAAAGATCTATGATATGATCATAGAGATGAATATCTGAATTATGAGTTTGGCACAGAATTAAGACATTGTGGAAATTGTTTCACAACTAATACAGCCTGGAACACCATAGTGTGATGGTGTGTCCGAACATCATAACTGCACCCTATTGGATATGATGCATACCATAATGTCTCTTATTGAATTACCACGATAGTTTATGGGTTAGGCATTAAAGACAACCACATTCACTTTAAATAGGGCATCACGTAATTCCGATGAGATGACACCATATGAACTATGGTTTAGAGAAACCTAAGCTGTCATTTCTTAGAAGTTTGGGGCTGTGACGCTTATGTGAAAAAGTTTCAGGCTGATAAGCTCGAACCCAAAGCGGATAAATGCATCTTCATAGGACACCCAAAACAGTTGGGTATACCTCCTGTCTCAGATCCGAAAGCAATAAGGGATTGTTTCTAGAATCGGGTCCTTTCTCGAGGAAAAGTTTCTCTCGAAAGAATTTTGTGGGAGGATGGTGGAGACTTGATGAGGTTATTGAACCGTCTCTTCAACTAGTGTGTGGCAGGGCACAGGAGTTGTTCCTGTGGCACCTACACCAATTGAAGTGGAAGCTTATGATAGTGATCATGAAACTTCAGATCAAGTCACTACCAAACCTTGTGGGATGACAAGGATGCGTACTACTTCAGAGTGGTACGTAATCCTGTCTTGGAAGTCATGTTGCTAGACAACAATGAACCTACGAGCTATGGAGAAGCGATGGTGGGCCCGGATTCCTATAAATGGCTCGAGGCCATAAAATCCGAGAGAGGATCCATGTATGAAAACAAAGTGTAGACTTTGGCAGAACAGCTCGATGGTCGTAAGGCTGTTGAGTGCAGATGGATTTTAAAAGGAAGACGGACAATGATGGTAAATGTCACCATTAAAGAAAGCTCGACTTGTCGTTAAGATGTTTTTCCGACAAGTTCAAGGAGTTGACTACGATGAGACTTTCTCACTCGTAGCGATGCTAAGAGTCTGTTGGAATTATATTAGCAATTACTGCATTATTTATGAAATCTTGCAGATAGGATGCCAAAAACCATTGTTTCCTCGACGATTTTTGAGGAAAGGTTGTATGTGATACAACCGGAAGGTTTTGTTAATCCTGAAAGATGCTGATAAGTATGCAAAGCTCCAGCAATCCTTCTAAGGACTGGAGTAAGCATCTCGGAGTTGGAATGTATGCTTTGATAAGATGATCAAAGTTTTGGGTGTATACAAAGTTTATGAGAAACTTGTATTTCCAAAGAAGTGAGTGGGAGCACTATAGAATTTCTGATGAGTATATGTTGTTGACATATTATGGATCAGAAATGATGTAGAATTTCTGGAAAGCACATAGGGTTATTTGGAAAGTGTTTTTCAATGGAAAGCCTGGATCAAGCTACTTGAACATTGAGCATCAAGATCTATAAGGATAGATCAAAACGCTTAATGGTACTTTCAAATGAGCACATACCTTGACATGATCTTGAAGGTGTTCAAGATGGATCAGTCAAAGAAGGAGTTCTTGCCTGAGTTGTAAGGTATGAAGTTAAGACTTAAAGCTCGACCACGGCAGAATAGAGAGAAAGGACGAAGGTCGTCCCCTATGCTTAAGACATGGGCTCTACAGTATGCTATGATGTGTACCGCACCTGAAATGTGCCTTGCCATGAGTCAGTCAAGGGGTACAAGAGTGATCTAAGAATGGATCACAGGACAGCGGTCAAAGTTATCCTTAGTAACTTGTGGACTAAGGAATTTTCTCGATTATGGAGGTGGTAAAAGAGTTCGTCGTAAAGGGTTACGCCGATGCAAACTTTGACACTAATCCAGATTATTCTGAGTAGTAAACTGGATTCGTATAGTAGAACAGTTATTTGGAATAGCTCCAAATAGAATGTGGTAGCTGCATCTAGGAGATGACATAGATATTTGTAAAGCACACACGGATCTGAAAGGTTCAGACCCGTTGACTATAACATCTCTCACAAGCATAACATGATCAAACCCAGAACTCATCGAGTGTTAATCACATGGTAATGTGAACTAGATTATTGACTCTAGTAAACTCTTTGGGTGTTAGTCACATGGGGATGTGACCTTGAGTGTTAGTCACATAGCGATGTGAACTGGATTATTGACTCTAGTGCAAGTGGGAGACTGTTGGAAATATGCCCTAGAGGCAATAATAAATTAGTTATTATTATATTTCCTTGTTCATGATAATCGTTTATTATCCATGCTAGAATTGTATTGATAGGAAACTCAGATACATGTGTGGATACATAGACAACACCATGTCCCTAGTAAGCCTCTAGTTGACTAGCTCGTTGATCAATAGATGGTTACAGTTTCCTGACCATGGATATTGGATGTCATTGATAACGGGATCACATCATTAGGAGAATGATGTGATGGACAAGACCCAATCCTAAGCCTAGCACAAAGATCATGTAGTTCGTATGCTAAAGCTTTTCTAATGTCAAGTATCATTTCCTTAGACCATGAGATTGTGCAACTCCCGGATACCGTAGGAGTGCTTTGGGTGTGCCAAACGTCACAACGTAACTGGGTGGCTATAAAGGTACACTACAGGTATCTCCAAAAGTGTCTGTTGGGTTGGCACGAATTGAGACTGGGATTTGTCACTCCGTATAAACGGAGAGGTATCTCTGGGCCCACTCGGTAGGACATCATCATAATGTGCACAATGTGATCAAGGAGTTGATCATGGGATGATGTGTTACGAAACGAGTAAAGAGACTTGCCGGTAACGAGATTGAACAAGGTATCGGGATACCGACGATCGAATCTCGGGCAAGTATCATACCGCTAGACAAAGGGAATTGTATACGGGATTGATTAAGTCCTTGACATCGTGGTTCATCCGATGAGATCATCGTGGAACATGTGGGAGCCAACATGGGTATCTAGATCCCGCTGATGGTTATTGACCGGAGAGTCATCTCGGTCATGTCTGCATGGTTCCCAAACCCGTAGGGTCTACACACTTAAGGTTCGGTGATGCTAGGGTTGTAGGGATATGTATATGCAATAACCCGAATGTTGTTCGGAGTCCCGGATGAGATACCGGACGTCACGAGGAGTTCCGGAATGGTCCGGAGGTAAAGAATTATATATAGGAAGTGCTATTTCGGCCATCTGGACAAGTTTCGGGGTCACCGGTATTGTACCGGGACCACCGGAAGGGTCCCGGGGGTCCACCAGGTGGGGCCACCTATCCCGGAGGGCCCCATGGGCTGAAGTGGGAAGGGATCCAGCCCAAAGTGGGCTGGGGCGCCACTTTCCCCTAGGGCCCATGCGCCTAAGGGTGGGGGAAACCCTAAGGAAGAGTCCTAAGAGGGGAAGGCACCTCCTAGGTGCCTTGGGGAGGAGGGATTCCTCCCTTGGCCGCCGCCCCCTAGGAGATTGGATCTCCTAGGGCGGCGCCCCCCTAGGCCCCCCTATATATAGTGGGGGAGATGGAGGACTTCTCACCTTGGCCTTTGGTGCCTCCCTCTCCCTCTCCAACACCTCCTCCTCCTCCATAGTGCTTAGCGAAGCCCTGCCGGAGTACTGCAGCTTCACCACCACCACGCCGTCGTGCTGCTGCTGGAGCCATCTTCCATCAACCTCTCCTCCCTCCTTGCTGGATCAAGAAGGAGGAGATGTTGCTGCTCCGTACGTGTGTTGAACGCGGAGGTGCCGTCCGTTCGGCGCTAGGATCATCGGTGATTTGGATCACGACGAGTACGACTCCATCAACCCTGTTCTCTTGAACGCTTCCGCGCGCGATCTACAAGGGTATGTAGATCCACTCCTCCCTCGTTGCTAGATGACTCCATAGATAGATCTTGGTGACACGTAGGAAAATTTTGAATTTATGCTACGTTCCCCAACAAAGTTCCCCACAGCTGTGTGTGCAGGAGGTATCGAGAAATATCTAGAAACTAAAAAGAGAAGTTGTTCTTCTCATGGACTCCTCTTCCTTCCCTCTCTGATCCCCAACTCTATAATTCATCTCGCCTTAGATCGGAACCATTACAGCTATTTAGTTAATTCTTTTTGCAGATGATTAATAGATAAATTCCTCATGTCCATCAATTTATTTTAGAATTTTTGGGGTTCCAGATCTTGCGCTAGCTACAGATTACTACAGACTATTCTGTTTTTGACAGATTCTGTTTTTCGTGTGTTGTTCGCTTATTTTGATGAATCTATGGCTAGTAAAATAGTTTATAAACCATAGAGAAGTTGGAATACAGTAGGTATAACACCAATATAAATAAATAATGAGTTCATTACAGTACCTTTAAGTGATCTTTTATTTTCTTTCGCTAACGGAGCTCACGAGATTTTCTACTTTAAGTTTTGTGTTGTGAAGTTTTCAAGTTTTGGGTAAAGATTTGATGGATTATGGAACAAGGAGTGGCAAGAGCCTAAGCTTGGGTATGCCCATGGCACCCCCAAGATAATCTAAGGACACCTAAAAGCCAAAGCTTGGGGATGCCCCGGAAGGCATCCCCTCTTTCGTCTACTTCTATCGGTAACTTTACTTGGAGCTATATTTTTATTCGCCACATGATATGTGTTTTGCTTGGAGCGTCTTGTATTATTTGAGTCTTTGTTTTTTAGTTTACCACAATCATCCTTGCTGCACACACCTTTTGAGAGAGCCATACATGATTTGGAATTTGTTAGAATACTCTATGTTCTTCGGTTATATCTTTTGAGTTATGTAGTTTTGAGTTATGTGGATTTGTTTTATAGAAACTATTGATCTCTCATGCTTCACTTAGATTATTTTGAGAGTCTTAAATAGCATGGTAATTTGCTTAAAATCCTAATATACTTGGTATACAAGATTAATAATAAAACTTTCTTATGAGTGTGTTGAATACTATGATAAGTTTGATACTTGATAATTGTTTTGAGATATAGAGATGGTGATATTAAAGTCATGCTAGTTGAGTAGTTGTGAATTTGAGAAATACTTGTGTTGAAGTTTGTGATTCCCGTAGCATGCATGTATGGTGAACCATTATGTGATGAAGTCGGAGCATGATTTATTTATTGATTGCCTTCCTTATGAGTGGCGGTCGGGGACGAGTGATGGTCTTTTCCTACCAATCTGTCCTCCTAGGAGCATGTTTGTAATACTTTGCTTTGATAACTTGTAGATTTTTGCAATAAGTATATGAGTTCTTTATGACTAATGTTGAGTCCATGGATTATACGCACTCTCACCCTTCCACCTTTGCTAGCCTCTCTAATACCGCACCTTTCGCCGGTATCATACACCCACCATATACCTTCCTCAAAACAGCCACCATACCTACCTATTATGGCATTTCCATAGCCATTCCGAGATATATTGCCATGCAACTTTCCACCGTTCCGTTTATTATGACACACTCCATCATTGTCATATTGCATATCCCGGTACACCGCCGGAGGCATTCACATAGAGTCATATTTTGTTCTAAGTATCGAGTTGTAATTGTTGAGTTGTAAGAAAAATAAAAGTGTGATGATCATCATTATTAGAGCATTGTCCTAGTGAGGAAAGGATGATGGAGACTATGATCCCCCCATAAATCGGGATGAGACTCCGGACGAAAAATAAAAGAGGCCAAAGAAGCCCAAATAAAAAAAGAGAAAGAAAAGAGGCCATAAAAAAGAGAAAAGGCCCAAATAAAAAATGAGAGAAAAAGAGAGAAGGGACAATGTTACTATCCTTTTACCACACTTGTGCTTCAAAGTAGCACCATGATCTTCATAGTAGAGAGTCTCCCATGTTATCACTTTCATATACTAGTGGGAATTTTTCATTATAGAACTTGGCTTGTATATTCCAATGATGAGCTTCCTCAAATTGCCCTAGGTCTTCATGAGCAAGCAAGTTGGATGCACACCCACTTAGTTTCTTTTTGAGCTTTCATATACTTATAGCTCTAGTGCATCTGTTGCATGGCAATACCTACTCACTCACATTGATATCTATTGATGGGCATCTCCATAGACCGTTGTTATGCCTAGTTGATGTGAGACTATCTTCTCCCTTTTTGTCTTCTCCACAACCACCACTCTATTCCACCTATAGTGCTATATACATGGCTCACGCTCATGTATTGCGTGAAGATTGAAGAAGTTTTGAGAATATCAAAAGTATGAAACAATTGCTTGGCTTGTCATCGGGGTTGTGCATGATTTAAATATTTTTGTGTGGTGAAGATAGAGCATAGCCAGACTATATGATTTTGTAGGGATAACTTTCTTTAGCCATGTTATTTTGAGAAGACATAATTGCTTTGTTAGTATGCTTGAAGTATTTTTTTATGTTTTTATCATTTACCTACTCGAGGACGAGCAGGAATTAAGCTTGGGGATGCTTGATACGTCTCCAACGTATCTATAATTTTTGATTGCTCCATGCTATATTATCTACTGTTTTGGACATTATTGGGATTTATTATCCGCTTTTATATTATTTTTGGGACTAACCTCTTAACTGGAGGCCCAGCCCAGAATTGCTGTTTTTTGCTTGTTTTAGGGTTTCTAAGAAAAAAGAATATCAAACGGAGTCCAAACGGAATGAAACCTTCGGGAACGTGATTTTCTCAACGAATAATACCAGAGAGACTTGGACCCTACGTCGAGAAATAAAATAGGAGGCCACGAGGTAGGGGGCGCGCGTGCCTACCCTAGGCGCGCCCTCCACCCTCGTGGGCCCCCTGTTGCTCCACCGACGTACTCCTTCCTCCTATATATATCCACGTACCCCCGAACGATCAGAACAGGAGCCAAAACCCTAATTCCACCGCCGTAACTTTCTATATCCACAAGATCCCATCTTGGGGCCTATTCCGGAGCTCCGCCGGAGGGGGCATCGATCACGGAGGGCTTCTACATCAACGCCATAGCCCTTCCGATGAAGTGTGAGTAGTTTACCTCAGACCTACGGGTCCATAGTTAGTAGCTAGATGGTTTCTTCTCTCTTTTTGGACCTCAATACAATGTTCTCCCCCTCTCTTGTGGAGATCTATTCGATGTAATCTTCTTTTTGCAGTGTGTTTGTTGAGACCGATGAATTGTGGGTTTATGATCAAGTCTATCTATGAATAATATTTGAATCTTCTCTAAATTCTTTTATGTATGATTGATTATCTTTGCAAGTCTCTTCGAATTATCAGTTTGGTTTGGCCTACTAGATTGATCTTTCTTGCAATGGGAGAAGTGCTTAGCTTTGGGTTCAATCTTGCGGTTTCCTTTCTTGGTGACAGTAAGGGCAGCAAGGCACGTATTGTATTGTTGCCATCGAGGATAACAAGATGGGGTTTTCTTCATATTGCATGAGTCTATCCCTCTACATCATGTCATCTTGCTTAAGATGTTACTCTGTTTTTAACTTAATACTCTAGATGCATGCTGGATAGCGGTCGATGAGTGGAGTAATAGTACTAGATGCAGACAGGAGTCGGTCTACTTGTCTCAGATGTGATGCCTATATACATGATCATACCTAGATATTCTCACAACTATGCTCAATTCTGTTAATTGTTCAATAGTAATTTGTTCACCCACCGTATTATGCTCTCGAGAGAAGCCACTAGTGAAACCTATGGCCCCCGGGTCTACCTTTATCATATTGATCGCCTACTACTTAGTTATTTCCTTTGCTATTTAATTTGCCTTTATTTTACTTTGCATCTTTTATCATAAAAATACCGAAAATATTATCTTATCATATCTATTAGATCTCACTCTCGTAAGTGGCCCTATAGGGATTGACAACCCCTATTTGCGTTGGTTGCGAGGATTTATTTGTTTTGTGCAGGTGTGAGGGACTCGCGCGTAGCCTCCTACTGGATTGATACCTTGGTTCTCGAAAACTGAGGGAAATACTTACGCTACTTTGCTGCATCATCCCTTCCTCTTCAGGGAAAACCAACGCAGTGCTCAAGAGGTAGCATTCACATCGCACAGACGGAAGGTGTAGTCATCGATCAACGTCATGAAGTATCTCTTTCCACCTTTTGTCAACACGCCATTCATCTCACAAAGATCAGAATGTGTAAGCTCTAGTGGAGCCAAGTCTCTTGCCTCTGCAGTCTTATGGGACTTGCGGGGTTGCTTAGCTTGCACACATACTTGGCACTTAGAGCCTTTGACAGTAGAGATTTTTGGAATTATATTCATATTGGCGGACATTTTTTTAAAAAGTTCATAACTATTTTTTGTATATTACAACTGTTCGTTTTATTTTAGAATTGTGTGGAGCATAAACAATTGTTCATATATTATTTTGAAATATTTTTTATGAATAATAAAAATATGTAATTATAATATAAATATTTCTAAAACTAAAATTAATAGATTTTTTGCGGGGAATATAAATATTATTTTGTTATACAAGCATATTAATAATTATACACACCTTTCATATAGGTCAATGTTTGTATAGTTAAAAACATTCATAGTTTAACAATCTAAACTGAATAATGTGTCACTTGATTGCCTCGTATTACTACAGTATTGCTAATTGAACGTAAATTGTGGCTATGCGCAGAACCCAACAGGGTATTCCTGGGCTATGTCGGGCTCCAAAGTGAATAGGCAATCACTTGATTGCCTCGTCAGGAATCAAGGAGACCATGGTAAGTACTAACATCCGACATGCTACTAGTAATTATACAAGTTACTCAGTTTAATTTCTTGCTGCTGCTCGTACAATTAGGACAGATCGTAACTAGGTGGTGATTGCCTAGGCCAGGTCTTAATGTAGGCTTTCCTTGCTAAATACTATGTAGAAATCGTACAATTATGGTTAAACCTAGGATTTTTGGGTGGACACTATAACACGCTTGTGGAAAGGAGGCATTTTTCCAAACTGCCTCGGTTGTATGCACTTTTGAAGGCATTTTTCCAAACCACCTTAGAATGTAAGCAGCTTTGGAGGCCTATTTGCAAATCGCCTCTGATTCTAGGTAGCTTTGCAGGCGTTTTTCCAAATCGCCTCAGACTCTAGGTAGCTTAGAAGGCGTTTTTTAGAATAGCATGTAACCAGTAGATGTTTTGAGGTGATTCTGAAGAACACGATTATGAAGATCGCCTCCTAATGATCACGGCGTTTCTAAAATACCTCCTTCAATCGCGCGCTCTGCTGTTTCCTATTCCTAGGCATCCATTTATACATATAAGGCATGTTTTGGTATGTAATCACAATAGATACGCTAGTGTATTGGTTGCGTGCTTGAGATGCTTTGCAGCCGGTCCTACATGCACACCGATTCACAAATCACAACTACTTGTCGGTGGCCGGAGGCTGGAGGCGGTGCGCTCTATCTCTCTCCCCCTCTTTCTCTCCAGCTTAGTATAGACCATGCATCATGTTTTAACCTTGTATACTTTGTTGTTTCTTCCTCAGATGGCGTTGGCTCCCCCCAATCCTGTTGTGGTCAAGTGTTCTACTCCCACGCTCCAGGAACTTGAGGCCAGGGCTCTGTGGTCAACCAAGGACCCAGATGCATGTCAAGTAACGACAGAAGAGTGGATCTGAACAAACCGAGCAAAGCATCCTAGTAGGCACGATGTGGCAAACGCTCCAACGGACAACTTTCTTCTCTGGCTGCCTCCATTGCACTACAGCGAATGTGGCAAACTGGTTAGTCCTCCTCTCCATAATACGTACTACATTGCTGCCTGTTTGCCTTCCTCCCCCCCCCAATCTGCTCCGCCACAGATCCCTCTGCTGAAAACAATTGCACCCGCCGTGCCGCCGGCCATGGTTGCCGCTGTCATTCCGCCCATCCGTGCTTTGCATCACGAGTAGCGGCGCCCGTGATATGTTTTCACTCACAGCCGGATCCGTCGCAGCCCATTTCTCTCTCGCGAGCGTGGGCCGAACTCCACCTTCTTGGCAACGCTCAGAGCCATGACCTCATCAGCGACGGCGCTGCTCAAGCACGGACCTCGCCAAGCTCACGACCATCCCTCTCTTTGTCTCTCCGATTCCTACTTCTACTGCGCGTCAACGCCAGAGACGACCACGGAGCAGACGAGGCCCGGGTGTGTCGTGGCCCATCTCGAACGCAAAGGACCCGCCGTGCCCTAACCCGACAATGCTGCACCTCTCCCCCACACCGAGCTTCCGCAGCACCGCTGCGAGGCACCGTTCCTGGAACACCGCGGAGCCGCCGGGCAACAGAGACGTGGAGGCGCCGAGGTGGACCAGGTAGGGGCCGTAGACCTCCTGGCCGCACCCGGAGAGCGCGCCCACCTGGAACCCCCACGTCATCATGTTGTCGCTGGCGAAGCCGCGCACGTGCACCAGTGCACGCTTCCTGGTCAACTTCAAGCCCTGGTCTGTGGCGGGCTGGCGAATCAAACACCTCCTTAGTTTTTGCAAGTTGTAAGCCGTGAACAACGATTCGAAAAGCTGCGTTCCGCACGGCCCATTTTGCATTTTTTTTGTTTTTCTGAAATATATAGACAGTATGTAAATTATAATCTCAATAATAAGACAACTTTCAAATATTGTTCATGTATTATTACACTAAAATAATACTACTTATAAATGATAAAAACATTTCTATAATCATAATAAAAGTATTTTAAAAAAAATCATAATTATAAAAAGTTCTGTTTTTGGAAATTGGTGGACATTTTTTTTAAAGTTCATAACTATTTTTTTGTATATTACAACTGTTCGTTTTATTTTAGAAATGTGTGGAGCATAAACAATTGCTCATATATTATTTTGAAATATTTTTTATGAATAATAAAAATATGTAATTATAATATAAATATTTCTAAAACTAAAATTAATAGATTTTTTGCGGGGAATATAAATATTATTTTGTTATACAAGCATATTAATAATTATACGCACCTTTCATATAGGTCAATGTTTGTATAGTTAAAAACATTCATAGTTTAACAATCTAAACTGAATAATGTGTCACTTGATTGCCTCGTATTACTACAGTATTGCTAATTAAACATAAATTGTGGATGTGCGCAGAACCCAACAGGGTATTCCTGGGCTATGTCGGGCTCCAAAGTGAATAGGCAATCACTTGATTGCCTCGTCAGGAATCAAGGAAACCATGGTAAGTACTAACATCCGACTTGCTACTAGTAATTATACAAGTTACTCGGTTTAATTTCTTGCTGCTGCTCGTACAATTAGGACAGATCGTAACTAGGTGGCGATTGCCTAGGCCAGGTCTTAATGTAGGCTTTCCTTCCTAAATATGTAGAAATCGTACAATTATGGTTAAAGCTATGATTTCCGGGTGGACACTATAACATGCTTGTGGAAAGGAGGCATTTTTCCAAACTGCCTCGCTTGTATGCACCTTTGAAGGCATTTTTCCAAACCGCCTTAGAATGTAAGAAGCTTTCGAGGCGTATTTGCAAATCGCCTCAGATTCTAGGTAGCTTTGCAGGCGTTTTTCCAAATCGCCTCAGATTCTAGGTAGCTTAGAAGGCGTTTTTTAGAATAGCCTGTAACCAGTAGATGTTTTGAGGTGATTCTGAAGAACACGATTATGAAGAACGCCTCCTAATGATCACGGCGTTTCTAAAATACCGCCTTCAATCGTGCGCTGTGTTGTTTCCTATTCCTGGGCATCCATTAATACATATAAGGCATGCTTTGGTATGTAATCAGAATTGATACGCTAGTGTATTGGTTGCGTGCTTGAGATGCTTTGCAGCCGGTCCTACGTGCACATCAATTCACAAATCACAACTACTTGCTTATGGGCTTAGGACTTACTGTATGTTAGTTAATTTTGCTTGCTTTTTAGTCCCATATTGATCAGCCAACAAGAGATTGACGTACTTAAAAGGAGGAAAGAAATCACAACTATCACTCCGTCCGAAAATACTTGTCATCAAAATAGATAAAAATCGATGTATCTAAAACTAATATACATCTAGATACATCCCTTTTATTTATTTTGATGACAAGTATTTCCAGACGGAGGGAGTAATTGCTTATTGGCTTAGACTTAGGTTAGTTAATTAGTGTTAATTAATGGGCTTACGATGTAAGCGTTGGTTTAATGCGATTGAATATGTACATGCGTGACGCACGCATCCTTGATTTCTAGTTGGGTGCTGGCTTGCCTGGGAAATATATTATATTAATGTATCCTTTTCTGCAGGTACATGCGTGGCGAACGCATTCTTGACTGCTATGGATTTCAAGCGCAGGATCCGTGAAGCTCTTCTATTTGGATCTCAGCCTGGCCAGCAGTTGAGTGATCAGGATCTTTTCATCAAGTAGATTTGAATCTTTCAGACAGCATTTGGCTACGAGAAAGGTCCACATAAGTACCTGGAATACAAGAGGAGAGAATGCATCGTTCACTGATACGTCTCCAATGTATCTATAATTTTTGATTGCTCCATACTATATTATCTACTGTTTTGGACATTATTGGGCTTTATTATCCACTTTTATATTATTTTTGGGACTAACCTATTAACCGGAGGCCTAGCCCAGAATTGTTGTTTTTTGCCTGTTTTAGGGTTTCGAAGAAAAAAGAATATCAAACGGAGTCCAAACGGAATGAAACCTTCGGGAACGTGATTTTCTCAACGAATAATACCAGAGAGACTTGGACCCTACGTCAAGAAATAAAACAGGAGGCCACGAGGTAGGGGGGCGCGCCTGCCTACCCTAGGCGCGCCCTCCACCCTCGTGGGCCCCCTATTGCTCCACCGACGTACTCCTTCCTTCTATATATATCCACATATCCCAAACGATGAGAACAGGAGCCAAAACCCTAATTTCACCGCCGTAACTTTCTGTATCCACGAGATCCCATCTTGGGGCCTATTCCGGAGCTCCGCCGGAGGGGGCATCGATCAGGGAGGGCTTCTACATCAACACCATAGCCCTTCCGATGAAGTGTGAGTAGTTTACCTCAGACCTACGGGCCATAGTTAGTAGCTAGATGGCTTCTTCTCTCTTGTGGAGATCTATTCGATGTAATCTTCTTTTTGCGGTGTGTTTGTTGAGACCGATGAATTGTGGGTTTATGATCAAGTATATCTATGAATAATATTTGAATCTTCTCTGAATTCTTTTATGTATGATTGGTTATCTTTGCAAATCTCTTTGAATTATCAGTTTGGTTTGGCCTACTAGATTGATCTTTCTTGCAATGGGAGAAGTGCTTAGCTTTGGGTTCAATCTTGCGGTGTCCTTTCCCGGTGACAGTAAGGGCAGCAAGGCACGTATTGTATTATTGCCATCGAGGATAACAAGATGGGGTTTTCTTCATATTGCATGAGTCTATCCCTCTACATCATGTCATCTTGCTTAAGGCGTTACTCTGTTTTTAACTTAATACTCTAGATGCATGCTGGATAGCGGTCGATGAGTGGAGTAATAGTAGTATATCCAGGCAGGAGTCGGTCTACTTGTCTCGGACGTGATGCCTATATACATGATCATACCTAGATATTCTCATAACTATGCTCAATTCTGTCAATTGCTCAATAGTAATTTGTTCACCCACCATAGAATAATTATGCTCTCAAGGGAAGCCACTAGTGAAACCTATGGCACCGGGTCTATCTTTATCATATTGATCTCCTACTACTTAGTTATTTCCTTTCGTATTTACTTTGCCTTTATTTTACTTTGCATCTTTTATCATAAAAATACATTATCTTATCATATCTATCAGATCCCACTCTCGTAAGTGGCCCTATAGGGATTGACAACCTCTATTTGCGTTGGTTGCGAGGATTTATTTGTTTTGTGCAGGTGCGAGGGACTCGCGCGTAGCCTCTTACTGGATTGATACCTTGGTTCTCAAAAACTGAGGGAAATGCTTACGCTACTTTGCTGCATCATCCCTTCCTCTTCAGGGAAAAACCAACGCAGTGCTCAAGAGGTAGCAAGAAGGATTTCTGGCGCCGTTGCCAGGAAGGTCTACGCAAAAGTCAACATACCAAGTACCCATCACATACCCTTATCTCCCGCATTACATAATTTTCCATTTGCCTCTCGTTTTCCTCTCCCCCCACTTCACCCTTGCCATTTTATTCGCTCTCTCTCTCTCTATCCTCCCTCTCTATTTGCCTATTTTTTCTCGCTTGCTTTTTGTTTGCTTGTGTGTTAATTTGCTTGCTTGTCACGATGGCTCAAGATAATACTAAATTGTGTGACTTCACCAATACCAACAACAATGATTTTATTAGCACTCTGATTGCTCCTCTTACCGATGCTAAATCTTGTGAAATTAATACTGCTTTGCTGAATCTTTTCATGAAAGATCCGTTTTCCGGCGTTCCTAGTGAAGATGCCGCTACCCATCCAAATAGCTTCGTTGATTTGTGTGACATGCAAAAGAAGAAAGATGTGGATAATGATATTGTTAAATTGAAGCTATTTCCTTTTTCTCTTAGAGATCGTGCTAAAGCTTGGTTTTCGTCTTTGCCTAAAAATAGTATTGATTCATGGAATAAGTGCAATGATGCTTTTATCTCTAAGTATTTTCCTCCCGCTAAGATCATCTCTCTTAGAAACGATATTATGAATTTTAAGCAACTTGATCATGAACATGTTGCACAAGCTTGGGAGAGAATGAAATTAATGATACGTAATTTCCCTACTCATGGTTTAAATTTGTGGATGATTATACAAAACTTTTATGCCGGACTGAATTTTGCTTCTAGAAATCTTTTAGATTCGGCCGCGGGAGGCACTTTTATGGAAATCACTTTAGGAGAAGCTACTAAACTCCTAGATAATAGTATGGTTAATTATTCTCAATGGCATACTGAAAGATCTACTAATAAAAAGGTGCATGCGATAGAAGAAATTAATGTTTTGAGTGGAAAGATGGATGAACTTATGATATTATTTGCTAATAAGAGTGTTTCTTCTAATCCTAATGATATGGCCTTGTCTACTTTGATTGAGAATAATAATGAATCTATGGATGTGAATTTTTTTGGTAGGAACAATTTTGGTAACAACGCGTATAGAGGAAATTTTAATCCTAGGCCTTATCCTAGTAATCCCTCTAATAATTATGATAATTCCTACAACAATTCTTATGGAAATTATAATAAGATGCCCTCTGATTTTGAATCTAATATTAAAGAATTTATTGCTTCGCAAAAGAATTTTAATGCTATGATTAAGAAAAATTGCTTAAGATTGATGATTTGGCTAAGAATGTCGATAGAATTGCTCTTGATGTTGATTCTTTGAAACTTAGATCTATTCCACCTAAGCATGGTATCAATGAGTCTCTCAAAGCCATGAGAATTTCCATTCATGAGTGCAAAGAAAGAACCGCTAGGATGCGTGCTAAGAAAGATGCCTTTATAAGAGTGTGTTCTTCTACTTGCTATGAAAATAAAGATGAAGATCTAAAAGTTATTGATGTGTCCCTTATTAAATCTTTGTTTTGCAATATGAATATTGATAATGATGGGACTGAATATGATCCACCTTTAGCTAGAAGGCATTCCAAGAATTTGGAATTTGTTGATCTTGATGCTAAATTTGATAAAAGTGGGATTGAAGAAATTAAAACCCTAGATGTTGCTAAACCCACTATTATGGATTTCAAGGAATTCAACTATGAAAATTGCTCTTTGATTGATTGTATTTCCTTGTTGCAATGCGTGCTAAATTCTCCTCATGCTTATAGTCAAAATAAAGCGTTTACTAAACATATCGTTGATGCCTTAATGCAATCTTATGAAGAAAAACTTGAATTGGAAGTTTCTATCCCTAGAAAACTTTGTGATGAGTGGGAACCAACTATTAAAATTAAAATTAAAGATCATGAATGCTATGCTTTATGTGATTTGGGTGCTAGTGTTTCCACGATTCCAAAGACTTTTTGTGATTTGTTAGGTTTCCGTGATTTTGATGATTGCTCTCTAAACTTGCACCTTGCGGATTCCACTATTAAGAAACCTATGGGAAGAATTAATGATGTTCTTATTGTTGCAAATAGAAATTATGTGCCCGTAGATTTTATTGGTCTTGACATAGATTGCAATCCTTCATGTCCTATTATTCTTGTTAGACCTTCCCTTAGAACGATTGGTGCAATTATTGATATGAAGGAAGGAAATATTAGATTCCAATTTCCATTAAGGAAAGGCATGGAACACTTTCCTAGAAAGAAGATTAAATTACCTTATAAATCTATTATGAGAGCCACTTATGGATCGCCTACCAAAGATGGCAATACCTAGATCTATTCTTGCTTGTTTTGCCTAGCTAGGGGCGTTAAACGATAGCGCTTGTTGGGAGGCAACCCAATTTTATTTTTATTGCTTGCTTTTTGCTCCTGTTTAGTAATAAATAGTTTATTTAGCCTCTGTTTTGGTTGTGTTTTTTGTGTTTAATTAGTGTTTGTGCCAAGTAGAACCGTTGGGAAGACTTGAGGAAAGTCTTGTTGAACTTGCTGTAAAAAACAGAAACTTTAGCGCTCACGAGAACTGCTGTCATTTTTATTTGGAGAGTGCTATTGTCACGACTGATAGAGCGGTCCCACTGCCACCAGTGGGCCATGACGAACGCGGCAAGACAGAGGACGAAGGGCGTGCGGAACAAGACAACAAAGAGCTGACAAGTGGGGCCAAGATCAGGGGTAGTGGGTGAGTGCGGCTGCACTCGCGGGTATTAAGTTCCCCACAACTATGTGTGGAGGGGGTATCGAGAAATATCTAGAAACTGAAAAGAGAAGTTGTTCTTCTCTTGGCCTCCTCTTCCTTCCCTCTCCGATCCCCAACTCTGTATTTCATCTTGCCTTAGATCGGAACCATTACAAGTGGTATCAGAGGTCCAGATGATCTGGAGACTGCCTACCCCAAGCCCCGTTCTGGAAGGCTAGATGCGAAACATACTTTGATGTGTATGGGGTTCAAAGAGATCTTTGGGTTCGCGTGTCAATGTTGCATTTCACAGGAGCCGCGGCACGCTGGCTCCAGTTGCACAAATCAGACAGCAGATCCTTTACCTGGGAGGGTCTCTGCACCGCTCTGAATGAGAAATTTGGTCGCGACCAATACCAATTGCATCTCCGACAGTTTAATATGCTGAAGCAATTTGGGTCGGTTGCGGAATATATGAGTGTCTTTGAGGAGTTGATGCACAACATCCTAGCTCACAACCCCAGCTTCGACCCAGTTTATTTTACTACACAATTCCTAGATGGTCTCCGCCCTGAGATACGGGCAGGCGTTTTTTTGCATCGTCCCCAAACTTTGGACTCTGCTTTTTCCCTGGCTGTCTTGCAGGAAGAGTTGGTGGCAGTATGGCCACGACGGGAGTACAAGCGTTATGATCCGGTGATGCCCCCCCCCCCGCGCGACCGATGGGGGCTGCTGTGGCGTTACGCCTGCCTCGACTGGGGCAACCTGCACCACCTGCAGCAGCGGAAGACCGGAGGGGACTAGAAGTGGCTCGAGTGGCCGACCGCCGACCTGACCCAGGACGCGGTGATGATCGAGTGGCAGCACTACGCAACTACCGCCGGGCCTGGGGACTTTGTTTCAAATGTGGGGAACGCTGGGGTCAAGGCCACCAGTGTGTAGCCACAGTCCAATTGCATGTAGTGGAAGAACTGCTTGAGTTACTGCAAGCTGAAATTTAGGACAGACAAGATGCAGAACCCGACTCGGACGAAGAGGTGCTAATGTCAATCTCCAAAATAGCTACTACAGGACAGACCACAGCACTCACGGTGCGTTTGCTCGGCAGGATAGGAGGGCAGGCAGTCCTAATCCTCGTTGTCTCGGGTAGCTCGCACAACTTCATCAGCGAAGAAGTGGCAGCTAATTTGGCAGATCGTGTCCACCAGATGACCCCAGTGTCTGTGAAGATTGCCTATGGAGGAATGCTTTCGTGCTTAGGATACATCCCCGGCTGTACATGGGTGACACAAGGACACGAGTTTACCACGGATCTGCGTGTGCTATCACTGGGATGTTACGACATGGTGATCGGCATGGACTGGTTAGAGCAATGCGGGCCGATGAGAGTCGATTGGACAAGGAAAACAGTGCAGTTTCAGCACTAGGGAGTTGGCATACATCTCCAAGGTCTGACGGGGACACAACAAACAGTCAAAGAAGTGTCAGCAGCAGAACTGCAGGAATTGGAGCACACCAGATCGATAGCACATATGGTGATGTTGTGTATCATTGAAGAAGCAGTGGAGGTCATACCTGTACCGGAGTTGATTCAGCAAGTACTGGATGAGTTTCAGGGGGTCTTCCAAGAGCCAACAACTCTACCTCAGCACAGGGAATGGGATCATGCTATTCCTCTCCTGCCAGGGACAAAGCCAGTCAATATATGTCCGTACAGATACACACCAGAGCAGAAGAATGAAATTGAAGCGCAGGTCAAGGACATGCTGGAAAAAGGGTCCATCACAAAAAGTTTCAGCCCTTTCTCGTCGCCGGTTCTTCTGGTGAAGAAAAAGGATCAGACATGGAGGTTCTGCGTGGACTTTAGACATCTCAATGCTATCACACTGAAGACAACTTATCCAATGCCTGTAATTGATGAGTTGCGGGACGAACTAGCAGGAGCGTGTTGGTTCTCGAAGCTGGATCTGCGAGCGGGGTACCACCAAATTCGACTAGTTCCAGCCGACGAGCACAAGACAGCATTTAAAACACACATGGGGCATTTTCAGTTCAAAGTGATGCCGTATGGATTGGCTTATGCTCCAGCTACCTTCCAAGGAACAATGAACACTGTGCTGGCCCCAGTATTGCGCAAGGGAGTGGTGGTGTTTATGGATGATATCTTGGTGTTCACAGCTACTTTAGAGCAGCATCGGGCTCTACTCGCTCAAGTACTCCAACTACTGAAAGAAAACCAGTTCTATGTGAAAATGTCTAAGTGTTCCTTCGCTCAACAGAATATCAGTTATCTTGGGCACTATGTCAGCAAAGAAGGGGTGGCTACGGATAAGACAAAGGTGCAGGATGTTTAGAACTGGCCCATCCCTCAAACCGTAAAGCGGCTCAGGGGATTCTTGGGACTGGTGGGGTATTACCGGAAATTCGTCTGAAACTTTGGAGTGATCTCGAAACCACTAACAGATCTTCTCAAGAAGAACACACTCTTTGTCTGGACACCTAACGTAGATGAAGCATTTCATGCCCTGAAGCAAGCGCTTGTAGAAGCCCCGGTGTTGGCAATCCCAGATTTCAGTAAGCAGTTTGTCGTCGAGACTGATGCCAGTGGCACGGGCATTGGGGCGGTGCTTATGCAGAACTCGCACCTTGTCGCTTACCTTAGCAAAGCATTGTCACCAAGAAACTTGGGGTTATCAGCTTACGAAAAGAAATGCTTGGCCTTGCTGTTAGCCGTAGATCGATGGAGACCATACTTACAGCATGCAGAATTCATGGTGCGCACGGACCAGAAAAGCTTGCTACACCTAACAGATCAGCGGTTACACACCCCAATTCAGCAGAGGGCGTTCACAGAGCTGGTCGGGCTTCAATTCGTCATTTAGTACAAGGCTAGACTGGCAAATCGCGGCTGACGCGCCGTCGCGCCGTGATCATCCAGAAGAAGGGGAGGTAGCAGCTATCTTCCTATGCAAGCCGGCATGGCTGGAAGCGGTCAAAAACAGCTACCAGACAGACACCAATGCCATGCAGAAACTCACAAGCTTGGCATTGGATCCAACGAGTGTGCCAGAATTTACATTGCAAGATGGGATCCTTCGCTTCAAAGGCAGAGTCTGGATTGGTGATGATGTGTCAACTCAACAGCATCTGATTAACTCCCTTCACGCAAGCGCAGCAGGAGGCCATTCGGGGTTTCATGCTACTTACAACAGAATCAAGAGGTTGTTCGCTTGGAAAGGAATGAAGAATCAAGTCAGGAAAATAGTACGTGACTGTATCATCTGTCAACAAGCAAAAACAGAGAGAATCTCACCGGCTGGGCTTCTGCAACCCCTGCCAATTCCACAAAAACCCTGGTCAGTGGTATCTCTTAACTTTATCGAAGGATTGCCCAAGTCTTGCGGACATGATGTCATTCTAGTGGTGGTGGACAAGTTTTCGAAGTATGCACATTTTGTGCCTCTTACTCACCCATATACAGCATTGCAAGTGGCCAAGGTGTTCATGAGAGAAATCTTCCGGTTGCACTGGTTACCGCTGGCTTTGATTTCCGACAGGGACTGAGTATTTACCAACAACGTTTGGCAGGAACTCTTCAAGCTGTGTCACACGGAACTCCGGATGAGCTCATCTTAGCACCCGCAAACTGATGGGCAGACCGAGCGGGTGAACCAGTGCCTTGAGACTTATCTCTGATGTGCAGTTCATGCCTGTCCACGGAACTGGGCGAAGTGGTTGGCGTTGGCCGAATTCTGGTATAACACATCCTTCCACTCGTCGCTGGGGAGAACCCCGTTTGAAGTTATATATGGACACCTGCCACGGGAATTTGGAGTGGCTCAAATAGATGAATGCACAGTGCCTGACTTGGCAGCCTGGCTTCGGGAAAGAGAAGTCATGATCGAACCCCTCCAGTAACAACTCAAGAAAGCTCAAGACAGGATGAAAGCGCAACCCGATCGACACAGAACAGACAGATCTTTTGAGGTGGGCGATTCAGTCCTGCTTAAACTGCAACCGTTTATACAGACTTCGATTGCTCAGAGGCCATTTCAGAAGCTAGCATTTCGTTACTACGGGCCATACAAGATACTGGCGAGGGTGGGAGCAGTCGCTTACAAGCTGGATTTGCCGTCAACAAGCAAGATCCATCCAGTAGTCCATGTATCCCTTCTGAAGCGCGCGCATGGTGCTGCAGTCCCAGTAAGCTCTGAACTACCTCCTGCTAACGAGATTTTGCAGGCTGAACACGCACCAAGAAGTGTGCTCGGCAGCAAGCAGGTCCGAGTGGCGGGCAGAGAACACATGCGCGTCCTGGTGCACTGGGAAGGTCTACCCAAGTCGCTGGCAACATGGGAGAACCCGCAACTGCTCCAACTCAAGTTTCCGACGACGCCGCCTTGGGGTCAAGGCGGCCTTCAAGAGGGAGGGAATGTCACGACTGATAGAGCGGCCCCACTGCCACCGGTGTGCCACAATGAACGCGGCAAGATAGAGGACGAAGGGCGTGTGGAACAAGCCAACGAAGAGCTGACAAGTGGGGCCAAGATCAGGGGTAGTGGGTGAGTGCGGCTGCGCTCACGGGTATTAAGTTTGTTGGAAATATGCCCTAGAGGCAATAATAAATTAGTTATTATTATATTTCCTTGTTCATGATAATCGTTTATTATCCATGCTAGAATTGTATTGATAGGAAACTCAGATACATGTGTGGATACATAGACAACACCATGTCCCTAGTAAGCCTCTAGTTGACTAGCTCGTTGATCAATAGATGGTTACGTTTTCCTGACCATGGATATTGGATGTCATTGATAACGGGATCACATCATTAGGAGAATGATGTGATGGACAAGACCCAATCCTAAGCCTAGCACAAAGATCATGTAGTTCGTATGCTAAAGCTTTTCTAATGTCAAGTATCATTTCCTTAGACCATGAGATTGTGCAACTCCCGGATACCGTAGGAGTGCTTTGGGTGTGCCAAACGTCACAACGTAACTGGGTGGCTATAAAGGTACATTACAGGTATCTCCAAAAGTGTCTGTTGGGTTGGCATGAATCGAGACTGGGATTTGTCACTCCACATAAACGGAGAGGTATCTCTGGGCCCACTCGGTAGGACATCATCATAATGTGCACAATGTGATCAAGGAGTTGATCACGGGATGATGTGTTACGAAACGAGTAAAGAGACTTGCCGGTAACGAGATTGAACAAGGTATCGGGATACCGACGATCGAATCTCGGGCAAGTATCGTATCGCTAGACAAAGGGAATTGTATACGGGATTGATTAAGTCCTTGACATCGTGGTTCATCCGATGAGATCATCGTGGAACATGTGGGAGCCAACATGGGTATCCAGATCCCGCTGATGGTTATTGACCGAAGAGTCATCTCGGTCATGTCTGCATGGTTCCCGAACCCGTAGGGTCTACACACTTAAGGTTCGGTGACGCTAGGGTTGTAGGGATATGTATATGCAGTAACCCGAATGTTGTTCGGAGTCCCGGATGAGATCCCGGACGTCAAGAGGAGTTCCAGAATGGTCTGGAGGTAAAGAATTATATATAGGAAGTGCTATTTCGGCCATGGGACAAGTTTCGGGGTCACCGGTATTGTACCGGGACCACCGGAAGGGTCCCGGGGGTCCACCGGGTGGGGCCACCTATCCCGGAGGGCCCCATGGGCTGAAGTGGGAAGGGATCCAGCCCAAAGTGGGCTGGGGCACCACTTTCCCCTAGGGCCCATGCGCCTAAGGGTGGGGGAAACCCTAAGGAAGAGTCCTAAGAGGGGAAGGCACCTCCTAGGTGCCTTGGGGAGGAGGGATTCCTCCCTTGGCCGCCGCCCCCCTAGTAGATTGGATCTCCTAGGGCGGCGCCCCCCCCCCCTAGGCCCCCCTATATATAGTGGGGGAGATGGAGGACTTCTCACCTTGGCCTTTGGTGCCTCCCTCTCCCTCTCCAACACCTCCTCCTCCTCCATAGTGCTTAGCGAAGCCCTGCCGGAGTACTGCAGCTTCACCACCACCACGCCGTCGTGCTGCTGCTAGAGCCATCTTCCATCAACCTCTCCTCCCCCCTTGCTGGATCAAGAAGGAGGAGACGTCGCTGCTCCGTACGTGTGTTGAACGCGGAGGTGCCGTCCGTTCGGCGCTAGGATCATCGGTGATTTGGATCACGACGAGTACGACTCCATCAACCCCGTTCTCTTGAACGCTTCCACACGCGATCTACAAGGGTATGTAGATCCACTCCTCCCTCGTTGCTAGATGACTCCATAGATAGATCTTGGTGACACGTAGGAAAATTTTGAATTTATGCTACGTTCCCCAACAGTGGCATCAGAGCTAGGTCTATGCGTAGTTTCTATGCACGAGTAGAACACAAAGTAGTTGTGGGCGTTGATTTTGTTCAATATGCTTACCGTTACTAGTCCAATCTTGATTCGGCGGTATTGTGGGATGAAGCGGCCCGGACCGACCTTACACGTACTCTTACGTGAGACTGGTTCCACCGACTGACATGCACTAGTTGCATAAGGTGGCTAGCGGGTGTCTGTCTCTCCCACTTTAGTCGGATCGGATTCGATGAAAAGGGTCCTTATGAAGGGTAAATAGCAATTGGCATATCACGTTGTGGTTTTTGCATAGGTAAGAAATGTAAAACATGCAAACAACAATTAGAGGACGTCTAACTTGTTTTTGCAGGGTATGCTATGTGATGTGATATGGCCAAAGGATGTGATGAATGATATATGTGATGTATGAGATTGATCATGTTCTTGTAATAGGAATCACGACTTGCATGTCGATGAGTATGACAACCGGCAGGAGCCATAGGAGTTGTCTTTATTTTTTGTATGACCTGCGTGTCATTGAACAAGCCATGTAATTACTTTACTTTATTGCTAACCGGTAGCCATAGTAGTAGAAGTAATAAGTTGGCGAGACAACTTCATGGAGACACGATGATGGAGATCATGGTGTCATGCCGGTGACGATGATGATCATGGAGCCCCGAAGATGGAGATCAAAAGGAGAAAAATGATATTGGCCATATCATGTCACTATTTGATTGCATGTGATGTTTATCATGTTTATACATCTTATTTGCTTAGAATGACGGTAGTAAATAAGATGATCCCTCACTAAAATTTCAAGAAGGTGTTCCCCCTAACTGTGCACCGTTGCGAAAGTTCGTTGTTTCGAAGCACCACGTGATGATCGGGTGTGATAGATTCTTACGTTCGAATACAATGGGTGTTGACGAGCCTAGCATGTACAGACATGGCCTCGGAACACATGCGAAACACTTAGGTTAACTTGACGAGCCTAGCATGTACAGACATGGCCTCGGAACACAAGAGACCGAAAGGTCGAGCATGAGTCGTATAGAAGATACGATCAACATGAAGATGTTCACTGATGTTGACTAGTCCGTCTCACGTGATGATCGGACACGGCCTAGTTGACTCGGATCATGTAATCACTTAGATGACTAGAGGGATGTCTATCTGAGTGGGAGTTCATAAGATGAACTTAATTATCCTGAACATAGTCAAAAGTTCTTCGCAAATTATGTCGTAGCTCGCGCTTCAGTTCTACTGTTTAGATATGTTCCTAGAGAAAATTTAGTTGAAAGTTGATAGTAGTAATTATGCGGACTAGGTCCGTAAACTGAGGTTTGTCCTCATTGCTTCATAGAAGGCTTATGTCCTTAATGCACCGCTCAGTGTGCTGAACCTCGAACGTTGTCTATGGATGTTGCAAACATCTGACATACACATTTTGATAACTACGTGATAGTTCAGTTAAACGGCTTAGAGTTGAGGCACCAAAGACGGTTTTGAAACGTCGCGAAACATATGAGATGTTTTGAGGGCTGAAATTGGGATTTCAGGCTCGTGCCCACGTCAAGAGGTATAAGACCTCCGACGATTTTCTTAGCCTGCAAACTAAGGGAGAAAAGCTCAATTGTTGAACTTGTGCTCAGATTGTCTGAGTACAACAATCGCTTGAATCGAGTGGGAGTTGATCTTCCAGATGAAATAGTGATGGTTCTCCGAAGTCATTACCACCAAGATGCTTGAGCCTCGTGATGAACTATAATATATCAGGGACATATATGATGATCCTTGAGATATTTGCGATGTTCGACACCACAAAAGTAGAAATCAAGATGGAGCATCAATTGTTGATGGTTGGTGAAACCACTAGTTTCAAGAAGGGCAAGGGAAAAAAGGGATGCTTCATGAAACGGCAAATCAGCTGCTGCTCTAGTGAAGAAACCCAAGGTTGAACCCAAACCCGAGACTAAGTGCTTCTGTAATAAAGGGAACAGCCACTGGAGCAGAATTACCCTAGATACTTGGTAGATAAGAAGGCTGGCAAGGTCGATAGAAGTATATTGGATGTATTATGTTAATGTGTACTTTACTAGTACTCCTAGTAGCACCAGGGTATTAGATACCGGTTCGGTTGCTAAGTGTTAGTAACTCGAAATAAAAGCTACGGAATAAACGGAGACTAGCTAAAGGTGAGCTGACGATATGTGTTGGAAGTGTTTCCAATGTTGATATGATCAAGCATCGCACGCTCCCTCTACCATCGAGATTGGTGTTTGCGTTGAGCATAGACATGATTGGATTATGTCTATCGCAATACGGTTACATTTAAAGAGAATAATGGTTACTCTGTTTATTTGAATAATACCTTCAATGGTCTTACACCTGAAATGAATGGTTTATTGAATCTCGATCGTAGTGATACACATATTCATGCCAAAAGATAGTAATGATAGTACCACCTACTTGTGGCACTGCCACGTAAGTCATATCGGTATAAAACACATGAAGAAGCTCCATGTTGATGGATCTTTGGGCTCACTTGTTTTGAAAGGTTTGAGACATGCGAACCATGTCTATTGGTGTATATGCATGAAGAAACTCCATGCAAATGGACCGTTTGGACTCACTTGATTTTGAATCACTTGAGACATGCAAATCATACCACATGGGCAAGATGACTGAAAGCCTCGTTTTCAGTAAAATGGAACTAGAAAGCAACTTGTTGGAAGTAATACATTTTGATGTGTGCAGTCCAATGAGTGCTGAGGCGTGTAGTGGATATCGTTATGTTCTTACTTCACAGATGATTTGAGTAGATGTTGAGTACATTTACTTGATAAATCACGAGTCTGAATTATTGAAAGGTTCAAGTAATTTCAGGGTGAAGTTGAAAGATCGTCGTGACAAGAGGATAAAAGATCTATGATATGATCATAGAGATGAATATCTGAATTATGAGTTTGGCACAGAATTAAGACATTGTGGAAATTGTTTCACAACTAATACAGCCTGGAACACCATAGTGTGATGGTGTGTCCGAACATCATAACTGCACCCTATTGGATATGATGCATACCATGATGTCTCTTATTGAATTACCATGATAGTTTATGGGTTAGGCATTAAAGACAACCACATTCACTTTAAATAGGGCATCACGTAATTCCGATGAGATGACACCATATGAACTATGGTTTAGAGAAACCTAAGCTGTCATTTCTTAGAAGTTTGGGGCTGCGACGCTTATGTGAAAAAGTTTCAGGCTGATAAGCTCGAACCCAAAGCGGATAAATGCATCTTCATAGGACACCCAAAACAGTTGGGTATACCTCCTGTCTCAGATCCGAAAGCAATAAGGGATTGTTTCTAGAATCGGGTCCTTTCTCGAGGAAAAGTTTCTCTCGAAAGAATTGAGTGGGAGGATGGTGGAGACTTGATGAGGTTATTGAACCGTCTCTTCAACTAGTGTGTGGCAGGGCACAGGAGTTGTTCCTGTGGCACCTACACCAATTGAAGTGGAAGCTTATGATAGTGATCATGAAACTTCAGATCAAGTCACTACCAAACCTCGTGGGATGACAAGGATGCGTACTACTTCAGAGTGGTACGTAATCCTGTCTTGGAAGTCATGTTGCTAGACAACAATGAACCTACGAGCTATGGAGAAGCGATGGTGGGCCTGGATTCCGATAAATGGCTCGAGGCCATAAAATCCGAGAGAGGATCCATGTATGAAAACAAAGTGTAGACTTTGGCAGAACAGCTCGATGGTTGTAAGGCTGTTGAGTGCAGATGGATTTTAAAAGGAAGACGGACAATGATGGTAAATGTCACCATTAAAGAAAGCTCGACTTGTCGTTAAGATGTTTTTCCGACAAGTTCAAGGAGTTGACTACGATGAGACTTTCTCACTCGTAGCGATGCTAAGAGTCTGTTGGAATTATATTAGCAATTACTGCATTATTTATGAAATCTTGCAGATAGGATGCCAAAAACCATTGTTTCCTCGACGATTTTTGAGGAAAGGTTGTATGTGATACAACCGGAAGGTTTTGTTAATCCTGAAAGATGCTGATAAGTATGCAAAGCTCCAGCAATCCTTCTAAGGACTGGAGTAAGCATCTCGGAGTTGGAATGTATGCTTTGATAAGATGATCAAAGTTTTGGGTGTATACAAAGTTTATGAGAAACTTGTATTTCCAAAGAAGTGAGTGGGAGCACTATAGAATTTCTGATGAGTATATGTTGTTGACATATTATGGATCAGAAATGATGTAGAATTTCTGGAAAGCATATAGGGTTATTTGGAAAGTGTTTTTCAATGGAAAGCCTGGATCAAGCTACTTGAACATTGAGCATCAAGATCTATAAGGATAGATCAAAACGCTTAATGGTACTTTCAAATGAGCACATACCTTGACATGATCTTGAAGGTGTTCAAGATGGATCAGTCAAAGAAGGAGTTCTTGCCTAAGTTGTAAGGTATGAAGTTAAGACTTAAAGCTCGACCACGGCAGAATAGAGAGAAAGGACGAAGGTCGTCCCCTATGCTTAAGACTTAGGCTCTACAGTATGCTATGCTGTGTACCGCACCTGAAATGTGCCTTGCCATGAGTCAGTCAAGGGGTACAAGAGTGATCTAAGAATGGATCACAGGACAGCGGTCAAAGTTATCCTTAGTAACTTGTGGACTAAGGAATTTTCTCGATTATGGAGGTGGTAAAAGAGTTCGTCGTAAAGGGTTACGCCGATGCAAACTTTGACACTAATCCAGATTATTCTGAGTAGTAAACTGGATTCGTATAGTAGAACAGTTATTTGGAATAGCTCCAAATAGAACGTGGTAGCTGCATCTAGGAGATGACATAGAGATTTGTAAAGCACACATGGATCTGAAAGGTTCAGACCCGTTGACTATAACATCTCTCACAAGCATAACATGATCAAACCCAGAACTCATCGAGTGTTAATCACATGGTAATGTGAACTAGATTATTGACTCTAGTAAACTCTTTGGGTGTTAGTCACATGGGGATGTGACCTTGAGTGTTAGTCACATAGCGATGTGAACTGGATTATTGACTCTAGTGCAAGTGGGAGACTGTTGGAAATATGCCCTAGAGGCAATAATAAATTAGTTATTATTATATTTCCTTGTTCATGATAATCGTTTATTATCCATGCTAGAATTGTATTGATAGGAAACTCAGATACATGTGTGGATACATAGACAACACCATGTCCCTAGTAAGCCTCTAGTTGACTAGCTCGTTGATCAATAGATGGTTACGTAACTGGGTGGCTATAAAGGTACACTACAGGTATCTCCAAAAGTGTCTGTTGGGTTAGCACGAATTGAGACTGGGATTTGTCACTCCGTATAAACGGAGAGGTATCTCTGGGCCCACTCGGTAGGACATCATCATAATGTGCACAATGTGATCAAGGAGTTGATCACGGGATGATGTGTTACGAAACGAGTAAAGAGACTTGCCGGTAACGAGATTGAACAAGGTATCGGGATACCGACGATCGAATCTCGGGCAAGTATCGTACCGCTAGACAAAGGGAATTGTATACGGGATTGATTAAGTCCTTGACATCGTGGTTCATCCGATGAGATCATCGTGGAACATGTGGGAGCCAACATGGGTATCCAGATCCCGCTGATGGTTATTGACCGGAGAGTCATCTCGGTCATGTCTGCATGGTTCCCAAACCCGTAGGGTCTACACACTTAAGGTTCGGTGATGCTAGGGTTGTAGGGATATGTATATGCAGTAATCCGAATGTTGTTCGGAGTCCCGGATGAGATCCCGGACGTCACGAGGAGTTCCGGAATGGTCCGGAGGTAAAGAATTATATATAGGAAGTGCTATTTCGGCCATCGGGACAAGTTTTGGGGTCATCGGTATTGTACCGGGACCACCGGAAGGGTCCCGGGGGTCCACCGGGTGGGGCCACCTATCCCGGAGGGCCCCATGGGCTGAAGTGGGAAGGGATCCAGCCCAAAGTGGGCTGGGGCGCCACTTTCCCCTAGGGCCCATGCGCCTAAGGGTGGGGGAAACCCTAAGGAAGAGTCCTAAGAGGGGAAGGCACCTCCTAGGTGCCTTGGGGAGGAGGGATTCCTCCCTTGGCCGCCGCCCCCTAGGAGATTGGATCTCCTAGGGCGGCGCCCCCCTAGGCCCCCCTATATATAGTGGGGGAGATGGAGGACTTCTCACCTTGGCCTTTGGTGCCTCCCTCTTCCTCTCCAACACCTCCTCCTCCTCCATAGTGCTTAGCGAAGCCCTGCCGGAGTACTGCAGCTTCACCACCACCACGCCGTCGTGCTGCTGCTGGAGCCATCTTCCATCAACCTCTCCTCCCCCCTTTCTGGATCAAGAAGGAGGAGATGTCGCTGCTCCGTACGTGTGTTGAACGCGGAGGTGCCGTCCGTTCGGCGCTAGGATCATCGGTGATTTGGATCACGACGAGTACGACTCCATCAACCCCGTTCTCTTGAACGCTTCCGCGCGCGATCTACAAGGGTATGTAGATCCACTCCTCCCTCGTTGCTAGATGACTCCATAGATAGATCTTGGTGACACGTAGGAAAATTTTGAATTTATGCTACGTTCCCCAACAAAGTTCCCCACAGCTGTGTGTGCAGGAGGTATCGAGAAATATCTAGAAACTGAAAAGAGAAGTTGTTCTTCTCATGGCCTCCTCTTCCTTCCCTCTCTGATCCCCAACTCTGTAATTCATCTCGCCTTAGATCGGAACCATTACAGCTATTTAGTTAATTCTTTTTGCAGATGATTAATAGATAAATTCCTCACGTCCATCAATTTATTTTAGAATTTTTGGGGTTCCAGATCTTGCGCTAGCTACAGATTACTACAGACTATTCTGTTTTTGACAGATTCTGTTTTCCATGTGTTGTTTGCTTATTTTGATGAATCTATGGCTAGTAAAATAGTTTATAAACCATAGAGAAGTTGGAATACAGTAGGTATAACACCAATATAAATAAATAATGAGTTCATTATAGTACCTTTAAGTGATCTTTTATTTTCTTTCGCTAACGGAGCTCACGAGATTTTCTACTTTAAGTTTTGTGTTGTGAAGTTTTCAAGTTTTGGGTAAAGATTTGATGGATTATGGAACAAGGAGTGGCAAGAGACTAAGCTTGGGTATGCCCATGGCACCCCCAAGATAATCTAAGGACACCTAAAAGCCAAAGCTTGGGGATGCCCCGGAAGGCATCCCCTCTTTCGTCTACTTCTATCGGTAACTTTACTTGGAGCTATATTTTTATTCGCCACATGATATGTGTTTTGCTTGGAGCGTCTTGTATTATTTGAGTCTTTGTTTTTTAGTTTACCATAATCATCCTTGCTGCACACACCTTTTGAGAGAGCCATACATGATTTGGAATTTGTTAGAATACTCTATGTTCTTCGCTTATATCTTTTGAGTTATGTAGTTTTGAGTTATGTGGATTTGTTTTATAGAAACTATTGATCTCTCATGCTTCACTTAGATTATTTTGAGAGTCTTAAATAGCATGGTAATTTGCTTAAAATCCTAATATACTTGGTATACAAGATTAATAATAAAACTTTCTTATGAGTGTGTTGAATACTATGATAAGTTTGATACTTGATAATTGTTTTGAGATATAGAGATGGTGATATTAAAGTCATGCTAGTTGAGTAGTTGTGAATTTGAGAAATACTTGTGTTGAAGTTTGTGATTCCCGTAGCATGCACGTATGGTGAACCGTTATGTGATGAAGTCGGAGCATGATTTATTTATTGATTGCCTTCCTTATGAGTGGCGGTCGGGGACGAGTGATGGTCTTTTCCTACCAATCTATCCCCCTAGGAGCATGTTTGTAATACTTTGCTTTGATAACTTGTAGATTTTTGCAATAAGTATATGAGTTCTTTATGACTAATGTTGAGTCCATGGATTATACGCACTCTCACCCTTCCACCTTTGCTAGCCTCTCTAATACCGCACCTTTCGCCGGTATCATATACCCACCATATACCTTCCTCAAAACAGCCACCATACCTACCTATTATGGCATTTCCATAGCCATTCCGAGATATATTGCCATGCAACTTTCCACCGTTCCCTTTATTTGTCATATTGCATATCCCGCTACACCGCCGGAGGCATTCACATAGAGTCATATTTTGTTCTAAGTATCGAGTTGTAATTGTTGAGTTGTAAGAAAAATAAAAGTGTGATGATCATCATTATTAGAGCATTGTCCTAGTGAGGAAAGGATGATGGAGACTATGATCCCCCCATAAGTCGGGATGAGACTCCGGACGAAAAATAAAAGAGGCCAAAGAAGCCCAAATAAAAAAAGAGAGAAAGAAAAGAGGCCATAAAAAAGAGAAAAGGCCCAAATAAAAAAATGAGAGAAAAAGAGAGAAGGGACAATGTTACTATCCTTTTACCACACTTGTGCTTCAAAGTAGCACCATGATCTTCATAGTAGAGAGTCTCTCATGTTATCACTTTCATATACTAGTGGGAATTTTTCATTATAGAACTTGGCTTGTATATTCCAATGATGAGCTTCCTCAAATTGCCCTAGGTCTTCATGAGCAAGCAAGTTGGATGCACACCCACTTAGTTTCTTTTTGAGCTTTCATATACTTATAGCTCTAGTGCATCTGTTGCATGGCAATACCTACTCACTCACATTGATATCTATTGATGGGCATCTCCATAGACCGTTGTTATGCCTAGTTGATGTGAGACTATCTTCTCCCTTTTTGTCTTCTCCACAACCACCACTCTATTCCACCTATAGTGCTATATCCATGGCTCACGCTCATGTATTGCGTGAAGATTGAAGAAGTTTTGAGAATGTCAAAAGTATGAAACAATTGCTTGGCTTGTCATCGGGGTTGTGCATGATTTAAATATTTTTGTGTGGTGAAGATAGAGCATAGTTAGACTATATGATTTTGTAGGGATAACTTTCTTTAGCCATGTTATTTTGAGAAGACATAATTGCTTTGTTAGTATGCTTGAAGTATTTTTTTTATGTTTTTATCATTTACCTACTCGAGGACGAGCAGGAATTAAGCTTGGGGATGCTTGATACGTCTCCAACGTATCTATAATTTTTGATTGCTCCATGCTATATTATCTACTGCTTTGGACATTATTGGGATTTATTATCCGCTTTTATATTATTTTTGGGACTAACCTATTAACCGGAGGCCCAGCCCAGAATTGCTGTTTTTTGCCTGTTTTAGGGTTTCGAAGAAAAAAGAATATCAAACGGAGTCCAAACGGAATGAAACCTTTGGGAACGTGATTTTCTCAACGAATAATACCAGAGAGACTTGGACCCTACATCGAGAAATAAAACAGGAGGCCACGAGGTAGGGGGCGCGCGTGCCTACCCTAGGCGCGCCCTCCACCCTCGTGGGCCCCCTGTTGCTCCACCGACGTACTCCTTCCTCCTATATATATCCACGTACCCCCAAACGATCAGAACAGGAGCCAAAACCCTAATTCCACCGCCGTAACTTTCTGTATCCACGAGATCCCATCTTGGGGCCTGTTCCGGAGCTCCGCCGGAGGGGGCATCGATCACGGAGGGCTTCTACATCAACACCATAGCCCTTCCGATGAAGTGTGAGTAGTTTACCTCAGACCTACGGGTCCATAGTTAGTAGCTAGATGGTTTCTTCTCTCTTTTTGGACCTCAATACAATGTTCTCCCCCTCTCTTGTGGAGATCTATTCGATGTAATCTTCTTTTTGCAGTGTGTTTGTTGAGACCGATGAATTGTGGGTTTATGATCAAGTCTATCTATGAATAATATTTAAATCTTCTCTGAATTCTTTTATGTATGATTGATTATCTTTGCAAGTCTCTTCGAATTATCAGTTTGGTTTGGCCTACTAGATTGATCTTTCTTGCAATGGGAGAAGTGCTTAGTTTTGGGTTCAATCTTGCGGTTTCCTTTCTTGGTGACAGTAAGGGCAGCAAGGCACGTATTGTATTGTTGCCATCGAGGATAACAAGATGGGGTTTTCTTCATATTGCATGAGTCTATCCCTCTACATCATGTCATCTTGCTTAAGACATTACTCTGTTTTTAACTTAATACTCTAGATGCATGCTGGATAGCGGTCGATGAGTGGAGTAATAGTAGTAGATGCAGACAAGAGTCGGTCTACTTGTCTCAGATGTGATGCCTATATACATGATCATACCTAGATATTCTCATAACTATGCTCAATTCTGTTAATTGTTCAATAGTAATTTGTTCACCCACCGTATTATGCTCTCGAGAGAAGCCACTAGTGAAACCTATGGCCCCCGGGTCTATCTTTATCATATTGATCGCCTACTACTTAGTTATTTCCTTTGCTATTTACTTTGCATTTATTTTACTTTGCATCTTTTATCATAAAAATACCGAAAATATTATCTTATCATATCTATTAGATCTCACTCTCGTAAGTAGCCCTATAGGGATTGACAACCCCTATTTGCGTTGGTTGCGAGGATTTATTTGTTTTGTGCAGGTGCGAGGGACTCGCGCGTAGCCTCCTACTGGATTGATACCTTGGTTCTCAAAAACTGAGGGAAATACTTACGCTACTTTGCTGCATCATCCCTTCCTCTTCAGGGAAAACCAACGCAGTGCTCAAGAGGTAGCATTCACATCGCACAGACGGAAGGTGTAGTCATCAATCAACGTCATGAAGTATCTCTTTCCACCTTTTGTCAACACGCCATTCATCTCACAAAGATCAGAATGTGTAAGCTCTAGTGGAGCCAAGTCTCTTGCCTCTGCAGTCTTATGGGACTTGCGGGGTTCCTTAGCTTGCACACATACTTGGCACTTAGAGCCTTTGACAGTAGAGATTTTTGGAATTATATTCATATTGGCGGACATTTTTTTAAAAAGTTCATAACTATGTTTTGTATATTACAACTGTTCGTTTTATTTTAGAATTGTGTGGAGCATAAGCAATTGTTCATATATTATTTTGAAATATTTTTTATGAATAATAAAAATATGTAATTATAATATAAATATTTCTAAAACTAAAATTAATAGATTTTTTGCGGGGAATATAAATATTATTTTGTTATACAAGCATATTAATAATTATACGCACCTTTCATATAGGTCAATGTTTGTATAGTTAAAAACATTCATAGTTTAACAATCTAAACTGAATAATGTGTCACTTGATTGCCTCATATTACTACAGTATTGCTAATTGAACGTAAATTGTGGCTATGCGCAGAACCCAACAGGGTATTCCTGGGCTATGTCGGGCTCCAAAGTGAATAAGCAATCACTTGATTGCCTCGTCAGGAATCAAGGAGACCATGGTAAGTACTAACATCCGACATGCTACTAGTAATTATACAAGTTACTCAGTTTAATTTCTTGCTGCTGCTCGTACAATTAGGACAGATCGTAACTAGGTGGTGATTGCCTAGGCCAGGTCTTAATGTAGGCTTTCCTTGCTAAATACTATGTAGAAATCGTACAATTATGGTTAAACCTAGGATTTTTGGGTGGACACTATAACACGCTTGTGGAAAGGAGGCATTTTTCCAAACTGCCTCGGTTGTATGCACTTTTGAAGGCATTTTTCCAAACCACCTTAGAATGTAAGCAGCGTTGGAGGCCTATTTGCAAGTCGCCTCTGATTCTAGGTAGCTTTGCAGGCGTTTTTCCAAATCGCCTCGGACTCTAGGTAGCTTAGAAGGCGTTTTTTAGAATAGCATGTAACCAGTAGATGTTTTGAGGTGATTCTGAAGAACACGATTATGAAGATCGCCTCCTAATGATCACGGCGTTTCTAAAATACCGCCTTCAATCGCGCGCTCTGCTGTTTCCTATTCCTGGGCATCCATTTATACATATAAGGCATGTTTTGGTATGTAATCACAATAGATACGCTAGTGTATTGGTTGCGTGCTTGAGATGCTTTGCAGCCGGTCCTACATGCACACCGATTCACAAATCACAACTACTTGCCGGTGGCCGGAGGCCGGAGGCGGTGCGCTCTATCTCTCTCCCCCTCTTTCTCTCCAGCTTGGTATAGACCATGCATCATCTTTTAACCTTGTATACTTTGTTGTTTCTTCCTCAGATGGCGTTGGCTCCCCCCAATCCTGTTGTGGTCAAGTGTTCTACTCCCACGCTCCAGGAACTTGAGGCCAGGGCTCTGTGGTCAACCAAGGACCCAAATGCATGTCAAGTAACGGTAGAAGAGTGGATCTGCACAAACCGAGCAAAGCATCCTAGCAGGCACGATGTGGCAAACGCTCCAACGGACAACTTTCTTCTCTGGCTGCCTCCATTGCACTACAGCGAATGTGGCAAACTGGTTAGTCCTCCTCTCCATAATACGTACTACATTGCTGCCTGTTTGCCTTCCTCCCCCCCCCCCCAATCTGCTCCGCCATAGATCCCTCTGCTAAAAACAATAGCACCCACCGTGCCGCCAACCATGGTTGCCGCTGTCATTCCGCCCATCCGTGCTCTGCATCACGAGTAGCGGCGCCCGTGATATGTTTGCACTCACAGCCGGATCCGTCGCAGCCCATTTCTCTCTCGCGAGCGCGGGCCGAACTCCACCTTCTTGGCAACGCTCAGAGCCATGACCTCATCAGCGACGGCGCTGCTCAAGCACGGACCTCGCCAAGCTCACGGCCATCCCTCTCTTTGTCTCCCCGATTCCTACTTCTACTGCGCGTCAACGCCAGAGACGACCACGGAGCAGACGAGGCCCGGGTGTGTCGTGGCCCATCTCGAACGCAAAGGACCCGCCGTGCCCTAACCCGACAATGATGCACCTCTCCCCCACACCGAGCTTCCGCAGCACCGCTGCGAGGCACCGTTCCTGGAACACCGCGGAGCTGCCGGGCAACAGAGACGTGGAGGCGCCGAGGTGGACCAGGTAGGGGCCGTAGACCTCCTGGCCACACCCGGAGAGCGCGCCCACCTGGAACCCCCACGTCATCATGTTGTTGCTGGCGAAGCCGCGCACGTGCACCAGTGCACGCTTCCTGGTCAACTTCAAGCCCTGGTCTGTGGCGGGCTCGCGAATCAAACACCTCCTTAGTTTTTGCAAGTTGTAAGCCGTGAACAACAATTCGAAAAGTTGCGTTCCGCACGGCCCATTTTGCATTTTTTTTGTTTTTCTGAAATATATAGACAGTATGTAAATTATAATCTCAATAATAAGACAACTTTCAAATATTGTTCATGTATTATTACACTAAAATAATACTACTTATAAATGATAAAAACATTTCTATAATCATAATAAAAATATTTTAAAAAAATCATAATTATAAAAAAGTTCTGTTTTTGGAAATTGGTGGACATTTTTTTTAAAACTTCATAACTATTTTTTTGTATATTACAACTGTTCGTTTTATTTTAGAAATGTGTGGAGCATAAACAATTGCTCATATATTATTTTGAAATATTTTTTATGAATAATAAAAACATGTAATTATAATATAGATATTTCTAAAACAAAATTAATAGATTTTATTTTATTTTATTGCGGGGAATATAAATATTATTTTGTTATACAAGCATATTAATAATTAAACGCACCTTTCATATAGGTCAATGTTTGTATAGTTAAAAACATTCATAGTTTAACAATCTAAACTGAATAATGTGTCACTTGATTGCCTCGTATTACTACAGTATTGCTAATTAAAAATAAATTGTGGCTGTGCGCAGAACCCAACACGGTATTCCTGGGCTATGTTGGGCTCCAAAGTGAATAGGCAATCACTTGATTGCCTCGTCAGGAATCAAGGAGACCATGGTAAGTACTAACATTCGACTTGCTACTAGTAATTATACAAGTTACTCGGTTTAATTTCTTGCAAGTTACTCGGTTTAATTTCTTGCTGCTGCTCGTACAATTAGGATAGATCGTAACTAGGTGGTGATTGCCTAGGCCAGGTCTTAATGTAGGCTTTCCTTGCTAAATACGTAGAAATCGTACAATTATGGTTAAATCTAGGATTTTCGGGTGGACACTATAACACGCTTGTGGAAAGGAGGCATTTTTCCAAACTGCCTCGCGTGTATGCACCTTTGAAGGCATTTTTCCAAACCGCTTTAGAATGTAAGAAGCTTTGGAGGCGTATTTGCAAATCGCCTCTGATTCTAGGTAGCTTTGCAGGCATTTTTCCAAATCGCCTCAGATTCTAGGTAGCTTAGAAGGCGTTTTTCAGAATAGCCTGTAACCAGTAGATGTTTTGAGGTGATTCTGAAGAACACGATTATGAAGAACGCCTCCTAATGACCATGGTGTTTCTAAAATACCGCCTTCAATCGCGCGCTGTGTTGTTTCCTATTCCTGATCATCCATTTATACATATAAGGCATGCTTTGGTATGTAATCACAATTAATACGCTAGTGTATTGGTTGCGTGTTTGAGATGTTTTGCAGCCGGTCCTACGTGCACACCGATTCACAAATCACAAATACTTGCTTATGGGCTTAGGACTTACTGTAGGTTAGTTAATCTTGCTTTCGTCAGAATAGTTATGCTTTCTTTTTAGTTCCATATTGCTCAGCCAACAAGAGATTGACGTACATACAAGGAGGAAATAAATTACAACTATCACTCCGTCCGAAAATAGTTGTTATCAAAATAGATAAAAATCGATGTATCTAGAACTAATATACATCTAGATACATCCCCTTTTATTTATTTTGATAATAAGTATTTCCGGACGGATGGAGTATTTGCTTATTGGCTTAGACTTAGGTTAGTTAATTAGTGTTAATTAATGGGCTTACAATGTAAGTGTTGGTTTAATGCGATTGAATATGTACATGCGTGGCGCACGCATATTTGATTTCTAGTTAGGTGTTGCCTTGCCTGGGCAATATATTATATTAATGTATCCTTTTTTGCAGGTACATGCGTGGCGAAGGCATTCTTGACTGCTATGATTTTCATACGCAAGATCCATGAAGCTCTTCTATTTGGATCTCAGCCTGGCCAGTAGTTGAGTGGTCAGGATCTTTTCATCAAATACATTCGAATCTTTCTGATAGCATTTGGCTACGAGGAAGGTCCATATAAGTACCTGGAATACAAGAGGAGAGAATGCATCGTTCACATCGCACAGACGGAAGGTGTAGTCATCAATCAACGTCATGAAGTATCTCTTTCCACCTTTTGTCAACACGCCATTCATCTCATAAAGATCAGATATGTATAAGCTCTAGTGGCGCCAAGTCTCTTGCCTCTGCAGTCTTATGAGACTTGCGAGGTTGCTTAGCTTGCACACATACTTGGCACTTAGAGCTTTTGACAGTAGAGATTTTCGGAATTAAATTCATATTGGCTAGCCGCGTCATGCAATCAAAGTTAATGTAACAAAGTCGTGAATGCCAAATATCAGACTCATTGTTGTGGCAAAAATTATTAATAACTTTAGTGCAAATATCTGACAAAGACAAACGGAACAAGCCTCCGCTCTCCTAGCCTTTTCCAACAAATTGTCCATACTTAGAAATTACAACTTTACTGGATTCGAAAACCAACTTAAAACCATCTCGACATAAACAGGAACCGCTAACGAGATTTATATTGATGGACGACACATGATGAACTTCCTTCAGACGCACGGTCTTCTCCGAAGTAAACTTCAGATCGGCCGTACCAACACCTCGAACGATGGCATGTGACCCGTTCCCATCAGCACGGGAGAAGTCCCAGTGGCCTGGTAAGAAGAAAACATGGAGGCGTCAGCACAAACATGTACATTGGCACCGGTGTCAATTAACGAATCAGGGGTTTAGAATACTGAAAGGATGGTAGGAAAAATACCGTACCCTGATTCCTTCATATCAGTATCACGGATGACAACATTAGCGGACTTGCCGCTCTTCTCATATTCGCGCTCCTCAAAGCGGTTAGGACACTTCGGAGCCCAGTGATTAGGATCACCGCAGACATGGCAAAGTCTCTTCCCCTTCTTATGAGAATTCTTCTTGAAGTTGGTAGAATGTCATGGCTTGTTCTTTGTATCAAGCTTGCCTTTGTGCTGAGTTTTGTTCTTATTGTTTTTGAACTTGTTGGGATGGAAGTTCTTCTTCTGTACCATGTGGGCACTAGAACCTCCCTCAGCAGCTTGAGCACGTGTGTCCTTTCCTCTCGCCTTCTCTTCAACATCAAGAGTACCAATGAGATCCGCAATGGAAAACTCCTGTCTCTTGTGTTTCAGGGAAGTAGCAAAATTGTTTCACGAAGGTGGAAGTTTGGCAATGATGCCTCCGGCAACAAATTTGTCCGGCAACACATACTTGAAGTACTCGAGTTCTTTTGCGAGCGACTGTATCTCATGAGCCTGCTGTACAACAGGGCGCTCATCAGTCATTTTGTAGTCATAGAATTGCTCCATGACGTACAACTCGTTGCCGACGTCCGAGGCACCAAACTTGGCCTCGAGCGCAGCCCACATGTCCTTGCCGTTGTCAAACGACATATACGAATCCACAATGGAGTCATCAAGAACACTCAGAAGAGCGCCTTTAAAGAGAGTACCGATCTTCTCAAAAGCTTCCAGCTGTGATGGATTAAGATCGCCCCCAGGCTTGCCCTTGGTGGCGTCATAGCAGCCCATGGTCTGAAACTAGTAGACTGCTCTCGTGCGCCACCTCTTATATTGCGCCCCCTTAAAGGCAGGCGGTTTCAGATGCGCAGCAAAACCACTCGGAGTAAATTGCCCATAATCAGGTTTTTGGATTGTTGGAAAAGTGAGCAAAATACTGCGAGATTTAATCTGAATAAATAGGAAATAGATCATGACAGCAATAGCAGAGATTAAACTAATCATGCGAACTAGCATAGTAGATGAACAGATCACATATAGGGCACATACTAGAAACATGAATTTTACCACGATCTCGAACAAGAAGGATAGAATAACATACGGTGCAGCGTGCGCAGCACCGCCGGCGTTGACGTTGTCGCCCATGTCGTCGAGGATGAGGTTGCCGAGGTCGGGGAAGAAGTTGTCGTTCGCGAAGTCGTCGCTGCCAGCAGTCGCGCGAGTGCGCTCCCCAAAAACCGGATCGCCCCTCTCCCGTACAGGATCACGAGAGGCCTGCTGTCCTTGCTTGGCGGCGCAATGATCTGAAACGGTGGTGAGAAATCATACGAAGCGGCGGCGGCTAGGATAGACATCTACCTGACTATATAGTGCGGCTCGGCTCAATCCCGCAACCCGCGGCGCGTCGTAACGAGGCGTGGCGTGACGAGACGAGCGAGGAGGAGGAGCACGTGTGCAGATCTCCTCTTCTGATGCTCATACAAGTGGTAGAAGAGCTCACCTTATAAAGAGTTGCAACTCTCTCTCAACTTTCAGGGTGGGATTAAACTTTAATCTTACTCACTCCACACACATGTGTGCATGAATGGACCAAGAGAATTTTAGATTTTTAGTTGGGCTTTGGGCCAAAGGCCTACTATCAAAATTCCAACAATTATATCATTTGATCGACACATAGCGTTGGGAACTTTGGACCGTGCATGCAACTCGTACTTCCCAACCAATGATCACTCGTACTCTTCAAAAAAACTCGTACTTCCCAGGAAAATTGCGGTATGTGCCAACCAATGATCACTCAACGAGACAAGTTAATTGTGGCACACGAAGTGGCTAGAAATGGATGATCGAAAGAACAATAACGTCTACAAATGGCCGTGCGACGTGGTCAAAATCCAAGCCCTCTGCAGATCTAGGACGCAACTTTCACCATCAGGCACACATCACCCGCCGTCGGACGCCACCGAAAAGTTCAACGCGTACGACGCCCGCCCGCGCCTTTCGGCCGCGCCGATCAAGAAAGCCCGCGGCAACCCATCCGCGCGCGGGTACGAAACGCAACGCGACGACGACCGCGGCCTATCGACCGGGCCATGGAGTCGGGGGCTCTGAACGCGACCGGCCGTTTTGTCGCCGGCCGGCCATCTCAGCCAGCCTACGCTACCAAGCTGGGGTCAAGCCGGGCGACGGCGATGTGGGTGGAAGATTTTAAGCGCGCGCGTCCACGTCGCGCCAGCCGAGCCGGCCCGGGCCGGGCGGCGTGACGACGGCGGGGCTGGGCTGTGCCGAGCCGAGCGCGGTCGGCCGACGGCGACGTGCGCGCGCGCTAGCCGTCGCAGGCCGCCGCCCGTGCGGGCCGGGCGAGCTCAGCTGCGCTGCGGCGTGTGAAAGCGCCCCTTGACCGTGGGGCCTTTTTCGTGTGGGTTGGTGCGGGATTTGCTTCCATCTTTAGCATTCCTTGGCGACGAAGTGCGGTCTCTTTTCGGCTTTGCCTCTTCCTTTCCTGAGCTTTCGGGGTCGGAGAACAGTTTTTGCAGGCGGGTGTCCCGATCGGCGAATGCGATCTGTCAGACCATCAGAGCTGGCAGGTCAGGACGTGCGCGTAAACTGTAAAGCGCCTTTGGCGTTCTGTTCTTGGCCGGGCTCGGAGGGAAAGCGGCCAGCACGCCACCACGGATGGACGAAAGGAACGTGTGAACCGCAAGGCAAGTGGGACACAGGCTGCACGTAAACGGTGAATTTTTGGGGAGGACTGGGCCGGGTTTGCCCAGAATATGCAGGGCGGCGGACGTGGCTTTGCTCTCGGATGGGTGAATTTTTACGCGCACTTGTATATGTACCTTTGGCCATTCAAAGATCTCCCGGGCAAAGCACTCGAGATTCACGTCCCGACAGAGGCAAATGCTATAGGAATGGAACCATTGACCGAGGTTGATGTCCACTGTGTGCGTGGTTCGGTCCGCAAAGCCACCGCGCAATCATCTCCAGCTCCACCCAACACGTCAGACGGGCAAAGCTTGTGCACGTGAAAAGAAGACTATACTATGCACACATTATAGTACTGGTGCCTACAGTATATTGTTTACTCAATAAAGGACAGTATACGTGTTTAGATAAGTAGTATACTGTCAGTGTCACTGGTTTCAACACACGAACAGTATACTATGCTACTGTACCTCTAATCTTTGCACCTGCGGATACGTGAACCGATGATCATCCCACGACACGGTTTAACGTTATCCTCGTCGCTTTACCTCTTTCTCCCATGATGATTAGCGCGGATTCGCGGGCCGCAAAGACTACAGAAGAGATGAGCCGAAAAATCTTTCTTATTTCTTGGTGGGCCGACAAATGCCGAGACACAGGAAACGGGAAGTGATTGTCTCAAAAGAAAAAGGAAACGGGGAGTGAAAAACCAAGAGCGCTCTGACATCCCTGCCTGGAGCGCTCGCTTGGAGCGCCGCGTTCCCACGGACCCCGACATCGCGGCGCGCGCGAGATCGATCGATACAGCCCCGACCCCGACCGGAGGCGGGGTCCACTCCCGTCTCAACGCCGTTGCATGTGTCGCTCAGACTACCCACAATGAAAGTAAGGCTGGTCACAGTGGGGAGGAACTTAGGAGTAACATCACACACTTCAATACAACTTTGCTTATGTGGCACGTATTTAATGAAGAGAGAGGTGCTTGTGGTAACTAGCTAAGTTACCGGAACATCACACACTCCAAGAAACAATGAGTCTATAACCTAATAAATACATCATTGCATGACACTACATAGATGTTCCTACCCACTATGGAGGTAGTAACATAGTCTAGGGAAGTGTGTAAGTTACTAGCTTATGTTCTTGTCCATTGTGACCAGCCTAACATAGGTAGTAACATCACACATATCTAGATAAAATAGATGATGTGGCAAGCAATAAATGAAAAAAAAGAAGCATGTGGTAACATAGCTAGTTACTACTAGTATGAGACTAGTCACAATGGAGAGTAACATACACTAGTAACATACATGTATCCCTAGACTATGTTACTACCTTCATAGTGGGTAGTAACTTAAGTGTGGTAACATGCAAGAATTCATTTATTAGGTTATACACTCATATTGCATTGGGACATGTGATATTACAGTAACTAGCTAAGTTACTACAACTACCTCTCTCCTCATTAACTCATTGCCACATAAGCAAATTTGTTGAGTTGGACTCGATGTTACTGCTGAAGTTACTCCCACTATGGCTAGTCTGAGTAACATCACACATATCAAGGCAAGATTAATCTATAACCTAATAAATAAAGTGTTGCATGTTATCACACATATATTATTCTCCACTATAGAGATAGTAACATAGTGTAATATCATGGGCACGTTACTACTTTATATTACTATTCATTGTGCCTAGGCTCACTCGATCGGTCCCGAGCTGGCTCTAGATTTAGACCGGTAGTAGCGCGAGCTGGCCATGCACGAGTCCGACGCGAGCCTCCGCCTCATTAACTCAGGTCAGGCTACGCTCGCTCGCTTTCCTCACGAACGTTGGCAGCGCCTCATTTACGTGCCGTGCCGAACAGTAAGCGCCATTAACGATCGATCTAGCTCTGCACTCTACGTGCTCCACAGTGAAGTGAGCATGCTACACCAGGACAAGGCTACCGGCGGCACTGAAACGGAAGCGCACGGAGCGTGGCGACGAGAGGACGGCCGGAAACCGGGGCCAAAAGAGAGCTAGCGGCTACCGGCCTCGCCTGCGTTGTGTTGCGTTGCGTCCGGCCGGCCGCTGGCTGGACAGGTCAGGCGCATTAACCTCGGGTCTTAATAGCCCATGCCCCACCGCGAGTTAAGGCCGCTCGGCCGTAGGATCTGATCTGATCTGACGTGGCCGAGCAGCCGCGCGGTCAAAGCCAGCCGTAGGCCGCAGCCGAGGCCAGAGGTGATGTCGCGTCAGCAGCGCAGGGCCGTGGGGGGCCGCGCGCGAGCAAATGGCCTGCACGGGTCACGTCACGGGCGGGGCGCAGGGGCGCGGGCGGGCGGCCGCGACCACGGAGTACAGTGCTACGGCCGCGCGTCGCCTCGCCTCGGTTCTCGGCGTTGGCAGGCGGGCCTGGGGGGCCGGACGGAGGAGGGACAGCGAGACGTCACGGGCCGGCGGGAGGAACGGGTCAGCGTTCGGCGTGGCAGCGTGGCCCACCTTGTGCCCCGTCCAAGATTTTCTGCGGGCAACACCGGTCGTCCGATGGATGGCAGCTGGCTGGCTGGCTGTACGAGTAGCAGACCAGTGCGTGTACGCTAGCATGGGGGTACCGAATCAGCTCAACGTAGTTTCAAAAAAAAAAAAGAGAATCAGCTCAACGTGTCGTACATGACGTGCACCGGCGGAGCAAGGCACTGTTGGGATTTTTGGGATTGCGGTAAAACGAAGGAAAAAGAAAAGGATACTACTAGGAGCAAAATTTTGTGGCGAGAAACTGTACCGTACCAATTGATTGGCTGTTCGGAACGCAGGGACATTTGGAAAGAGATTCTACCTATGTTGGTCCCACCAAACGAGTATAATACGTTAAAAGCACCCAGTTTATGTCGTAAATCCATATTCTATGGGTGTGGCTAGGTCTCAGTCGCCTGGGATTTAACCAAGTCTAAGTCAAGTGATATAGTATAGTATATAAGGAGAAGAAAGAAAAATTGAAAAGAATTTTTTTTGCACGAATCTTCATGCAAAATCAAAGTAAAATACTATCGACTGAGACTTCGCAAAACTGATATTCTATATATGACATGGGCCCATGAGGGGCCAGATGCAGGGTTTCCCTTCCCCTTGCCTCGGGCCTCCGCGAACACATGAGGTGGGACTAGATGTTATTTTTCCTTCAGAAAGTGCACGTAGACAAGACTTTACAGAGGAAAGGAAGTGATGAATCCTTGGTTCCAAACGCTCTGAACGAAAAAATTCCTGTAGGATCGGCGTTCCTCCAAAATTCCTGCACGATTCCTACGTATCGAACGGAGCCTAATCAGCTGATCATTTTTTTGTGGGAAATAACTCGCATTACTCATGCAGCACCTGCTACATCATAATTACAGAGTTCCACAATATTAACAGGACCATAGGTAAGCCAAACTGCAGTTCTACCACTGGTCCTCCCATAGCTAGCTAATACACGACTCATCAAATCATGGTTTCGTCGAATATGAGTAATACAAGAATTTATATGTGACATGAGTGATCTAATCTCATACACCATGAAGCCAAAACGAGATCTATCCATTCCATTCTTCTTTAACAAATTTACTGCTTCAATTGAGTCTGTCTCAATGTGAATTGGCATCTGCCCGTTTGCAAGGCCAAAGCCAAACCTTCCTTGATTGCCGAGAGCTCCGCTTCAAATGCTTTGGAAGAATAGTGTAAGCATCCGCATGAAGAGAAAACAATGTCCCCTGCTTGGTCCCTAAGGATCATACCACTTCCTGCTGATCCATCTTCTCGAACAAAAGCTCCATCAGTATTTAACTTGACCCACATAGGTTCAGGGAGCTACCAAACGTATGCCACCATCGCCAGCATGTCCATGTCCATCGCGTAGCTTCAAATTTGCAGAAGGTTTAGAAACCGGCGCCTTGCCTTTTACTGGGTCGAAGAGAGGATCATTTTGGATAGCAAGGATGGACTGGACATAACTACACAAGAACCGCTTGGACATATCAGTAGGAGGTGGAGGTTTATAATGTTTAATTTCATTACGGACGAACCAAATCCTCCACAAGAGCATAAGCAGATGTAGCCTTAGAGATTCTCACCAACCAGAGGCAACAACCATTCATGTCCTGTATTCTGAACCTCGAGTACCGGTGGTAGCGGCTAAATTTTTGCGACTCAATTCCAAAGATCTACTGCATGGGGGCACCGGCACAACACATGAAAATGCTTTCAACCTCAATCGCAAAGATGGGACATCTAGCATCCGGTTCCAGAGAAATTCTATGCTTCCTTTCCAATGTAGGTAGAGCATTGGTTGTCGTACGTCATGCAAACACACAGACCTTGGCTGCAGCATTACAACCCCAATCTTCTATCCAATATTTCCTATCACTAGAGGGCGAGGTGCTTGAAGAACTTTGGTTCTGCTGATACAGTGAATCGAATGCCAGTTTATAGGCACTCTTAACTGTAAATTCACCCGACTGTTCACAAGCCCAGGCAATGAAATCATCTCGTACAGTACTAGGAAGCTTAATTTTTAGTATTTCAAAAGCATCAACGGGCAAGTACAGACGAAACCGACCAGGATCCCATGTTCCGTTTATACCGATCAAATCGGAAACCCACCTCAGCCGACATCTACCTTTCCTTGAAATAACATTAAAGCCCGGTCCTCTTGGTATCCATCTATCCCTCTAGATTCTTACTTGAGTACCATTGCCTATCGTCCACAATAGATCCTTTTAAAGGAGCTCCAACCCAAAGGCAATACCCTGCCATGATGATGATGGATTCGAAGTAAACACTATGTCCTCTAAACGACCATTGAACGCCCTGAACATCATGCATCTCTTAGGGTGTGTTTGGTAGCATTCCCAACCTAGCATGCTTGTTCTCCTTTGATACATGCTGAATGTACACATGCTGAGTACATGCATTTGTTGTTGCTTGGTAGCGATGTATGTGTTGAGACATGCTAAACTGAGACTTTGTTTGACAGCTTGTATCTGTTTAGACATGTCGGTTGGTAATGTAGCAACGATATTTTCAAATAAGTGAACTGTTTTTTGAAAAATGTGAACATCTTTTTCAAATTCTGAAGTTTTTCTCAAAAATTAAACAAAATTTGAAAGTTTGATCTTTTTAAAAATTTAAAGAAAAATCCGAACATTTTTCGGGAAATCATTTTGTTTGAAAATCTGAACATTTTTTGGGAAATTATTTTTGTCTGAAAATCCAAACATTTTTTGAAAAATTTAAATAAATTTTGAAAATCTATTTTTAAAATTTAAACAAACTTTTAAAATTATGAAATTTCTTTGAAATTTTTAACAAAATTTGAAAATTTGTGCATTTTTGAAAATTTTAACAGAATTTGGAAATCTAGACTTTTTTGAATATTTTTTTTGAAAATCTGAACAATTTTTGCTATTCTGAACATTTTCTGAATCTTTTTAAAGAAATTCTGAACATTTCTTAAAACACGTTGTCGCTTGCTTCGCTCATGCATGCTGACCAGCGAACATGTGTTGGGTGATCTCTCTTCGTGGATGCTACGAGGATATTTGGGCTGAGCTCATGCATGCTGAGAAGGCCCCGTGTAGGTTACCAAACACCCAAAAATGGGTAGAGGAGAAAACTTTTGAGCTCATGCATCCTCCATGCACTATACCAAACACACCCTCAGGAAATAAGGAATGCTTCACGGACAGCGACGCTTCGTCTCATATGGCATATGAGCACAATACTCTTTCTTCCCTCCAACCCACCTCTCAAAATGTCATGGTCGGTAATGGTCAGTCTATTTCACCCACCCACATTGGTTCCCAAACCATTTCTCTCTTCTGCTCAACCTCTTTTTCTTCATAATATTCTAGCTATTCCCAATATCATAAAAACCTTATGTTCGCCAATTCATAGTTGGCATTCTTTTGTAGTGTTTCGACCCCTTTGGCTTTTCCGTGAAGGTGTTCCCTCTCAGAACCATGATCCTTCGATGCAATAGACGCGGACCACTCTACCATCTACATCGACCCACACAGGCTACAATGCTCATCATAACCACCTCGTCATCACCATTGCCCTGGCCATCCCGGTCATCATACCATGTCACAACTTCAACAACCCCAGACATATCTTAAGTAATGAAATGGTTGATCTCAAAGGAAAAAAGAACTAAATACAGATGGATCAGTGCTCGAAGGTAATGCAGGAGTAGGCATGGTCCTTAGAGACCACGAGGGGACAATTATATTTCGCTCCTGTAGACACCTAATCTCATGCAATGATATATTGGAAGCTGAACTCTTGGCAATTAAGGAGGGGTTATCTCTGGCACTACAATGGGGTATTCTACCAATTGATCTGGAATCTGACTGTTTGGAGGCTGTCATGATGATTAAAGGAGGTGCTGAAGGAAATATGCCCTAGAGGCAATAATAAAGATGTTATTTATATTTCCTTATATCATGATAAATGTTTATTATTCATGCTAGAATTGTATTAACCGGAATCTTGATACATGGGTGAATACATAGACAAAACAGAGTGTCCCTAGTATGCCTCTACTTGACTAGCTCGATAATCAAAGATGGTTAAGTTTCCTGACCATAGACATGAGTTGTCATTTGATGAACGGGATCACATCATTAGAGAATGATGTAATGGACTAGACCCATCCGTTAGCTTAGCAATGATCGTTAAGTTTTATTGATATTGCTTTCTTCATGACTTATACATATTCCTTTGACTATGAGATTATGCAACTCCCGAATACCAGAGGAACACCTTGTGTGCTATCAAACATCACAACGTAACTGGTTGATTATAAAGATGCTCTATAGGTGTCTCTGAAGGTGTTTGTTGGGTTGGCATAGATCGAGATTAGGATTTGTCACTCCGAGTATCGAAAAGGTATCTCTGGGCCCTCTTGGTAATGCACATCACGATAAGCCTTGCAAGCAATGTGACTAATGAGTTAGTTGCGGGATGATGCATTATGGAACGAGTAAAGAGACTTGCCGGTAACGAGATTGAACTACATATGAGGATACCAACGATCGAATCTCGGGCAAGTAACATACCGATGATCAAGGGAATAACATATGTTGTCATTGCGGTTTGACTGATAAAGATCTTCGTAGAATATGTAGGAACCAATATGAGCATCCAGGTTCCGCTTTTGGTTATTGACCGGAGATATGTCTCAGTCATGTCTACATAGTTCTCGAACCCGTAGGGTCCGCATGCCTAACATTCGTTGATAATTTATATTATGAGTTATGTGTTTTGGTGACCGAAGATTGTTCGGAGCCCCGGATGAGATCACGGACATGACGAGGAGTCTCGAAATGGTCGAGAGGTAAAGATTGATATATTGGACGATAGTATTCGGGCACCAGAACGGTTCCGGGTCGTTTCAGGTATTTTTCGGAGTACAGGGAGGTTACCGCCCCCCCCCCCCCCGGGGAAAGTAATGGGTCACTATGGGCCATAGGGGAGAAAGGAGGCAGCCCACAAGGGGTGCCCCCCCATGGGAGTCCGAATTGGACTAGGGAAGGGGGCGGCGCCCCCCTTTCCTTCTCCTCCTCCCTCTCCTCCCCCCTTTCCCCCCTCCATGAGAAGGAATAAGCGGGGGGTTGAATCCTACTAGGACCAGGAGTCCTAGTAGGACTCCTCCCACTTGGCGTGCCCCCTAGGGTCGTCCTCCTCCAAATCCCTCCTTTATATACACGGGCAGGGCATCCCTTGGAGACACACCAATTGTTCCAAGCCATGTGCGACGTCTCCTTCCATGGTTTACTCCTCCGGTCATATTCACGTAGTGCTTAGGCGAAGCCCTGCGCGGATCACATCACCATCACCCATGCCGTCGTGCTGATGAAACTCTCCCTCGACACTTTGCTGGATCAAGAGTTCGAGGGACGTCATCGAGCTGAACGTGTGCTGAACCCGGAGGTGCCGTACGTTCGGTACTTGATCAGCTGGATCGCGAAGACATTCGACTACATCAACCGCGTTAACCTAACGCTTCCGCTTTTGGTCTATGAGGGTATGCTACCTCTTGAGCACTGCGTTGGATTTCCTTGAAGAGGAAAGGATGATGCAGCAAAGTAGCGTAAGTATTTCCCTTAGTTTTGAGAACGAAGGTATCAATCCAGTAGGAGGCTACACGCGAGTCCCTCGTACCTGCATAAAACAAATAACTCCTCGCAACCAACGCGATAAGGGGTTGTCAATCCCTTCACGGTCACTTACGAGAGTGAGATCTGATAGATATGATAGAATAATATTTTTGGTATTTTTATGATAAATATGCAAAGTAAAATAAAAGCAAAGTAAAAAGCAAAGGAAATAACTAAGTATTGGAAGATTAATATGATGAAGATAGACCCGGGGGCCATAGGTTTCACTAGTGGCTTCTCTCAAGAGCATAAGTATTTTACGGTGGGTGAACGAATTACTGTTGAGCAATTGACAGAATTGAGCATAGTTATGAGAATATCTAGGTATGATTATGTATATAGGCATCACGTCCAAGACAAGTAGACCGACTCCTGCCTGCATCTACTACTATTACTCCACTCGTCGACCGCTATCCAGCATGCATCTAGAGTATTAAGTTCATGAAAACAGAGTAACGCCTTAAGCAAGATGACATGATGTAGAGGGATAAATTCATGCAATATGATAAAAACCCCATCTTGTTATCCTCGATGGCAACAATAAAATACGTGCCTTGCTGCCCCTACTGTCACTGGGAAAGGACACCGCCAGATTGAACCCAAAGCTAAGCACTTCTCCCATTGCAAGAAAGATCAATCTAGTAGGCCAAACCAAACTGATAATTCGAAGAGACTTGCAAAGATAACCAATCATACATAAAAGAATTCAGAGAAGATTCAAATATTGTTCATAGATAATCTTGATCATAAACCCACAATTCATCGGTCTCAACAAACACACCGCAAAAAGAAGAATACATTGAATAGATCTCCACAAGAGAGGGGGAGAACATTGTATTGAGATCCAAAAAGAGAGAAGAAGCCATCTTGCTAATAATTATGGACCCGAAGGTCTGAGGTAATTAAACTACTCACACTTCATCGGAGAGGCTATGGTGTTGATGTAGAAGCCCTCCGTGATGAATGCCCCCTCCGGCGGAGCTCCGGAACAGGCCCCAAGATGGGATCTCGTGGATACAGAAGGTTGCGGCGGTGGAATTAGGTTTTTGGCTCCGTATCTGATCGTTTGGGGGTACGTAGGTATATATAGGAGGAAGGAGTACGTCGGTGGAGCAACAGGGGGGCCATGAGGGTGGAAGGCGCGCCTGGGGGGGGGGGGGGTAGGCGCGCCCCCCTACCTCGTGGCCTCCCTGTTGGTTGCTTGACGTAGGGTCCAAGTCTCCTGGGTCTTGTTCATTCCGAAACTCACGCTCCCGAAGGTTTCATTCCGTTTGGACTCCGTTTGATATTCCTTTTCTTCGAAACCCTAAAATAGGCAAAAAAAACAACAATTCTGGGTGGGCCTCCGGTTAATAGGTTAGTCCCAAAAATAATATAAAAGTGGATAATAAAGCCCAATAATGTCCAAAACAATATATAATATAGCATGGAGCTATCAAAAATTATAGATACGTTGGAGACATATCAGGGTACATGGACACACTCTCCCCCTCTCATTGCTATGCATCTCCTAGATAGATCTTGCGTGATCATAGGATTTTTTTGGAATTGCATGCTACGTTCCCCAATAGTGGCATCTGAGCCAGGTCTATGCGTAGATGATATTGATGACCCACAAGTATAGGGGATCAATTGTAGCTCTTTTGGATAAGTAAGAGTGTCGAACCCAACGAGGAGCGGAAGGAAATGACAAGTAGTTTTCAGTAAGATAATGTCTGCAAGTGCTGAAATCGTAAGTAGTTGAGTAGTTTGATAGCAAGATAATTTGTAACGAGCAAGTAACGATAATAGTAACAAGTATGCAGCAAGGTAGCCCAATCCTTTTGAGGCAAAGGACATTGCCAAAACGGTCTCTTATAATAAGCAAAGCGTTCTTGAGGGTACACGGGAATTTCATCTAGTCACTTTCATCATGTTGGTTCGATTTCTGTTCGCTACTTTGATAATTTGATATGTCGACGGACCGGTGCTTAGGTGTTGTTCTTACTTGAACAAACCTCCTACTTATGATTAACCCTCCCGCAAGCATCTGCAACTACGAGAAAAGTATTAAGAATAAATTCTAACCATATCATTAAACTATAGGATCCAATCGGTCCCTTACGGAATAGCGCATAAACTGGGGTTGAAGTTTCTGTCACTCTTGCAACCCATCATCTATTTGATACTCCACAATGCATTCCCTTAGGCCCAAATATGGTGAAGTGTCATGTAGTCGACGTTCACATGACACCACTAAGGGAATAACAACATACATACTATCAAAATATCAAACACATATCAAGTTCACAAGATTACTTGCAACATGATTTCTCCCGTGACCTCAAGAACAAAAGCAACTACTCACAAATAATTATCATTATCAAGATCAGAGGGTTATTAAATAGCATAGTGGATCTGAACATATAATATTCCACCAAATAAACCATATAGTAATAAAATACAAGATGTAATCAACACTACTAGTCACCCACAAGTACCAATCTATAGTTCCGATAACAAGATTGAACACAAGAGGTGAACTAGGGTTTGAGAGGAGATGGTGATGTTGAAGATGTTGATGGAGATTGCCCTCCCCAAGATAGGAGAGTTGGTGGTGATGATGATGGCGATGATTTCCTCCTCCAGGAGAGAAGTTCCCCCGGCACAACGGAGGGCAAAAGTGCTCCTGCCCAAGTTCTGCCTCGAGGCTGCGGCGCTTTGTCCCGAAAGTCCTCTTTTTTTTCTAGGTCAAAACCACTTATATACCAGAAGATGGGCACCGGAGGTGGGTTGAGGAGGCCACAACCCAACAGGGTGCGCCCAGGTGGGTTGTGCCCACCTGGTGACCCCCTCTGGTGTTGTGTAGAATAGGTGGCCCCCTCTGGTGTTTATTGGCTCCAGTATTTCTTATATATTCCATAAAAAATCTCCATGAAGTTTCAGCTCATTTGGAGTTGCGTAGAATAGGTGGCCTGGCGTAGCTTTTCCAAGTCCAGATTTCCAGCTGCCGAATTCTCCCTCTTGGTGTGTTCCTTGCAAATAATGAGAGAAAAGGCATTAGAATTACTCCAAAAAGCATTATTATGGATAAAAACATTATAAATAACAGTAAGAAAACATGATGCAAAAATGGACGTATCAGATATGCACGAGTAGAACACAAAACAGTTGTGGGCGATCATAGTCATACTACTTACCACCAACGTCTTATTTTGATTCGGCGGTATTGTTGGATGAAGAGGCCCGGACCAACCTTACATGAACATGTTCATGAGACCGGTTCCACCGACAGACATGCAACTTGTTTTGCATAAAGGTGGCTGACGGTGTCTGTTTCTCCAACTTTAGTTGAATCGAATTTGACGAAAAATCGTTGTGGTTTTGATGCATAGGTAAGAACTGTTCTTACTAGAAGCCTGTAGCACCCACGTACAGCTTGCAACAACAAAGTAGAGGTTGTCTAACTTGTTTTTGCAGGGCATGTTGTGATGTGATATGGTCAAGATATGATGTGATATACGTTATTGTATGAGATGATCATGTTTTGTAAAAGTTATCGGCAACTGCCAGGAGCCTTATGGTTGTCGCTTTATTGTATGAAATGCAATCGCCATGTAATTGCATTACTTTATCACTATGCATTAGCGATAGTAGTAGAAGCAATAGTTGGCGAGACGACAACGACGCTGCGATGGAGATCAAGGTGTCAAGCCGGTGACGATGGAGATCATGGCGGTGCTTTGGAGATGGAGATCAAAGGAACAAGATGATGACGGCCATATCATGTCACATATTTTGATTGCATGTGATGTTTATCTTTTATGCATCTTATTTTGCTTAGTACGGCGGCAGCATTATAAGATGATCCCTCACTAAATTTCAAGGTATAAGTGTTCTCCCTGAGTATGCACCGTTGCGACAGTTCGTCGTGCCGAGACACCACATGATGATCGGGTGTGATAAGCTCTACGTTCACATACAACGGGTGTAAGACAGTTTTGCACATGCAGAATACCCGGGTTAAACTTGACGAGCCTAGCATGTACAGACATGGCCTCGGAACACCGAGACCGAAAGGTGGAACGTGAATCATATAGTAGATATGATCAACATAGAGATCTTCACCATTGAAAACTACTCCATCTCACGTGATGATCGGACATGGTTTAGTTGATATGGATCACATGATCATTCAGATGACTGGAGGGATGTCTATCTAAGTGGGAGTTCTTAAGTAATATGATTAATTGAACTTAAATTTATCATGAACTTAGTCCTGATAGTTTTTACATATATATGTTGTAGATCAATGGCCCGTGCTACCGTTCCCTTGAATTTTAATGCGTTCCTAGAGAAAGCTAAGTTGAAAGATGATGGTAGAAACTACACACACTGGGTCCGTAACTTGATGATTATCCTCATTGTTGCATAGAAGAATTACGTCCTTGAAGCACCGCTAGGTGCAAGGCCTGCTGCAGGAGCAACTCCGGACGTTGTGAATGTCTGGCAAGCTAAATCTGATGACTACTCGATAGTTCAGTGTCCCATGCTTTACATCTTAGAATCGGGAATTCAAAGACGTTTTGAACATCATGGAGCATATGAGATGTTCCAGGAGTTGAAGTTAATATTTCAACCAAATGCCAGAGTTGAGAGATATGAAGTCTCCAACAAGTTCTATAGCTGCAAGATGGAGGAGAACAGTTCTGTCAGTGAACACATACTCAGAATGTCTGGGTACCATAACCACTTGACTCAGCTGGGAGTTAATCTTCCGGATGATAGTGTTATTGACAGAGTTCTTCAATCACTGCCACCAAGCTACAATGGCTTCGTGATGAATCATAATATGCAAGGGATGGAAAAGAAGGGGTGGAAAAGACTATTCCCGAGCTCTTCGCAGTGCTCAAGGCTGCGAAGGTAGAAATCAAGAAGGAGCATCAAGTGTTGATGGTTAACAAGACCACTAGTTGCAAGAAAAAGGGCAAAGGAAAGAAGGGGAACTTCAAGAAGAATAGCAAACAAGTTGTTGCTCCCAGGAAGAAGCCCATGTCTGGACCTAAGCCTGAAACTGAGTGCTTCTACTGTAAAGAGACTGGTCACTGGAAGCGGAACTGCCCCAAGTATTTGGCGGAGAAGAAGGATGGCAAAGTGAAAGGTATATTTGATATACATGCTATTGATGTGTACCTTACTAATGCTCGTAGTAGCGCCTGGGTATTTGATACTGGTTCTATTGCTCACATTTGCAACTCGAAACAGGGGCTATGGATTAAACGAAGATTGGCTAAGGACGAGGTGACAATGCGCGTCGGAAATGGTTCCAAGGTTGATGTGCTCGCCGTCGGCACGCTACTTGTTATTTGGTTCCAGTGTTGAGCATGAACATTATATCTGGATCTTGTTTGATGCGAGACGGTTATTCATTTAAATCAAAGAGTAATGGTTGTTCTATTTATATGAGTAATATCTTTTATGGTCATGCACCCTTGATGAGTGGTCTATTTTTGTTCAATCTCGATCATAGTGATAGACATATTCATAATATTGATGACAAAAGATGCAAAGTTAATAATGACAGTGCAACTTATTTGTGGCACTGCCATTTAGGTCATATTGGTGTAAAGCGCATGAAGAAACTCCATGCAGATGGACTTTTGGAATCACTTGATGCTTGCGAACCATGCCTCATGGGCAAGATGACCAAGACTCCGTTCTTCGAAACAATGGAGCGAGCTACTGACTTATTGGAAATAATACATATTGATGTATGCGGTCCGATGAGTGTTGAGGCTCGCGGCAGGTATCGTTATTTTCTGACATTAACAGATGATTTGAGCAGATATGTGTATTTTTCGGCAACTGGCAGGAGCCTTATGGTTGTCACTTTATTGTATGAAATGCAAACGCCATGTAATTGCTTTACTTTATCACTATGCGTTAGCAATAGTTGTAGAAGCAATAGTTGGCGAGACGACAACGATGCTACGATGGAGATCAAGGTGTCAAGCCGGTGACGATGGAAATCATGACGGTGCTTTGGAGATTGAGATCAAAGGCACAAGATGATGATGGCCATATCAGGTCACATATTTTGATTGCATATGTTGTTTATCTTTTATGCATCTTATTTTGCTTAGTGCGGCGGTAGCATTATAAGATGATCCTGTTGGGGAACGTAGCAGAAATTCAAAATTTTCCTACGTGTCACCAAGATCTATATATGGAGAGACCAGCAACGAGTAGAAAGAGAGTGCATCTACATACCCTTGTAGATCGCTAAGCGGAAGCGTTCAAGTGAACGGGGTTGATGGAGTCGTACTCGTCGTGATTCAAATCACCGATGATCCTAGTGCCGAACGGACGGCACCTCCGCGTTCAACACACGTACAGCCCGGTGACGTCTCCCACGCCTTGATCCAGCAAGGAGAGAGGGAGAGGTTGAGGAAGACTCCATCCAACAGCAGCACAACGGCGTGGTGGTGGTGGAGGAGCGTGGCAATCCAGCAGGGCTTCGCCAAGCACCATGGGAGAGGAGGAGTAGGAAGAGAGGTAGGTTGTGCCAGAACTTCGTGTATAGCTCCCATGCGCCTCCCCACTATATATAGGGGTGGAGGGGCTGGTTTCTTGCCCTCCAAGTCCATTGGGGCGTTGGCCAAGGTGGGAGGAAAGAAATCTCATTATTTCCTTCCCCACCGATTGTTATCCCCCCTTTTTAGGGATCTTGATCTTATCCCTTCGGGATATGATCTTATTCCTTCTAAGGGGGGATCTTGGTGCGCCTTGACCAGGGGTGTGGGGCCTTGCCCCCACTACCCACGTCCATGTGGGTCCCCCCATGCAGGTGGGCCCCACTCCGGAACCTTCTAAAACCTTCTCGGTACAATACCGAAAAATCCCGAACATTTTCCGGTGGCCAAAATAGGACTTCCCATATATAAATCTTTACCTCCGGACCATTTCAGAACTCCTCGTGACGTCCGGGATCTCATCCGGGACTCCGAACAACATTCGGTAACCACATACAAACTTCCTTTATAACCCTAGCGTCATCGAACCTTAAGTGTGTAGACCCTACGGGTTCGGGAGACATGTAGACATGACCGAGACGTTCTCCGGTCAATAACCAACAGCGGGATCTGGATACCCATGATGGCTCCCACATGTTCCACGATGATCTCATCGGGTGAACCACGATGTCAAGGACTTAATCAATCCCGTATTCAATTCCCTTTGTCTATCGGTATGTTACTTGCCCGAGATTCGATCGTCGGTATCCAATACCTTGTTCAATCTCGTTACCGGCAAGTCACTTTACTCGTTCCGTAACACATCATCCCGTGATCAACTCCTTGGTCACATTGCGCATATGATGATGTCCTACCGAGTGGGCCCAGAGATACCTCTCCGTTTACACGGAGTGACAAATCCCAGTCTCGATCCGCATAAAACAATAGATACTTTCGGAGATACCTGTAGTGCACCTTTATAGTCACCCAGTTACGTTGTGACGTTTGATACACCCAAAGCACTCCTACGGTATCCAGGAGTTACACGCTCTCATGGTCGAAGGAAGAGATACTTGACATTGGCAAAGCTCTAGCAAATGAACTACACGATCTTTTGTGCTAGTCTTAGGATTGGGTCTTGTCCATCACATCATTCTCCTAATGATGTGATCCCGTTATCAACGACATCCAATGTCCATAGCCAGGAAACCATGACTATCTGTTGATCACAACGAGCTAGTCAACTAGAGGCTCACTAGGGACATATTGTGGTCTATGTATTCACACGTGTATTACGATTTCCGGATAATACAGTTATAGCATGAATAAAAGACAATTATCATGAACAAGGAAATATAATAATAATACTTTTATTATTGCCTCTAGGGCATATTTCCAACAGTCTCCCACTTGCACTAGAGTCAATAATCTAGTTCACATCGCCATGTGATTAACACTCACAGGTCACATCGCCATGTGACTAATACCCAAGAGTTTACTAGAGTCAGTAGTCTAGTTCACATCACTATGTGATTAACACTCAATGAGTTTTATGTTTGATCATGTTGCTTGTGAGAGAGGTTTTAATCAACGTGTCTGAACCTTTCAGATCCGTGTGTGCTTTACAAATCTCTATGTCATCTCCTAGATGCAGCTACCACGCTCTATTTGGAGCTATTCCAAACAACTGTTCTACTTGGAGCTATTCTAAATTATTGCTCCATTATATGTATCCGGTCTCTCTACTCAGAGCTATCCGGATAGGTGTCAAGCTTGCATCGTCGTAACCTTTACGACGAACTCTTTTACCACCTCCATAATCGAGAAAATTCCTTAGTCCACTAGTTACTAAGGATAACTTTGACCGCAATCCTGTGAGCCATTCTTGGATCACTCTTGTACCCCTTGACTGACTCATGGCAAGGCACACTTCAGGTGCGGTACACAGCATAGCATACTGAAGAGCCTACGTCTTAAGCATAGGGGACAACCTTCGTCCTTTCTCTCTATTCTGCCGTGGTCGAGCTTTAAGTCTTAACTTCGTACCTTACAACTCAGGCAAGAACTCCTTCTTTGACTGGTCCATCTTGAACACCTTCAAGATCATGTCAAGGTATGTGCTCATTTGAAAGTATTATTAAGCATTTTGATCTATCCTTATAGATCTTGATGCTCAATGTTCAAGTAGCTTAATCCAGGCTTTCCATTGAAAAACACTTTCAAAATAACCCTATATGCTTTCCAGAAATTCTACGTCATTTCTGATCAACAATATGTCAACAACATATACTCATCAGAAATTCTATAGTGCTCCCACTCACTTCTTTGGAAATACAAGTTTCTCATAAACTTTGTACAAACCCAAAATTTTTGATCATCATCAAAGCATACATTCCAACTCCGAGATGCTCACTCCAGTCCTTAGAAGGATTGCTGGAGCTTTGCATACTTATTAGCATCTTTCGGGGTTGACAAAACCTTCCGGTTGTATCACATACAACCTTTCCTCATTAAAATCGTCGAGGAAACAATGTTTTGACATCCTATCTGCAAGATTTCATAAATAATGCAGTAATCGCTAATATAATTTCAACAGACTCTTAGCATCGCTACGAGTGAGAAAATCTCATCGTAGTCAACTCCTTGAACTTGTCGGAAAACATCTTAATGACAAGTTGAGCTTTCTTAATGGTGACATTTACCATCATTGTCCGTCTTCCTTTTGAAATCCATCTGTACTCATTAGCCTTACGACCATCGAGCCATTCTGCCAAAGTCTACACTTTGTTTTCATACATGGATCCTCTCTCGGATTTTATGGCCTCAAGCCATTTATCGGAATCCGGGCCCACCATCGCTTCTCCATAGCTCGTAGGTTCATTGTTGTCTAGCAACATGACCTTCAAGACAGGATTACGTACCACTCTGAAGTAGTATGCATCCTTGTCATCCTACGAGGTTTGGGAGTGACTTGATCCGAAGTTTCATGATCAATATCATAAGCTTCCACTTCAATTGGTGTAGGTGCCACAGGAACAACTCCCTGTGCCCTGTCACACACTAGTTGAAGAGACGGTTCAATAACCTCATCAAGTCTCCACCATCCTCCCACTCAATTCTTTTGAGAGAAACTTTTCCTCGAGAAAGGACCCGATTCTAGAAACAATCCATATTGCTTTCGGATCTGAATTAGGAGGTATACCCAACTGTTTTGGGTTTCCTATGAAGATGCATTTTATCCGCTTTGGGTTCGAGCTTATCAACCTGAAACTTTTTCATATAAGCGTCGCAGCCCCAAACTTTTAAGAAACGACAACTTAGGTTTCTCTAAACCATAATTCATACGGTGTCATCTCATCGGAATTACGTGGTGCCCTATTTAAAGTGAATGTGGTTGTCTCTAATGCCTAACCCATGAACGATAGTGGTAATTCGATAAGAGACATCATGGTACGCACCATATCCAATAGGGTGCAACTATGATGTTCGGACACACCATCACATTATGGTGTTCCAGGCGGTATTAATTGCGAAACAATTTCCACAATGTCTTAATTGTGTGCCAAAACTCGTAACTCAGATATTCATCTCTATGATCATATCATAGACATTTTATCCTCTTGTCACAATGATCTGCTACTTCACTCTGAAATTACTTGAACCATTCAATAATTCAGACTTGTGTTTCATCAAGTAAATATACTCAACATTTACTCGAATCATCTGTGAAGTAAGAACATAATGATATTCACTGCATGCCTCAGCACTCATTCGACTGCACACATCAAAATGTGTTACTTCCAACAAGTTGCTATCTTGTTCCATCTTACTGAAAATGAGGCTTTTCAGTCATCTTGCCCATGTGGTATGATTTGCATATCTCAAGTGATTCAAAATCAAGTGAGTCCGAACGATCCATTTGCATGGAGTTTCTTCATGCATATACACCAATAGACATGGTTCGCATGTCTCAAACTTTTCAAAAACGAGTGAGTCCAAAGATCCATCAACATGGAGCTTCTTCATGCGTTTTATACCATTATGACTTACATGGCAGTGCCACAAGTAAGTGGTACTATCATTACTATCTTATATCTTTTGGCATGAAAATGTGTATCACTACGACCGAGATTCAATAAACCATTCCTTTAGGTGCAAGACCATTGAAGGTATTATTCAAAAATAGAGTAACCATTATTCTCCTTAAATGAATAACCGTATTGCGATAGACATAATCCAATCATGTCTATGCTCAACGCAAACACCAATCTCGGTGGTAGAGGGAGCGTGCGATGCTTGATCATATCAACCTTGGAAACACTTCCAACATATATCGTCAGCTCACCTTTAGCTAGTCTCCGTTTATTCCGTAGCTTTTATTTCGAGTTACTAACACTTAGCAACCGAACCGGTATCCAATACCCTGGTGCTACTAGGAGTACTAGTAAAGTACACATTAACATAATGTATATCCAATATACTTCTATCGACCTTGCCAGCCTTCTCATCTACCAAGTATCTAGGGTAATGCTGCTCCAGTGGTTGTTCCCCTTATTACAGAAGCACTTAGTCTCGGGTTTGGGTTCAACCTTGGGTTTCTTCACTAGAGCAGCAGCTGAATTGCCGTTTCATGAAGTATCCCTTTGTTCCCTTGCCCTTCTTGAAACTAGTGGTTTCACCAACCATCAACAATTGATGCTCCTTCTTGATTTCTACTTTCGCGGTGTCAAACATCATGAATATTTCAAGGATCATCATATCTATCCCTGATATGTTATAGTTAATCACGAAGCTCTAGCAGCTTGGTGGCAATGACTTTGGGGAAACATCACTATCTCATCTGGAGGATCAACTCCCACTCGATTCAAGTGATTGTTGTGCTCAGACAATCTGAGCACAAGCTCAACGATTGAGCTTTTCTCCCTTAATTTGCAGGCTAAGAAAATCGTCGGAGGTCTTATACCTCTTGACGTGGGCACGAGCCTGAAATCCCAATTTCAGCCCTCGAAACATCTCATATGTTCCGCGACGTTTCGAAAACGTCTTTGGTGCCTCTACTTAAACCATTTAATTGAACTATCACGTAGTTATCAAAACGTGTATGTCCGATGTTCGCAACATCGACAAACGACGTTGGGGTTCAGCACACTGAGCGGTGCATTAAGGACATAAGCTTTCTACTGATCGCATAATCGCTACTATCAACTTTCAACTATATTTTCTCTAGGAACATATCTAAACAGTGGAACTAAAGCGCGAGCTTACGACATAATTTGCAAAAGGTCTTTTGACTATGTTCAGGATAATTAAGTTCATCTTATGAACTCCCACTTAGATAGACATCCCTCTGGTCATCTAAGTGATCACATGATCCGAGTCAACTAGGCCGTGTCCGATCATCACGTGAGACGGACTAGTCATCATCGGTGAACATCTTCATGTTGATCGTATCTACCATACGACTCATGCTCGACCTTTCAGTCTCCGTGTTCCGAGGCCATGTCTGCACATGCTAGGCTCGTCAAGTTAACCCTAAGTGTTTTCGCTGTGTAAAACTGTCTTACACCCGTTGTATGTGAACGTAAGAATCCATCACACCCGATCATCACGTGGTGCTTAGAAGCGACGAACTGTAGCAACGGTGCACAGTTAGGGGAGAACACTTCTTGAAATTTTGTAAGGGATCATCTTATTTACTACCGTCGTCCTAAGCAAACAAGATGCATAAACATGATAAACATCACATGCAATCAAATAGTGACATGATATGGCCAATATCATTTTGCTCCTTTTGATCTTCATCTTCGGGGCTCCATGATCATCATCGTCACCGGCACGACACCATGATCTCCATCATCATGATCTCCATCATCGTGTCTTCATGAAGTTGTCACACCAACGACTACTTCTACTTCTATGACTAACGCGTTTAGCAATAAAGTAAAGTAGTTTACATGGCGTTCTTCAATGACACGCAGGTCATACAATAAATAAAGACAACTCCTATGGCTCCTGCCGGTTGTCATACTCATCGACATGCAAGTCGTGAATCCTATTACAAGAACATGATCAATCTCATACATCACATATCATTCATCACATTCTTCTTGGCCATATCACATCACATAGCATACCCTGCAAAAACAAGTTAGACGTCCTCTAATTGTTGTTGCATGTTTTACGTGGCTGCTATGGGTTTCTAGCAAGAACGTTTCTTACCTACGCAAGACCACAACGTGATATGCCAATTGCTATTTACCCTTCATAAGGACCCTTTTCATCGAATCCGTTCCGACTAAAGTGGGAGAGACTGGCACCCGCTAGCCACCTTATGCACCAAGTGCAATACAATCGGTGGAACCTGTCTCACGTAAGAGTACGTGTAAGGTCGGTCCGGGCCGCTTCATCCCACAATACCGTCGAAACAAGATTGGACTAGTAACGGTAAGCATATTGAACAACATCAACGCCCACAACTACTTTGTGTTCTACTCGTGCAAAGAATCTACGCAATAGACCTAGCTCATGATGCCACCGTTGGGGAACGTAGCAGAAATTCAAAATTTTCCTACGTGTCACCAAGATCTATCTATGGAGAGACCAGCAACGAGTAGAAAGAGAGTGCATCTACATACCCTTGTAGATCGCTAAGCGGAAGCGTTCAAGTGAACGGGGTTGATGGAGTCGTACTCGTCGTGATTCAAATCACCGATGATCCTAGTGCCGAACGGACGGCACCTCCGCGTTCAACACACGTACAGCCCGGTGACGTCTCCCACGCCTTGATCCAGCAAGGAGAGAGGGAGAGGTTGAGGAAGACTCCATCCAACAGCAGCACAACGGCGTGGTGGTGGTGGAGGAGCGTGGCAATCCAGCAGGGCTTCGCCAAGCACCATGGGAGAGGAGGAGTAGGAAGAGAGGTAGGGTTGTGCCAGAACTTCGTGTATAGCTCCCATGCGCCTCCCCACTATATATAGGGGTGGAGGGGCTGGTTTCTTGCCCTCCAAGTCCATTGGGGCGTTGGCCAAGGTGGGAGGAAAGAAATCTCATTATTTCCTTCCCCACCGATTGTTATCCCCCCTTTCTAGGGATCTTGATCTTATCCCTTCGGGATATGATCTTATTCCTTCTAAGGGGGGATCTTGGTGCGCCTTGAACAGGGGTGTGGGGCCTTGCCCCCACTACCCACGTCCATGTGGGTCCCCCCATGCAGGTGGGCCCCACTCCGGAACCTTCTAGAACCTTCCCGGTACAATACCGAAAAATCCCGAACATTTTCCGGTGGCCAAAATAGGACTTCCCATATATAAATCTTTAGCTCCGGACCATTCCGGAACTCCTCGTGACGTCCGGGATCTCATCTGGGACTCCGAATAACATTCGGTAACCACATACAAACTTCCTTTATAACCCTAGCGTCATCGAACCTTAAGTGTGTAGACCCTACGGGTTCGGGAGACATGTAGACATGACCGAGACGTTCTCCGGTCAATAACCAACAGCGGGATCTGGATACCCATGATGGCTCCCACATGTTCCACGATGATCTCATCGGATGAACCACGATGTCAAGGACTTAATCAATCCCGTATTCAATTCCCTTTGTCTATCGGTATGTTACTTGCCCGAGATTCGATCGTCGGTATCCAATACCTTGTTCAATCTCGTTACCGGCAAGTCACTTTACTCGTTCCGTAACACATCATCCCGTGATCAACTCCTTGGTCACATTGCGCATATGATGATGTCCTGCCGAGTGGGCCCAGAGATACCTCTCCGTTTACATGGAGTGACAAATCCCAGTCTCGATCCGCATAAAACAATAGATACTTTCGGAGATACCTGTAGTGCACCTTTATAGTCACCCAGTTACGTTGTGACGTTTGATACACCCAAAGCACTCCTATGGTATCCAGGAGTTACACGCTCTCATGGTCGAAGGAAGAGATACTTGACATTGGCAAAGCTCTAGCAAATGAACTACACGATCTTTTGTGCTAGTCTTAGGATTGGGTCTTGTCCATCACATCATTCTCCTAATGATGTGATCCCGTTATCAACGACATCCAATGTCCATAGCAAGGAAACCATGACTATCTGTTGATCACAACGAGCTAGTCAACTAGAGGCTCACTAGGGACATATTGTGGTCTATGTATTCATACGTGTATTACGATTTCCGGATAATACAGTTATAGCATGAATAAAAGACAATTATCATGAACAAGGAAATATAATAATAATACTTTTATTATTGCCTCTAGGGCATATTTCCAACAGATCCCTCACTAAAATTTCAAGGTATAAGTGTTCTACCTGAGTATGCACCATTGCGACAGTTCGTCGTGCCGAGACACCACGTGATGATCGGGTGTGATAAGCTCTACGTTCACATACAACGGGTGCAAGACAGTTTTGCACATGCGGAATAATCGGGTTAAACTTGATGAGCCTAGCATGTACAGACATGGCCTCGGAACACTGAGACCGAAAGGTCGAACGTGAATCATATAGTAGATATGATCAATATAGAGATCTTCATCATTGAAAACTACTCCATCTCACGTGATGATCGGACATGGTTTAGTTGATATGGACCACGTGATCATTTAGAAGACTCGAGGGATGTCTATCTAAGTGGGAGTTCTTAAGTAATATGATTAATTGAACTTAATTGATCATGAACTTAGTCCTGATAGTATCTGCATATGTATGTTGTAGATCAATAGCTCGCGTTGTAGCTCCCCTATGTTTTTGATATGTTCCTTGAGAAAACTAAGTTGAAAGATGATAGTAGCAATGATGCAAACTGAGTCCGTGATCTGAGGATTATCCTTGTTGCTGCACAGAAGAATTATATCCTTGATGCACCTCTAGGTGACAGACCTATTACAGGAGCAGATGCACACGTTATGAACGTTTGACAAGCTCGGTATGATGACTACTTAATAGTTTAGTGCACCATGCTTTACGGATTATAACCGGGACTTCAAAAATGTTTTGAACGCTGATATGTCTCCAGCGTATCTATAATTTTTGATTGTTCCATGCTATTATATTATCTTTTTTGGATGTTTAATGGGCTTTAATATGCACTTTTATATTATTTTTGGGACTAACCTATTAACCGGAGGCCCAGTGCAGATTGTTGTTTTTTTTGCCTATTTCAGTGTTTCGCAGAAAAGGATTATCAAACGGAATGAAACCTTCGCTAGGATCTTTCTTGGAACAAACGCAACCCACGAGACTTGAATTACAAGTCTGGAAGTCTGCGAAGCATCCACGAGGCAGGGGGCGTGCCCAGGGGGTAGGCGCCCCCACCCTCGTGGGCCTCATGAAGCTCCACCGACGTACTTCTTTCGCCTATATATACCCATGTACCCTAAAAACATCCAGGAGAGCCACGAAATCACTTTTCCACCGCCTCAACCTTCTGTACTCGTGAGATCCCATCTGGGGCCTTTTCTGATGATCTGCCGGAGGGGGATTCGATCACGGAGGGCTTCTACATCAACACCATAGCCTCTTCAATGATGTGTGAGTAGTTTACCACAGACCTTCGGGTCCATAGTTATTAGCTAGATGGCTTCTTCTCTCTCTTTGGTTCTCAATACAAAGTTCTCCTTGATGTTTTTGGAGATCTATTCGATGTAATACTCTTTTGCGGTGTGTTTGCCGAGATCCGATGAATTGTGGGTTTATGAATTTGATTATCTATGAATATTATTTGGTTCTTCTCTAAATTCTTATATGCATGATTTGATATCTTTGCAAGTCTCTTCAAATTATCGGTTTAGTTTGGCCTACTAGATTGATCTTTCTTGTAATGGGAGAAGTGCTTAGCTTTGGGTTCAATCTTGCGGTGTCCTTTTCCAATGACAGCAGGGGCAGTAAGGCATGTATTGTATTGTTGCCATCGAGGATAAAAAGATGAGTTTATATCATATTGCTTGAGTTTATCCCTCTACATCATGTCATCTTGCTTAATGTGTTACTCTGTTCTTATAAATTTAATACTCTAGATGCATGCGGGATAGCAGTCGATGTGTGGAGTAATAGTAGTAGATGCAGAATCATTTCGGTCTACTTGACACGGACGTGATGCCTATATTCATGATCATTGCCTTAGATATCATCATAACTATGCGATTTTCTATCAATTGCTCGACAGTAATTTGTTCACCCACCGTAATACATGCTATCTTGAGAGAAGCCACTAGTGAAACCTATGGCCCCCGGGTCTACTTTACATCATATAAGTTTCTGATCTATAATTCTAGTTTACTATTTATTTTATTTTGCAATCTTTATTTTCCAATCTATACAACAAAAATACTAAAAATATTTATCTTATTATCTTTATAAGATCTCACTTTTGCAAGTGGCCGTGAAGGGATTGACAACCCCTTTATCGCGTTGGTTGCAAGGTTCTTGATTGTTTGTGCAGGTACTAGGCGACTTGTGTGTAGTCTCCTACTGGATTGATACCTTGGTTCTCAAAAACTGAGGGAAATACTTACACTACTTTGCTGCATCACCCTTTCCTCTTCAAGGGAAAACCAACGCATGCTCAAGAGGTAGCAAGAAGGATTTCTGGCACCGTTGCCGGGGAGATCTATGCTCAAGTCAAGACATACCAAGTACCCATCATAAACTCTTCTCCCTCGCATTACATTATTTGCCATTCGCCTCTCGTTTTCCTCTCCCCCACTTCACCTTTGCCGTTTTCTTCGCCCCTCTTCCGTTCGTCCTTCTGTTTTCTCATGTTACCATGTGCCTTCTATTTGCTTGCATCTTCGCTTGCTAAACATCTATTGTTATGGGTCCTCATCCTCTTGCTAATCTTTTTAAAAGATCCAATTATGATGAACCAATTGCTAGTGAGTTGAGTGCACTAGATTATCTTTATGAGGTTTTGCTTGAAATTCGTGAATCTAAAAATTGTGATGAAGTACTTTATGAAGTGATTCACGATAGATCTTTGAATAAGCAACATGATTGCAATGATGTTATTATAAATTCTATGGATGTCAATTGTGCTAACAATATGCAAAACCCTAAGCTTGGGGATGCTAGTTTTGCTATGTCCACTACTTGTTGCAATGATCAGGATTGGGGTGATTCTTCTTACAATCTTGAAAATTTATTTAAACAACTAAGGAGTTTGGCATACTAATTATGATTGGTTATCTTTGCAAGTCTCTTCAAATTATCGGTTTAGTTTGGCCTACTAGATTGATCTTTCTTGCAATGGGAGAAGTGCTTAGCTTTGGGTTCAATCTTGCGGTGTCCTTTCCTAGTGACAGCAGGGGCAGCAAGGCACATATTGCATTGTTGCCATCGAGGATAAAAAGATGGGGTTTATATCATATTGCTTGAGTTTATACCTCTACATCATGTCATCTTGCTTAATGCGTTACTCTGTTCTTATGAACTTAATACTCATTTCGGTCGATGTGTGGAGTAATAGTTGTAGATGCAAAATTGTTTCGGTCTACTTGACACGGACGTGATGCCTATATTCATGATCATTGCCTTAGATATCATAATAACTATGCGCTTTTCTATCAATTGCTCGGCAGTAATTTGTTCACCCACCGTAATACATGCTATCTTGAGAGAAGCCACTAGTAAAACCTATGGCCCCCGAGTCTACTTTACATCATATAAGTTTCCGATCTATAATTCTAGTTTACTATTTATTTTATTTTGCAATCCTTACTTTCCAATCTATACAACAAATATACCAAAAATATTTATCTTATTATCTTTATCAGATCTCACTTTTGCATGTGGGAATGAAGGGATTGACAACCCCTTTATCGCGTTGGTTGCAAGGTCCTGATTGTTTGTGCAGGTACTAGTCGACTTGCGTGTAGTCTCCTACTAGATTGATACCTTGGTTCTCAAAAACTGAGGGAAATACTTACGCTACTTTGCCGCATCACCCTTTCCTCTTCAAGGGAAAACCAATGCATGCTTAAGAGGTAGCAAATGCCATGGAGCATATGAGATGTTCCAAGAGCTGGAAATGATATTTCAGGCTCATGCCCGTGTTAAGAGGTATGAGACCTCCGACAAGTACTTTGCCTACAAGATGGAGGATAATAGCTTAGGTAGTGAGCATGTGCTCAGAATATCTGGGTACTACAATCGCTTGAATCAAGTGAGAGTTAATCTTCCAGATAAGATAGTGATTGATAGAGTTCTCTAGTCACTATCACCAAGTTACTAGAACTTCGTGATGAACTATAATATGCAAGGGATAATGAAAAAACGATTCCCAAGCTCTGCGCGATGCTGAAATCGGCGAAGGTAGAAATCAAGAAATAGCATCAAGTGTTGATGGTTAACAAGACCACTAGTTTCAAGAAAAAAAGGCAAGGGAAAGAAAGGGTACTTCAAGAAGAATGGCAAGCAAGTTGCCACTCCCGTGAAGAAGCCCAAAGCTAGACTCAAGCCTGAAACTTGGTGCTTCTACTACAAAGGAAATGGTCACTGGAAGCGGAAGTTCCCCGAATACTTGGCGGATAAGAAGGATGGCAAAGTGAACAAAGGTGTATTTGATATACAGATTATTGTGTACTTTACTAGTGTTCATAGCAACCCTTGGGTATTTGATACCGGTTCAGTTGCTAAATTAGCAAATCGAAACGGGAGTTGCAAAATGAACAGAGACTAGTTAAGGACGTGGTGATGATGTGTGTTGGAAGTGATTCCAAGGTTGATACGATCACCATCGCACACTCCCTCTACTTTGGGATTAGTGTTGAACCTAAATAACTGTTATTTGGTATTTACGTTGAGCATGAAGATGATTGGATCATGTTTATTGTAATACGTTAATTCATTTAAGTCAGAGAATAATTGTTGTTCTGTTTACACGAATAAAACCTTCTATGGTCATACACCCAATGTTAATGGTTTATTGAATCTCGATCGTAGTGATACATATATTCATAATATTGATGCCAAAAGATGCAAAGTTGATAATGATAGTGCAACATGCTTGTGGCACTGCCGTTTAGGTCATATTGGTGTAAAGCGCATGAAGAAACTTCATGCAGATGGACTTTTGGAATCACTTAATTATGAATCATTTTATACTTGCGAACCATACCTCATGGGAAAGATGACTAAAACTCCGTTCTCCGGAAGAATGGAGCGAGCTAATGACTTGTTGAAAATAATACATACCGATGTATGCGGTCCGATGAGTGTTGAGGCTTGCGGCGGGTATCGTTATTTTATAACCTTCACAGATGATTTGAGCAGATATGGGTATATCTACTTAATGAAACACAAGTCTGAAACATTAGAAAAGTTCAAAGAATTTCAGAGTGAAGTGGAGAATCATCGTAACAAGAAAAATAAAGTTTCTACGATCTGATCGCGGAGGCAAATATTTGAGTTACGAGTTTGGCCTTCATTTAAAACAATGTGGAATAGTTTCACAACTCACGCCACCTGGAACACCACAACGTAATGGTGTGTCCGAACATCATAACCGTACTTTATTGGATATGATGCGATCTATGATGTCTCTTACCGATTTACCACTATCGTTTTGGGGACATGCATTAGAGACAGTTGCATTCACGTTAAATAGGACACCATCTAAATCTATTGAGATGACACCGTATAAACTATGTTTGGCAAGAAACCTAAGCTGTCGTTTGTTATAATTTGGGGTTGCGATGCTTATGTGAAAAAGCTTCAGCCTAATAAGCTCAAACCCAAATCAGAGAAGTGCGTCTTCATAGGATACCCAAAAGAAACTGTTGGGTACACCTTCTATCACAGATCCGAAGGCAAGATATTTGTTGCTAAGAACATATGCTTTCTAGAGAAGGAGTTTCTCTTGAAAGAAGTGAGTGGGAGGAAAGTAGAACTTGATGAGGTAATTGTACCTTCTCTCGAATTGGATAGTAGCTCATCATAGAAAACTGTTCCCGTGATGCCTACACCAACTAGAGAGGAAGCTAATGATAATGATCATGAAACTTCAGATCAAGATACTACCGAATCTCGTAGGTCAACCAGAGCATGTCCGCACCAGAGTAGTATGTTAATCCTATTCTGGAAGTCATGTTACTAGACCATGACGAACCTATGAACTATGAGGAAGCGGTGATGAGCCCAGGTTCCGCTAAATGGCTTGAGGCCATAAAACCTGAGATATGATCCATGTATGAGAACAAAGTGTGGACTTTGGTGGACTTGCCCGATGATCATCAAGCCATTGAGAATAAATGGATCTTCAAGAGGAATACGGACGTTGATGATAGTGTTACTATCTACAAAGCTCGACTTGTTGCAAAAGGTTTTTGACAAGTTCAAGGTGTTGACTACGATGAGATTTTCACTCATGGTGATGCTTAAGTCTATCCGAATCTTGTTAGCAATTGCCACATTTTATGAAATCTGGAAAATGGATGTCAAAACTACATTCCTTAATGGATTTCTTAAAGAAGAGTTGTATATGATGCAACTAGAAGGTTTTTTCAATCCTAAAGGTGCTAACAAAGTGTGCAAACTCCGGCGACCCATCTATGGACTGGTGCAAGCATCTCGGAGTTGGAATATACACTTTGATAAGGTGATCAAAGCATATGGTTTTATACAGACTTATGGTGAAGCCTGTATTTGCAAGAAAGTGAGTGGGAGCTTTGTAGAATTTCTGATAATATATGCGGATGACATATTGTTAATCGGAAATGATATATAATTTATGGATAGTATAAAAGGATACTTGAATAAGAATTTTTCAATGAAAGACCTCGGTGAAGCTGCTTACATATTGAGCATCAAGATCCATAAAGATAGATCAAGACGCTTGATAAGATTTTTAATGAGTACATAACTTGACAAGATTTTGAAGTAGTTCAAAATGGAACAGTCAAAGAAGGAGTTCTTGCCTATGTTGCAAAGGTGTGAAGTTGACTAAGACTCAAAACCGACCACGGCAGAAAATAGAAAGAGAATGAAAGTCATTCCCTATGCCTCATCCATAGGTTCTATAAAGTATGCTATGTTGTGTACCAGACCTATTGTGTACCTTGCCATGAGTTTGGCAAGGGGGGTACGATAGTGATCCAGGAGTGGATCACTGGACAATAGTCAAAATTATCCTTAGTTACCTAAGAGGACTAAGGAAATGTTTCTCGGTTATGGCGGTGATAAAGAGTTCGTCGTAAAGAGTTACGCCGATGAAAGCTTTAACACTAATCCATATGACTCAAAATCTCAATCTGGATACATATTGAAAGTGGGAGCAATTAGCTAGAGTAGCTCCATGCAGAGCATTGTAGACATAGAAATTTGCAAAATACATACGGATCTGAATGTGGCAGATCCGTTGACTAAACTTCTCTCACAAGCAAAACATGATCACACCTTAGTACTCTTTGGGTGTTAATCACATGCAGATGTGAACTAGATTATTGACTCTAGTAAACCCTTTTGGTGTTGGTCACATGGCGATGTGAACTGTGGGTGTTAATCACATAAAGATGTGAACTATTGGTGTTAAATCACATCGCGATGTGAACTAGATTTTTGACTCTAGTGAAAGTGGGAGACTGAAGGAAATATGCCCCTAGAGGCAATAATAAAGTTGTTATTTTATATTTCTTTATATCATGATAAATGTTTATTATTCGTGCTAGAATTGTATTAACCGGAAACTTGATACATGTGTGGATACATAGACAAAACACCGTGTCCCTAGTAAGCCTCTACTAGACTAGCTCGTTTATCAAAGATGGTTAAGTTTCCTAACCATAGACATGTGTTGTCGTTTGATGAACGGGATCACATCATTAGGAGAATGATGTGATGGAAAAGACCCATCCATTAGCTTAGCATTATGACCGTTCAGTTTTATTGCTATTGCTTTCTTCATGTCATATACATATTCCTTTGACTATGAGATTATGCAACTCCCGGATACTGGATGAATACCTTGTGTGCTATCAAACGCCACAACATAACTGGGTGACTATAAAGATGCTCTACAGGTATCTCCGAAGGTGTTTGTTGGGTTGGCATAGATCGAGATTAGGATTTGTCACTCCGAGCATCGGAGAGGTATCTCTGGGCCCTCTCGGTAATGCACATCATAATATGCCTTACAAGCAACATGACTAATGAGTTAGTTGTGGGATAATGTATTACGGAACAAGTAAAGAGACTTGCCGGTAATGAGATTGAACTAGGTATGAAGATACCGACGATCGAATCTCGGGCAAGTAACATACCGATGACAAAGGGGATAACGTATGTTGTCATTGCGGTACGACTGATAAAGATTTCGTAGAATATGTGGGAACCAATATGAGCATCCAGGTTCTATTGTTGGTTATTGACCGGAGAGGTGTCTCGGTCATGTCTACATAGTTTTCGAACCCGTAGGGTCTGCACGCTTAACGTTCGATGACGATTTTGTATTATATGAGTTATGTGATTTGGTGACCAAATGTTGTTCGGAGTCTTGGATGAGATCACGGACATGACGAGGAGTCTCGAAATGGTTGAGAGGTAAAGATTGATATATGGGACGATGGTATTCGGACACCGGAAGTGTTTCGGGATGCACCAGGTACTTATCGAGTCACCGGAAGGGGTTCCGAGCACCCCCGGCAAAAGATATGGGCCTTATCGGCCAAGAGGGGAAACACACCAGCCACAAAGGGGCTGGTGCACCCCCTCCATATGGGCTGGCCAAATTGGAGAAGGAAAGGGGAAGAAGGAAAGAAAAAAGGGAATAGGATTCCCCCTTCCCCCTCTTCCCTTCCTACTCCGAATAAGAATAGGAAAGGGGGGAGGCCGAATTGGGAGGACCCCAAGTAGGGCGCCCCCTTGGCTACCACTCCTCCCCTCCAACCTATATATATGAAGGGGGGCACCTCTAGAAGACACAACAAACATTGTTAGCCGTGTGCGGCGCCCCTCTCCATAGTTTACGCCTCCAGTCATATTCACGTAGTGCTTAGGCGAAGCCCTACGCGGATCACTTCACCATCACCGTCGTGCTAATGGAACTCTCCCTTGACACTTTGCTGGATTAAGATTTCGAGGGACGTCATCGAGATGAACGTGTGCGGAACTCGGAGGTGTCGTACGTCCAGTGCTTGATCGGTCGGAACGAGAAGAAGATCGACTACATCAACCGCGTTAACAAATGGTTCCGCTTTGGGTCTACGACGGTATGTGGACACACTCTCCCCCTCTCCTTGCTATACATCTCCTAGATAGATCTTGCGTGATCGTAGAATTTTTTTTGAAATTACATACTACACGTTCCCGAACAGATGTAATATACGTTATTGTATGAGATGATCATGTTTTGTAAAAGTTATCGGCAACTCACAGGAGCCTTATGGTTGTCGCTTTATGGTATGAAATGCAATCGCCATGTAATTGCTTTATTTTATCACTATGCGTTAGCGATAGTCGTAGAAGCAATAGTTGGCGAGACGACAACGACGCTACAATGGAGATCAAGGTGTCAAGCCGGTGATGATGGAGATCATCACGGTGCTTTGGAGATGGAGATCAAAGGCACAAGATGATGATGGCCATATATCATGTCACATATTTTGATTGCATATGATGTATATCTTTTATGCATCTTATTTTGCTTAGTACGGTGGTAGCATTATAAGATGATCCCTCACTAAATTTCAAGGTATAAGTGTTCTCCCTGAGTATGCACCGTTGCGACAGTTCGTCGTGCCGAGACACCACGTGATGGTCGGGTGTGATAAGTTCTATGTTCGCATACAACGGGTGTAAGACAGTTTTGCACGTGCAGAATACTCAGGCTAAACTTGACGAGCCTAGCATCTACAAACATGGCCTCGGAACACTGAGACCGAAAGGTCAAACATGAATCATATAGTAGATATGATCAACATAGAGATGTTCAACATTGAAAACTACTCCATCTCACGTGATGATCGGACATGGTTTAGTTGATATGGATCACGTGATCATTTAGATGACTAGAAGGATGTCTATCTAAGTGGGAGTTCTTAATTAATATGATTAATTGAACTTAAATTTACCATGAACTTAGTCCTGATATTTTTTACATATCTATGTTGTAGATCAATGGCCCGTGCTACCGTTCCCTTGAATTTTAATGCGTTCCTAGAGAAAGCTAAGTTGAAAGATGATGGTAGCAACTACACGGACTGGGTCCATAACTTGAGGATTATCCTCATTGCTGCATAGAAGAATTACGTCCTTGAAGCACCGCTAGGTGCAAGGCCTGCTGCAGGAGCACCTTCGGACGTTATGAACGTCTGGCAAGCTAAATCTGATGACTACTCGATAGTTCAGTGTCCCATGCTTTATGACTTAGAATCGGGACTTCGAAGACGTTTTGAACGCCATGGAGCATATGAGATGTTCCCGAATCACCTTGATACTTTTGCGGACTAAACCAAATTTAATATAACTCCAATGTTGCAAATCGTTCTGAACTCTTCGTAAGGTGGATGCAATACCATTCAAATCATCCTGAACATTGTTCCTCTTCCATGCACCCTTAACAATATATTCATAGTCCTCATGTGAACACCACATATTTTCATACCTGAAGGGTTTAGATGCCCTTTTATAAGCACTTGGATTATGGCCTCCTTTAATTTCTATCACCAGAGGACAGTAGTCTGACATAGTGGTCTGCACATGCTGAACCCATGAATTTGGAAAAGCATCTACAAATTCAACATTGGCTAAGGCTCGGTCGAGACAGATCTTAACATTGTTCTTTCCGTGTTGCCGATTATCCCAAGTACATGGTACTCCAACATAACCAAGATTCAATGGAATCACAGTAGTTGACAGCCTCACGAAAACCATCCATTTGCCATTCCTCCCTTGCCCCTGAACCAAAATATTTAGAATTGGGAAAAGCACCTCATTGAAGTCCCCAACACATAACCAGGGGCTTTTGAACCGTCTCTTTAAATACTTCAGCAAGTACCAACTATCTTTTCGATGTTCGCGACGAGGCTCTCGATAGAATCTTGTAAGCCTGAATTCTTTCCATTCCGAGTTATCCAAAGAGATAAAACTCATCTATATGGGCTTTAGCAAAAGATTTCAAGCTCACACAAATTTCTTTCTTCGACCACAGTGCAATACGACCACTTCGCCCGTCAGACTTAACACATAGTCCATGGGGAAAACCCATCATGCTATTATTAGAGAGATTATTAGTAATCTGGGACAGAGAGATTCTTGCATTGCCCATACTCGTCGGAACTGTAATACTGCTAGTCATGCCTTGGCTAATTTTGATAGGTTGCAACGCCGAACTATGGTTTGGATTTGTTCTGGTCCAGAGGAGGTCCTAAAACTTATTGGACGAGATTGTACTAATATGTGATTGTACTAATCAGTTATTTTTAGGGTTTTGAGGGCTCTACTAGACTTGCTCTAACATCGACAAATTACTACTCTATGTTACTCCCTACTGTGAGCAGTCTTAGAGACTATAAAGTTGTACTCCACAGAAGATCCTCCCACCTGAACGCCGCAGTTCAAGCCCCCCACGCTTTCTCCCTCCCATCTTACCGTTTGGGGTCACCGACCTCCATCCAAGTGCCAACAAGAGCAGTACAGTCCAGTAGTACACCCCGAGGGCACCCCCGTCATTGCGCCCCACACAGTGTGAGCGTGCCCTCTGCCACTGCCATCACAGTGGCCACGCCCCACTGTTTTAAATCTCCCTGCCGCTCTCCTCCTCCGCCGCCCCCCCTTCCCTCCCCTCCCCTCCCAATTCCTCCCCCCAAACCCGCCCCGATTCACCGGCGAGCGCCCCCGCGACTCTCCCACCCCGCAGACCGGCCGGGCGGAGGAGGGCATGGCGTACATGTGCGCCGACAGCGGCAACCTCATGGCCATCGCGCAGCAGGTGATCCAGCAGCAGCAGCAGCACAACCAGCAGCAGCAGCGGCACCACCACCACCACCACCACCTCGCCCCGCCGCCCATGCCGATGCCGCCCGCCCCCGCGCCCCCGCACGCGCAGATCCCGGGCTCGCTGCCGTTCGGGGCCGCCGGGTCCGCGGCCTGGCCCCAGGGAGAGAACTTCTTCTCCGACGTCTTCGGGGCGTCCGCCGCGGATGCCGTTTTCTCCGACCTCGCCGCCGGCGCGGACTTCGACTCCGACGTGTGGATGGAGAGCCTCATAGGCGACGCCCCCGTGTTCCAGGACTCGGACCTCGACCGCCTCATCTTCACCACCCCGCCCCCGGCCGAGGCCGAGGCGGAGGCCGTCGCGCGGGACGAGAATGCGCCGGCCGCGCTCCCCCCGGTCGCCGCCACGGCGCAGGCGGCGTGTTCTTCCCCGGGCTCAGCCGACGCGTCCTGCTCCGCCCCCATCCTCCAGTCCCTCCTCGCCTGCTCCCGCGCCGCGGCGGCCAGCCCAGGCCTCGCCGCCGCGGAGCTCGCCAAGGTCCGCGCCGCGGCCACCGAGTCCGGGGACCCCGCGGAGCGCGTGGCCTTCTACTTCTCCGACGCGCTCGCTCGCCGCCTCGCCTGCGGCGGCGCGGCGCAACTCGATACGGCGTCCGACGCGCGGCTCGCCTCCGACGAGGTCACGCTCTGCTACAAGACGCTCAACGACGCCTGCCCCTACTCCAAGTTCGCGCACCTCACCGCCAACCAGGCCATCCTGGAGGCCACGGGCGCGGCGACCAAGATCCACATCGTCGACTTCGGCATCGTGCAGGGCATCCAGTGGGCGGCGCTCCTCCAGGCGCTGGCCACGCGCCCCGAGGGGAAGCCGTCTCGGATTCGCATCTCCGGCGTCCCCTCGCCGTACCTGGGGCCGCACCCCGCGGCGTCCCTGGCCGCCACCAGCGCGCGCCTCCGCGACTTCGCGCAGCTTCTCGGGGTGGACTTCGAGTTTGTCCCGTTGCTCCGGCCGGTGCACGAGCTCGACCGGTCCGACTTCTCGGTCGACCCCGACGAGGTCGTGGCCGTCAACTTCATGCTCCAGCTCTACCACCTGCTCGGCGACTCCGACGAGCCGGTGCGGCGACTCCTCCGCCTCGCCAAATCGCTCGGCCCGGCGGTGGTCACCCTCGGGGAGTACGAGGTGAGCCTCAACCGCGCCGGCTTCGTCGACCGATTCGCCAGCGCGCTCAGCTACTACCGGGCGGTGTTCGAGTCGCTGGACGTGGCGATGGCGCGGGACTCCGAGGACAGGGCGACGCTGGAGCGGAGCATGTTCGGGGAGCGCATCCGCAGGGCCGTCGGGCCGCCCGAGGGCGCCGACAGGACCGACAGGATGGCCGGCAGCGCCGAGTGGCAGGCGCTCATGGAGTGGTGCGGCTTCCAGCCCGTCCGCCTCAGCAACTACGCCGAGAGCCAGGCCGAGCTCCTGCTCTGGGACTACGATGCCAAGTACAAGTATTCGCTCGTCCAGCTGCCGCCGGCGTTCCTCTCGCTCGCGTGGGAGAAGCGGCCTCTGCTCACCGTCTCCGCCTGGCGGTGACCCCTTCCTTCCGAAATTAATTAATGGTTAGCAGCAGATCGTTCTCCCTGAAGCTTTTGTAATTTGTACTCCTAGTTTCATCCCTCCCTTGAAAAAAAAGCTCTGTTTATTTATTTAGGATTTCGAATTATTATTACATGGTAATGGCTAGGAGGAGGAAATTTAGTTGAACTACTAGCTTGTCAGATGCCTGTTTTGCAGCATGTTATTATAGCTGGGGTTAAGTAGTAGACCAAATGTACTGCTAATTGTATATGGATTTAGAGCATGCTATGTAGTAGGCCTTTAGGGGGAGATTTATCATCGCTCATACTATGATTTTTGGATTATGGTAATTGATGTTGTTATTTATGCTGCACATGAAATTGAAAATTGCTACTCCTATGTGTTGCTGGTAATATTGCTGTCAAGATGTGGATGATAGTTCCTCCATCTACATTTCCAAGTTAAGTCTCCTTTGCAGCTTCTGAACCCCCCTTTCCATGTTCTGTTATGAAAGCTCTAGTGTAAAAAATGCTCTTATATTATGGGACGGAGAGAGTAGTCCTCAATTTGAAGTTGCCGTTTTATCTTTTATCTGAGTAGGTAGCCAGGCTGAATTTGTTCTTCCATGAGCTAATTTTGGGTTTTGCCGTCAATCCCCAGTGATCTCCATTCTAGTCGTGCATTACCATTGTACTTGCACATTTCCTTAGCAGCAAATCAATCAAGGCAAATGTGGTATTGTCAGTTATGTCTTGAAAAGTATTCTCTCATCGTATACTGTATATATTACTCTGGTATGTCTCATTTGCAACTCCTTTACTGTATGTATACTCTGTATATATAGCAAGTCAAGCCTCCTTTGCAGCTTCTGAACTCTTCTTTCCATGTTCTGTTATGAAGCTCTATAAGTAGTTCTCAGTTTGAAGTTGTCGTTTTATCTGAGTAGGTAGCCAGGCTGAATTTGTCCTTGCGTGAGCTAATTCGGGGTTTTGTCGTCAAACCCTGGTGATCTCCATCGTAGTCGTGCATTTCCATTGTAGCCAATCAATCAAGGTGACCTCTGTATTTTTCATTAGTTGTTTTCTTACAATGTATTGACTTGACTGTAACTTGTCAAGCTGTACACTGTATACTGTATTTAGCACTGCAATTGGAGGTTTGCAAATGTGCAATTCAGTAGCTGCACATTTCCTTCGTAGCGAATCAATCAAAGCAAACATGGCGTTGTCAGTTATGTCTCAGAAAGTATTATGTATATTACTGTATATGTATATTAGCAACAAATGTTTCCATTCAACTGTTTGCTTTGATAAATTATGTCTTGGAACTATTTTCTCCCTGGACTTGTATCTGAATAAACATGCTCTAACTTTAGATGACTTTTTTTTAGAGAGCTTTAGATAACTTTCATTCTTGGCAAAGCACATTTTTTCCCACTCAACAGCTTATTTTGATGCGCTCCATAGTGTGAACTGATGTTACTCTAGCACTCTGTTACATTTCTTTGTTGATGATGCAAGCTGTCACATCTTATTACAAGGCGTTAGAAAATTTATCTTGACCTAGAAGGTAGCATCTTTTTTTAACACCTGCTTTGCCTCTTCTTCCGGAGCTTTTAACTTGTTCTTATCTTTGACCGGCTTCTGCCTTTTGGCCATCTGAACTCTCGAGATTGCACACGCCCACACCTGCTGTTGTTTTCAGGTTCTTTCGGTTTCTTGGACTACTGCAGTTGCCTGGTTGGCCTTTTGACCAACCAAATTGCTAATGGTCAAGATTTACTCTCTCAAGCAAGGAATTCTAAATATAGCATGGCCAATAAACAGTTGCAGAATTCTAAATATGGCATGGCCAATAACAGTTACAGTACCCATTTTTCAGTGTCCTGGTGATTTACCTGCTCTAAAACTAAAATTCATGTTTTGGGCAGATTGGCTCATCTGAAGCCTGACTGCCTGGTTTAGCTGCACCTGATTTCCAAAAAGGAACTGCAGAAGTGCACTGCAACTTGAGAGTCTTTTTCTAGGGTGAGTGCTGGGTGTGGCCACGATCTTGACTCTGGGTTGCGCATGTACCCCACCCTCTATGGATCTCGCGGCCACTTGGAGTTGTCGCAGCAAGGCGTCCAAAATGGCCTGCACTCCGATTTGATTTGCGTGGAGAACTCCAACAAGAGTGGCCGGCCGACTAGTCGGCCAACTGCGGCTGTTATCATCATCATCAACGTCTCCTTGACCGGCCGGCTTGACGTTGCCGCTGATTCGAGTGGATCCGTGCGGGCAGTGGTGCTGGTCTCCTGGTGCTCCCCACTGGGAGTGTACATCTACGTCGGAAAGCTGAGAGCCACTACGTTTGTGTTCGTGTCTCCAGTGGCAGTACTGGATAAGATAGTGGTAAAGAGCGGTAGACGCATCGTGCAATGCTGGCTGTCTCGGTCTGGCTTTAGCGGGACCTCAAAGTTCCAAAGGGCCCGGAGGAGAACGATCGTGCCTATGTTATGAATCGTTATCCATGGCTCCAGTCAACTATAGTATGGCGCAGCAAATGCAGCACTGAGGCTGACATGAGCCATTCAGCCTCGGTGCTGCATTTGCCTACCACTGAGCGGACGAATTGTGGATTTGTTATGACAGATACATAGTGTCAAACACCGGACTTGACAAATTCGACCCTTCAAACACTTGCGAACGCGCCGACAGTGACCGATCACGCCTCAAAAAATGCATTCCACATCCGGATACCTCAAGTCCATATTATTACATGCAACTTAGCGATCTTTGAGTGGAGCTTTGTCCGGTTCCGCTCCCCACCCGCCCGGCTTCACCGTGGCCATGTCAGGCGGCTGGCTGCGCCCCTCAGAGTGTTGGTCCAGTTGCCGGCAAGGTAGGGCAGTGCATGGGACATGAGCCGGCTCACGGGAATCAAGGCGCTGCCGTTTCCCATGCCCTGCTCTTCCTCGTCGAAGCCCGGAACCCGTTGGGTGCCCGTGGATGTCAGCTCGATGACGGTTTCGTCCGGGGACGAGCCATTGACGTCCACCACGATGCAGTTGCGGCGCCCGGACCGATGCGCCATACGGGGTGCCGGAGAATGCGACCCCGCCTCGTTGACATCCACCGCCACGAGGGCTGCTGCCGCCTCCTGCGCCCGGTGCCTTGCACGGCGGGCACGCCCTGCCATGGCCTCGTCGGACAAGGCCCATGATGTGTCCCGATGCTCGCCGCGCCAACGGAGGGGTTGCGCGTCCACCAGCGTGTTCGGACGGCAGACAGACTGGACGGCCTCCGGCGAGGCAGCTACGGCTGCCTAGCACCGAATCCATGCACTATTTGAGCGGACACAATGGATTCCCGACGGATGGAGTCCGAGCGCAGCCGTGCAAGGGCCTCCTCTCGGGCGTGGCGGAGCGCAAGCCGAAGGCCGTCTCCTCCTTGAGGCTGCGTGAGATGAGCTCGGGGTCGACGGATCTGAAGGTGAAGGACTTGGATCCGCTGCCCGCCATGCCGGAGACGAGCTTGGGTGGCAGAGGGGAGTGGAGGGAAGAGGAGTCAAGTGACTATGGTTTGGTCCAGCGAGCGGATGTGGAGTAATTTATGTGGTGTCGGGCGAGCCAGCGTGGACCGGGCCCGACGTGGCGGGCGTGCCCATGCGTCACATATCCTCCCCATATTTAGGCTGGATATGAGGGATGTCGGTCAGCCTGGACATTTGAGAGCCGTTTGAGAGGACTGTTCGGGTCAAAAGAAAACGTGACCAGACAGACTGGCGGCCCGGCCGGGCGTATGAGACGGGTTTGAGGCGCTCAGCTGTAGATGCTCTTAGAACATCTCCAAGGGAAGGCCCCAAATGTGCCCCCCCCCTCCCCAAAATCCCCCCATTTTTTCGAACTATTCGTAAATCCCTAAAGTCAGCCCATATTGGGGAGGGTATTGGGATGTCCAGACATTCTATCAAGTAGGATCCGGTGCACTTTGGATCAATTTCTCTCCTTTCTCTATCTCTTTACATCCCCACCAATTATATGCATGTGTCCAGACAATTTTGAATACATTGAAGACACTGTTGTGTACCGGACAAATGAGGGAAAGGAGCGGACATGTCCTAAGACAAAAGAGGGAGGGGGGGGGGGGGGTGCATATTTGAGTTTTGCTCTTGCCCCTTCCCATTAGATTTGCTCTTCACGCGTACACAGCTGCTAATAGAAATATGTTTCATTGAGTAACATGCATTATATGTTTTACGTTTTAGATCTATAAACATGATTCTCTAATTTATCATTCGAAACACCATGAAAAAGAGTTGGAATTCTTGACAATATTTACACGAGAAGTATCTTTTCTTTATAAAAAGGATATCGTTCGCAGCTGCAATGACTGATGCACGCAACTGCTTCACGAGACGTGCATATCATGAACAAAAAGTGGTTGGAAACAAGCGTATGAGGTTGTACTGTACTTGATACATATTTTTTTTAGCTCAATTTACACGAGATAGATAGCATAGCGGGTAAGATTTCACTTACTACTCATGAATGAGAAGCATTTTAAGCATATGTCTACAATTTTCAATGGGATATCACACACTTTCTCGTTCTCTCCCCGTGTGTTCGCACGCGCGTGTTTGTGTGTGTGTGTGTGTGTGTGTGTGTGTGTGTGTGTGTGTGTGAGAGAGAGAGAGAGAGAGAGAGAGAGAGAGAGAGAGATGGGTACAATTTTGGGAGGTCAAGTAGAAGAGCTTCTTCAAAGTCGGATGCAACTGATCATCAATGTATAAATTGATCAAGACGGTTGTACAATGAAGAAGATGACATATATGTATTTTAATGTATGTTGTTTGTTGTTTAGATCGGACACATCAATATCTCCAAGCTCTAGCGACACCACTAAACTTGCCAAGACTAGGAGGAAGCTAGACGAGGAATTTTTACAAATCTAAAAATGCAAGTGAAATAACACGGTGTGTTTTTACTACAGTTTTATCCCTTAAACCAAGGCAATCCTAACACTTTGTCGCTACACTCCCTTTGATAGAAACATCATATGGATTTGTCCCTTGAAGCACCACCCAGGCCCATCATACTTTCCCATTGCCCCTCATGCTAATCAACTGAGATTTGTCTATGCGTCACAAACATTTTTCTTATACATAGAGAAAGTTGTCAAGAGCGCGAGGAAGCTAGACAAGAAATTGTTACAAACTGACAAATGCAAGGGAATACCGTGGTATTATTGCTACTATTTCACCCCTTAAACAAAGATACTCTTAAAATATTTTCGCTATACTTCTCGTAGTAGGTCATTTGGCTCGACACCTAAGTTCCATATACTTTCTCAACCCTCTCGCTCTAACCAAGTATGTGCCTATGTTTCATAATAGTCTTCTTATCTGTAGAGCAAGATCGACCCCATATATGATCTCATCGAAAAAAGATAAAATTTATGATGATATTACTTGTGACCAAAGATGTCAACGGCACACACTTTATATAGGGGTGGAAAGTTTTTGAGAAGAGGCAAGCACAATTGGATTAGTGACAATGAGGTTGCCTCAAGAAATATGTACTCATCAAGGGTAAAAGATGGTTGGAAACAAATGGACGGGGTTGTACTTGATATATTAAATTATTTATGTCAATTTGCATGTGCTATATAAAGAAGTACACATGCATCTATCGGGGAGGCATTTTAAATAAATTTAACCTATGTTCCAGTTGTTGCATGTGCATACCCTCAGAGAGAGAGAGAGAGAGAGAGAGACAGAGAGCACATAGAGAGTGAGAGAAGGTACACGATATAGAGGAGACGTGACAGATCATGTCTGTTAGATCTTCACGACTATAACTAAACATACCATGACCATTCGATCGCCATAATTGTACGCAAACATATCATAACCACTCATCTCCATAATTCTGCACGAATAGATCACAACAGTTAGATAATCATATTTTTTCTAAGGCTCCACTTGGAACACACAAATTCAAAATACGGGAATATGAAAAAAATGTACATGGACAGGAAAAGAATCCATGTGAAAAACAACAAACACCAAAAAATGCCAAAAGCCTGTTTGGTATGTAAGAAAGACAATCCTATGTACCTAAATAGCCGATTCCCACTAACTTCAAATCTCTCAACATGCACAACATGCCATCATGCATGAGAGAACACCTATATGCACTATGCATGCGACTCGTATTCAATACCCATTAACTACAATTCTCTAAATATGATGCCACCATGCAAGGAAAGCACCCATATCAACATGCACTATGCATGCTATTCGCATCAAAATATTACACAACTATGGAATAATCAATTATAATAAACTTTATGCATTTTAGTTTCAATTCATATGTTGTTAGTCTAAATACTAATGTTCATGCATCCAATTCTCATTGAAATAATCACAACCAATCCCCGTAGCAATGCACAAGGTATCATGTAATACCTCCAGTGTCATGCTACAGTGGCCTCACACAAATGGTGCCATGTCATCAAGTTTGACTAAGTCAAATTACCACTTAAGAAAAATCAAAGTCAAATTCAAAATCCAAATTGCAAGTGAAAATTTAAAGTTCACATACATGGTAGCAAAATAGTTCAAATTTTGCCAAATATTCAAAAACAAATCATGGTTGAGGAAAACAACATCACTTGTTTGGGCTCTAGCATTTAAGTCAACATACTTTTTGTGGCAATGTCTAACTTTGTAAAACTATTTATAGACCAAGTTTCATATTTTATAAAACTGATTTACTATTAAAATTAAAGGCAAAGTAAAGAATAAAAAATACAGAAAAAAGAGGTAAGAGGCACTGTGCACTCTAGCCCACTGGCTACAGTGTCGGCCCATCCCACCACCCGCTCTTCCCCTACCTCTGTTCACCAGAGGCTGGGTGGACGCCGTGCGCACGTCTGTTGCCGTGGATGGCCACGCGACGGCCATCCGACGACACCCCGACGTCCTACAAAATCCCCCGCGACCCCTGCGTCGAACCCTAGCTCTGCTCGCCCCCATCCCCCTCTCCCACGCTCGATCTCGATCTCGCCCGAACCCATCCATGGCCGCGCCGCCGTCGTTTGCATAGCCACCGCACACCCCTCGTAGTCTCGCCACGTACATCAGCTCGGGCGGGCTCCTCTTCGTCTCCCTCGCCGCAAGACCAGAGTCGGGGAGCGCCACCGCCGTCGCCAGCGTCATCTTCTCCAACCTTGGCATCCGTCTCGCCGTCAACATGCGCATCTCCGACCATCCCAAGCCTCTTGAGCCGCCCTACGAGTCCGTGGTGAGCTCCTCGCCGCCCCCCCCCCCCCCCCCCCCCCCCCCCAAATTTTTTTCTGTCAAATCCGCCGCCGCAGGGCATCCCCCTCCCTCCTGCCTGGAGTTGCGTCCGGCGCGCTCCCCGGCCGCGCCCGCATGTTCTGGCCGTCCCCTGGCCATGCCACGTGCGCGTGTCGTGCGCTGCGCCCGCGCGTCTCCGCAACAGCCCAGCCTGCGCCCTGCCTCGCCCCGGCTCGTGCTCCCTGCGCCCCGGCCGCCCTGCTGCAACCGCGCCCGCCCTCTACTGGCGCCGCCCGCGCGTTGCCACCGCTGTCGGGTGCCTCCCGCTGCTACTTGTTCGGCTGTTGCGCCGCTGCCGCTGCTCACCCTCAGCCGCCCTACGTCCGCCGCACCTCGCGCCTGGCCGCACTCGCCGCTGCCCCACGACCTACTATGTGCGTGCCCGCCGCTCGCCCTGGCCGCGTCCAGGCACACCCCCAGCAGCCGCATGCGGCCCTGCCTGTAGCTTGCGCCGGCGCTACTACCACCTGCTATCGCTGCTTGCTTTGCCTGATGCCGCTGTTGCTTCTGCTGCCTCTGTCCAGGAGGCCAACCTGATTAGATTAGCTTAGTTTTAGGATTAGTTAATGTTTAATTACTATATAGTCTGTGACCAGTGGGAGCCACCTCTATTTATAATAATTAAAATTAGTTAAATAACTCCGTTGAACTATGTGACACTGAATATGGGTGTCACCTTACTATTCAACCTTTGACCAGTCAACGGTCAACCACCGACTCAGCCCCATGGCCCCACCAGCCAGCCTTTGTTGACTGGGCAGTTGAACAGTCAATTGGGGCCCACCAGTCAGCCCCTTGTATGCAATGGCTGGGTACAGCCTGCTGTGTACCTGCAGCTTTTTCCATTTTTTTTTTCAAAATAATATAATCTAGACAATTTTAGAAAATGTTTAAAACTTTGAAAAATCATATAAAATAATCCGTAATTCTAATGAAAATAATTTATATTTGAAAAATGGTCAGAAAAATATGATGAATCCGAATACACCATCCACATACCTGTCACATGCCCCCATCACAACAAACATGGAATCTTCTCCTCCGGTTCGTCTGTCTGATAAATGCCTAGAGCCGGGAACATATTCCCGGATATTTTCTCGCCCCGTCTGTAATGTGTAGCACTAGTTAGGTTACCTCTAGCACGGCGTATTCTCATGTCATGCTTTGTGCTGCATTTGATTGCTCCGTTATTTATTTGTTTCCCCCTCCGTTACTTCTTTTCCGATAGACATCGAGACCACTGTTGATCCGGTGATTGACTACTTCGCCATCGAGTCCGTATCTGTCTGAAGAGCTTCCAGGAAAGCAAACCCCCCTTGATCATTCCTATATCGCCCATTCTTTCTCTCTCATGCTTGCATTAGATTTTGCTACTGTATTTGGTTGCTCCTATTCTGATGCATAGCCTAATTTTGTAAGCTGCTATTGTTACCTTAGGTGTTATCATATATGCTTAGTATAGGTTGGTTAGTGATCCATCAGTAACCCACCTCACCTTGTCCATGTTGCCCCTGCTTTGTTATCAGATGACTCGATCAACGTGATTGACGTCCAGAGCCCGACACATCACCACACACACCCTTAGTTGTACGACTCTGCAGAGGTACTATTGAGTGCCGAGGGTGATACCTTGTATAGCACTTCTGATGAGATCTCTATAGTGTAGTTAATCGGTCGTGGTCTACGGAGGGTGATTCCTCCTTCACCACTCCCGATAACGACTTTGCCGTGCAACACCTCAAGTGTGAACCCTCGAGGGTGATTCCTCCAAGTTCACCTTGACGGTTACATCAAGTGGAATCCATTGAGGGTGATCCCTCAGATTCCCCCTTGGTGTTATGGACACACAGTTACTTTGACTTTACCCCCAGAACCATGTTAAAGATGGGTCGGCCTCGAGGGGTACCCGTGAGAGTTACTGTTTCTACGGGACTGGAGGGACAGGCGGTACCACCCCGGTAGAGGTGGACTGAGTTCCCGATAGTCTCTTGTGAGTCTGGTTGACCGTGAGGGTACCCGCGAGTGATGTGGAGTCAGGTTGACCTGGAGGGTGCCCGCGTGATAACTATGCGGCACAGCCGTGCATTCTTAGCCCTTGTAGTAAGTCCGTGAGATGGGGCGACGAGACCACATATCATGGATCATTGATCGTCTCCGCACGCTCCCAAGGCACTAACGGTTTAGATATGTGATCCGAGTAGGCCTTTGGCCTTTTTGCACTAACCACCACGCGGGAATAAGTATGGGCACTCTATATTGTATGTTTCTTCCAAAAGCTCTCAGACGTCAGCAGTTGAGAGGCACGTGCCCGGGTTGTCCGTGTAAGCACCAGCTTTGTATAAAGAGGTAGCCATGACTGGTCCCGGCCATCCTCGCAACGTGCAGGATTGCAAAGGATGATTGGCCCATGACTCCTTCGCATTTAGGATGTAGACCAGTGTGTTGGCCTCTCTATCAAGCCTAGGTAGGACTACAACATGTTGATCAGCCAGGGCCAGGCATGACCCAAAAAGTGTGTTCGACCGGAGTTAATCGAGTGTGTTGGGTAAGTTGGTGCACCCCTACATGGAAGTTAATCTATTCGAATAGCCATGTCCATGGTAACAGACGCTCGGAGTTGTATCCCGATCTATTATAACTAGAACTGGATACTGGAGACACTAAATGGATATGATGGCTTCAAGATTGCTTTCTTGCAGGGATACAACTCCGAGGAAGGATCCCTAGGCATTACTACATTATACTTGCTATTTTTTAATATGCTAATATGCACTCTTCTAATGCTACAAGACCCTGCGAGATGCTAGTCTTTGATAGGCTAGGCCTTCCCTTCTATTCTGGCATTTTTGCACTTTAGTCCAAAGATATAGCCCCATTCCTTTGATACTGATGCATACTTAGTATATATCTGATGTAAGTCTTGCGAGTACTTTGCATGAGTACTCATGGTTGTTTTGCTACCCCTTTTCTCCCCTACCTGATTACTGCGATTAGATGACGGAGTCTAGGATCTAGCTGATCCCGCCGATGACTACTACTACGTGCAGACCGTTGATGACCAGGAGTAGTTAGGAGGCTCCCAGGCAGGAGGCTTGCGCCTTTTCGATCCATGTTGTCTTTGTTTTGCTAGCCTTCTTAAGGCAGACTTATTTACTTATGTCTGCACTCAAATATTGTTGGTTACATCGACTCTTGTGTATTCAAGCTTATGTATTCGAGCTCTCGAGGCCTCGCGCTTGTAATACAAAGCTTGTATTATTTTAATATGTGTCTACAATTGTGTTGTGATATCTTCCCGTGAGTCTTAGATCTTGATCGTGCGCATTTGCGTGTATGATTAGTGCATGATTAGGTCAAAGCATCACATATCATCTCTAGTTTGTATTAATGAATATACTCATGTAATTTTGGACGATCCACTCTTTTTGTTTAGTAAAATTACCAAATGATAGGCCTGTATATCAAATCAATAATCACATGACCACATATTAAGAAGATGTTAGCACATTCTGGTTTCTTGTTCATATATAATAATTCATGGGCCATATCATGAAGTAAACTATTGCTTTACTTCTCCACCACACAACAAATGTCATAGTTGTCCTCCCAACTCCAACTCTACATAACTCACCCCTATCTCTCTAGCTAGCTATTTCTTCACCATGGCAAACTCCTGTTGTGAGCCAACACCATGATATTTTTTACAACTAATTCTCATTATGAAGATACAATAGTTGTGGCATGTTTATCACCATGTGGTTCATGGGAAGAGAGTATAAAAAGTATGAATAGCACTCAATAATAGTTCTAGGACCTCTAGTGCATTTCATTCTACGAATACCCCGTGAACAACATGGCCAATGCTAACCTCCCATTTGGGTTTATTGAGCGCTAGTGGGTGGTGAAATCCCAACATTATGTCACCTCCACACGGAGGAGTAGGGCAAGTTGGCGATGGGGTGAAAGATAATATCGACTATATAGTAAATAGTGCACCTACTTTCGATTCAGGTTTAATTAGCACTTGGTCAGACACGATAACATCCCTTCTTGATGTTACCTACATGTAAAGGAGGATTTGAATTATGTGTGTGGGGGTGAGAGAGAGACTATTGTTTCAGGAGACAAAGTAGAACAACATCCTTCGGTCAAATGGAACTGGTCGATGTATTAATTGATCAACACAGAGGTTTGTAATGCATGATTGTGTTTACCATGGAGGAGATATATTTTAAGTCTGTGGTATGCCGCTTGGCATTTTCATCAGTTGCACCGACATTTCTAAGCTCTAGCAACACCGTGAAAGCTACAAAGATTATGATGAAGCTAGATGGGAAGTTGGTGCAAACTTAAAACGCGAAGGGATACCACAATATGTTATTATTACCAATTCGTCCCTTAAACCATAATACTCCTTACATCTTGTTGCAAAACTCTTCTGGGTAGATACTTCAATTGGATTAGTCACATGAACTACCATTGGAGTGCAACATACTTCCCAAATGTCACTCATTCTAACCAAGTGAGTATGTGCCCCATGTCTTACAAACATCTTCTTACTTGTAGAGCAAGATACAACCCATACAAGATTGCAACGAAAAAACTATCAAGTTCCCCAAGATATTACTTCTAACTAAAGAGGTCAATTGCACATACTCTACATAGATGTTGTATGGCTTTCGAGAAGTGGCAAGCATGGCTAAACTGAGGCTACAATGAGGTTGCCTCAAGGCATATGTACATAGCGATGGTGAAAAACGGTTGGAGACCATTTAACAAGGTTGTAATTGCTAGATGAAATCTTTTAGGCGTATTTACATGTGCTAAATAAGAGACATACACATGCAAGTAAGTTGTCACCTACTATCCATGTACAAGAGTCATTTTAAGTTTTTTACTTAAAATTCAATGGGGGGTTCATGTATGCGCGCACATACACATGGGGGCGGCATGGAGCGTGGGGCGGCAGTGGGGGGAAGGCATGTAGTTATAAGACTTAGTTTGTTGGGGGAAATATCTGTTGTACCAAGGCTTGTGGTGCACCTTGCTTCGGTTGATACTTTTAAATGGTTTGAAAAATATATAAGAAACAGTTAGCACATATACACAACATTAATCTATGATGTCAAAATCCCAAGTCTAAATTTTAAATTAATTAGAAATCAAATACAACTAATTTGTTATCAATATTAACAACGTACAAGTTTAGGGCCCAACTTTACATTAGCCACAATTTAGTGTCAAAATTTTCCATTTGTTTTTCTCGACGCGTGCTGTGAATTTTTATTTGATTTTTTAATATATTATATACCAGCGTTATATATGGCATTCATTCCTTAAAAGAGTTATTAACTAGGACTGGTTGCACAGGGAGCGCAACAAGTACCCACAAACTATATACCCCTATGTCCCCATTCACATGGCATTCTCATTTTTTGTGATTAACCTTGACCATTAATTTAACCAATAATATATGTCACTAAAGTTATAATGTTGAAGGTATTTTAACTAGTACAAATACAATAATATAATTTGTGTGACACATAGCACATGTCTATTTGGTTAGACTTGACTTTAAAATGCATACATCCACGTAAATTAGGACGCATGAAGTAATTCGCCTTAGTTTGTTGTTACTGAACCATGTTCTATTTAGTTTAATTATAATTTGATGTGTAAGTTAGCTACGAAACTAGAATAAAATTGATCAACTATACATAAGATAAAGTTCCGTGAGACTACAATAAAATTGACCAACTATACAAAAGATAGACGGCGCTAGTTTGGAAAAGATGTCAATGCTAAATGTAGGGTTGCACCGTCACCATCCTACCATAGTTTATTTTTTCAAGGCTCATTTTTCATGAGACCCCCTATTTGAACTTTGTGCAACAAAAAGATGGGGGGATGCACGGCTCTCTACACAGGCCACCGAGTCGGACGTGCTACGGTTGTTAGCCAATGCTGGTTTTCAGTAGTTGTTTTTGGCTTTCCTAGTTTGTCTAGTTTTTTTGTTTTTAAATTAATAATTGAAACATTTTTTATATAAAAAAGTGAGTGCTTCTTAAATGTGTGAACATTTATATTTTTTCTAAAAGTGCACGAATATTTCAAAATGAGAACATAATAATTATCGCAGGGAGGTCAGACTTTAGAAGCTACTTGCTCCCACATTGCATTTACATAGATGAAAAGCAGAATAATTTTGTTCCTCTATATGGCCAACAATTATGTCATGCCTCCTTGCACAACATGAGCCAATGGCTTGCTTCAGTTTCAAATCTGCATGGATTGATGCAGGCAACTGCATCATGAGATGTACATATCATGGGGAAAAAGTGGTTGGAAACAAGCGTATAACGGCATTTTCAACACTGGCCCCTAAAACATACACGATATTTGTTGGTAGACTGGTCTGGACTAATCCGCAGACACTGATGCAGTAGTTGGGCATACAACCATGTCCCATACATTTCAAAGCGGATTTGAAAAAAAATTGAATGACGTTCATGCAAATTAGAGAGTATTCACTAAAGTTCAGACATAGTTTACATAAAATTGATAATATGTCGTTTGTCCAACAAAACCTAGAAAACCCTTGCACTAGCTCGTAGTGGATGGTGACCTCGTATGCGTGGACAATCTGGCCGGGCGCACCTCCATTGGTGTATGTGTCGTTGGAGAGAGAGAGAGAGAGACTACTGTTTCGAGAGACAAAGTAGAACAACTTCTTTGGGATAGATGGAACTGATCGATGTATTAATGGATCAACACAAATGTTTGCAATTTATGATTATGTTTACCATGAAGGAGATCTTTTTTTAGCATGTTATATTCCACTTGGAATTTTCACCGGTGGAACTGAGATTTCTAAGATCTAGCAACACCGTGCAAGCTATCAAAATTGTGATGAAGCTACATGGGAAGTTGGTGCGAAGTTACAAATGCAAGGGGATACCACGATATGTTGTTACTAAAAATTTATCCCTTAAACTTTAGTGCTCCATACATCTTGTGGCAAAACTCCTCGAGGTAGACAGTTCAATCAGATTACTCGCCTGAACTACCACTAGAGTTCAACATGCTTTCCCAATGTCGCCCATTCTAACCAAGTGAGTATGTGCCCTATGTCTTATAGATATCTTCTTACTTGTAGAGAAAAATCCAACCTATACAAGATTGCAACAAAGAAACTACCAACTTTTCCATGATATTACTTGTGACTAAAAAGAAGACAAATGCACACTCTTTATAGGTGCCATATGGTTTTCGAGAAGAGGCAAGCATAGCAGAACTGGAGCTACATTAAGGTTGCATCAAGCCATATGTACATAGCAAGGGCAACAAATAGCTGGAGACCACTGAATAAGGTTGTACTTGGTAGATGAAATCATTTAAGTGTATTTACACGTGGAATTAAGTTGCCACTTACTATTCATGTACAGGAGTCATTTTAATTTTTAAACTTAAATTTCAATGGGTTTTCATGTATGCTCGCGCACACACACATTTGGGGGGGGGCAAGGAATGTGGGATGTCGGTGGGGCAAGGTACGTAATTATAAGTAGAACATCATCCTTCAGTTAGATGGAACCGATCGATGTATTAATTGATCAACATGAATGTTTGCAACGCATGATTGTGTTTACTAGGAAGGAGATATTTTTTCTTAGTTTGTTGTATGCCGCTTGGTATTTTCAGCAGTGATACCGACATTTGTAAACTCTAGCGACACTGTTAAAGCTACCAAGATTGTGATGAATCTATATGGGAAGTTGCTGCAAACTTACAAATGCGAGGGGATACCACGATTTGATATTACTACCAATTTATCCCTTAAACCATAATACTCCTTGCATACTGTGGCAAAAAATCCTCAACATAGACACTTCAATCAGATTAGTCACTTGTTGGGGTACACAAACATGAGTGTATGTTTCCCCTGACTTGTGCACGGACATCAGGCCTTCCACCCCGGTAGCCGAAGCCGCGGCAGGAGTACGGCAACAACAAGCATCCAAGACAAGACCAAGCTGGAGAGATAGCTCTTCGAGGAACCAAAGGGCGGATCAAGAAGACCAAGACAAGCCAAGGGAACAAGATATCACTAAGGAAAAACCTTCTTTGGTGGGAAGGCGAGCCCGGTCAGGCCGAGGCCTCACTAAGGACAAGTCCCAAGATTCCCCCAGCAAGCTTGCCGGGGCCGCTAAGGGTGGATTTCCCCGCCAAGACTCAACTACTTTGCCGCTCCACCGCACAACGACGCAAGTCACTTATCAGTGTGGTGTCGAGCCCCCAAGTGATTAAGTGGTTGTCATTTGGCACGTGACAACCATTTGGAAGGGAGATTCCCCCTTTATGACACCCATCCAGAGGCGTGTCATGCAGACAGATAAGAAGGTGGTTAAGCAGCACGACAGGCTTGCCGGGTTGCATCCTCAGTGTGACACCTAGTAGTGCATTTAATGCACTTTGTCCTAACTGCCAGAGTTAGGTATGATAACACTATTGGATATCTAATCAGTAGATAATGACTGGTTTGCCACTGTAGTAACCTCTTAGCCTATAAAAAGGAGGGCCATGGCAACCCAAAATAGGATTCAGACCCTTGTACACTTCCACGTGCGTAGTTGCTCTCCTCGAGGCGATCTTGCCGGGCTTGAGCATTGCGTGTTCGTCGCGGTCCTCCATTCAATCCACCAAAGTAGGAGTAGGGTTTTACGCTTCACAGTGACTCGAACCTGGGTAAAAACCACAAGTGTCACCCTTGTCGTGCTACTCCATGGTCTCCGCTTTTTGTGAAATGTTCCCTTCCCCCTTGCCGAACCACAAGGGGCTGATGGCCCCATATGTGATCGTGTCCCACCATGACATCTTTGTCGCGCCAGGTAGGAGGAAGCGCTTGCACAAACCTGAGGTCGTGAGCAGCATTTCAAGACGCATCGTCATCAGCATTGGCGCTCACTCCGCCAACGGCTTCGGGGGGGGGGGGGGAGGCAGCGTCACTCTCTCGTTCGTCTTACCCAGGCTCCGTGGCTCGTCTTCACGGTGGCTGCTGCTGCGGCGGCGGAAACGAGAGGTGGCGGCGACGCAACGACCCTGGATGGCTCGGGTAGCGTGGCCACCATGCAGCCCCCATTCGGGGGGAAAGGCGAGGTGATATGGTATATGGTTTCTTCCTCCACCACTTTCACTTGTCAACGATCGAGCCGCGCAGGGTTTAGCGCCATCAACGTCGATGAGCCCACGCGAAACTCGGTTTAGCATTTGTCCCGCTAAGGGAAAATCCTGAGTAAAACGCTGGTGCAAATCTGTTGATCGACGCCCCAGCAAGCATGCTCCGGCAAGGCCGTCTGCGCCAGCATGACCTTTGTGCCTACTGCCGTAATATTAATAAAAGTGTAAGGGGAAGGAGAGAGAGACCGACCCTACCTTTCACCATGCATTATTACTTGCAAGTTGTTGACACCGATTTCGGCCAAAAGTAAAATATGGCGCATAGATATTATTCAAATAAAATTATTTACATAAAATAAAAAAATACTGAGTTGCTGAATACGCGGATAAAAAATATCATGATGAATTTCCGCGGCGCCGCTCAATATAAGACAACAGACCTGGAAATAAAAGAGAAGAAACAATACCGTCGCATAAATTAGAGGACATATGACTTTTGTACACATACGTCATCATCAACGGCGAAATTCTAACGTTGGCACAAATCCACAAACGCTTATTCTGTCACCGCTAAAAAAATATTGGCACGATAATGTTCGCGTAAAATAATATAACACGCGACGATGCAAAAAGAAAATGTCAAGCCATCATCTAATTATCAATGGAAAAATTGTTTTCCCGTGTCATTATAATAAACTTGACCAAGTGCACTTATACAAAATAGATACGTACATGCATGATGCATGTACGAGCTGCTACACGCATGCATGTGTTATGTCTAGATTAATTATGCGGCAAGATTAAGAAGTAATAGAGTGATTAGCCAACCTATGGCCCAAACGGAAGGCCCAAACACATACGAATGTCCCCAGTTGGCCCAAACACATACGAATGTCCCCAGAGAGAAGTAAAAACCCAACTTAGGCTCTTTAATCAATTAGATATGGATTAGTGACCAAAGCCCATGCAAATGTGTGGATAGCCACGCCCCGGCCTTTCGATCACTCGGGCGCACGTACAAGAAGTCCATCGCTGACCACACACACACACACACATGCACGCACACACGCACACGCACATGCACGCACACACGCACAGGTAGAAAAAGGGCCTGTTGTTCCGGTTTGTAAGGGCCTTTTGTCCTGGTTCTGGAACCGGGACTAAAGGGTCGGTACTAATGCCTTGTTCCTTTAGTCCCGGTTCAATTTAGAACCGGGACAGATGGGCCTCCACGTGGCCTGTGCGCGGAGCCCAGGCAAGAGACCCTTTGGTCCCGGTTGGTGGCGTCAACTGGGACCAATAGGCATTCACGTGTCAGCATTTCTGTGGCTGGGGTTTTTGTTTTTTTTGAAAGGGGAAGGGGGTTGGGGGTTTTGGGGGATTAATTTAGGTGTTTCATATATTGTGTTAGCTAGCTATAATTAATAGAGAGAAGTGTCCTTTCTTATGTCCGTGCTTGGTCGACGCTACGTACTATACATACGTATAGAGAGGACTAGACACGCTAGCTAGCTAGTAAGCAAACGAAGAAAACAGAAGATCGTCATGAACATATATGCATACAGAGAGAAGTGATATCGACCACCTCTCCTTCTCCGAGAGATTGGTCGAACAACAAGTTCTCGTATATCTATCCGACACTACCGGCTACATATATACAATAATTATCTCTTACAAATATAATCATACGGACTCAGGGTCCACATAGTATTCTCCGTCTTCAGCGATCACGTGGTCAAGAAAGAATGCCGCCAATTTCTCTTGAATTGCTCGCATGCGAGCTGGTGCTAGGAGTTCATCCCGCTTCCGAAACATCTAATTTAAAGAAGGGGGTCAATACATATACATATATATATATATATATAAATGAATGAAACTCAACACAAATGATGGTAATAAAATAAAATTGTGAATGTTGTTATTTACGTACTTCATATTGTTCGTCAGTGTAGCCCCGCTCACAGGTCGTGTGGCGGATGGACTCGCAAACGTAGTATCCACAGAAATCATTTCTTTGTTTCTGCCACAACCACTTTACAAGAAATAGAGGTCAATCAAACTGATAAGCAAGAATGCCAAATGGTATTGATGAAACTAGCGCTTGAATCACTAGTAGATGCGCGGAACATGCTACTATAGTACTTACTTTCGGGTGTCTAAATTGCAGCTCCTTCGGCAGTCCCGGAGCTCTTCTTCTCTTTTTTTTTCTTCTTCTTCTCTTCTTCTCTTTTTTTCTTCTTCTTCCTCTTTATTTTATCGGAAACGAGGGTCGTTGAGGGTCAGGGTCGTCGAACGGTAGAGGAAACCCTAAATAGCAAGTATCGTGGGTGTGAGATACATGTGGCCGTCGGTGTCGGACACTACATCCATGTCCCACAAGTGACATGGGCGTCGAAGCCCGCGCCACTTGTGGGACGTGGATGTAGTGTCCGACACCGACAGTACATGTATCTCACACCGACGATACTTTCTATTTAGGGTTTCTCCTCTACCGCTCGGCGACCCTCGACGACCCTCGTTCCCGATAAAAAAAGAGGAAGAAGAAGAAAAAAAGAGGAGAAGAAAGAATAGAGGGGAAGAACTCCTCTATTCTTTCTTCTCCTCTTTTTTTCTTCTTCCTCTTCTTTTTTTATCCTCTTCTTCCTCTCATGTTCGAGAGGATCGCCGAGGGGTCGGGAGGTTGCCTAGTGTCAAAGGATTCAACAAAACCATGTCTTCATCATTAGGTGAAAGTAACAGGTGCATGGTGGTACGAAGCTCTCCAAAGTTATTTTGGAACGGAGTCCCAGATAAGATAATTCGCTTTTTGGTACAAAGTTCAGCAAGAACCTTCCAAATATCGTTATTTGGAAGGCCTTTGCTGAAATTCATACAAAAAGGCAAGTTATCCTATCCGGGACACCATTCCAAAATAACTTTGGAGGACTTCGTCATGCTGTGGTTACTTCCGGCTAACGATGAAGCCATGGATTTCTTCAATACTTTGACACTAGGAAACCTCTCTCGACCCCTCGACGATCCTCGACCCCTCGAACCCTCGACGACCCTGGAACCCTCGACCCCTAGACGACCCTGGAACCCTCGACCCTCGATCCCTCGACCCTATAGAACCCTCGAAGAAAGGAATAGCTAGAGGAGAAGATCGAAGAAAAAAAAGAAGAAAAAAAAGAGGAGAATATGAAAGGAATAGTGGAGAAGAAGAGAAAATAGAATATTCTATTTTCTCTTCCTCTCCACTATTCCTTTCTTCTTCTCCTCTTCTTTTCCTTCTTTTTTCTTCTTCTTATTTATTTCTCCTCTTCTTTTCCTCTCCTCTTCTTCTTTCTTTCCTCTTCTTATTTTCTTCTTTCCTATCCTTCTTTTTCTAAAATTGTAACTTTTGCATATACAAAACTTTTCTAAAATTGTAACTTTCTATATATGAACAAAAAACTTTCTATGAACAAAAAACATTTTTAACATATATATTTAGCAAATTCTAGCCACATACATCCCATACACATATACATTATAGCCACATACACATATACATCACATATGAACAACAAAATAAACTAATAGAAATAAAAAAAACATATTGCAACATATGAACAAAAACATATAGCCACATACATACACATACATTATATATATATATATATGAAAAAAAATTAAACTAATAACCAAAGTGGTGGCGCCGGAGGGGCAGGGCAGGGCAGGGGCGCGGGAGCGAGGCAAGGCAGGGGCGCGAGGCAGGTGCTCACAGAGGGGTGGCGGAGCATGGCGGGCGGCGTCGGGGCGCGGGGACGATGGTGAGGAGGCGGGCGGTGTCGGGGCGGCGGCGACGGCAAAGTTGAGCAGCCTGACGGCGTCGGAGGCGGCGACGATGGTGAGGTGGACCAACCTGACGGCGTCGAAGGCGGCGGCGGCGACGAGGTGGAGCAGCCTAACGGCTCGGCGACGACGGCGACGAGGCAGAGCAGCGGGCGTCGGGCGGAGAAGAAAGGGATGGATTTGGTCAAAAACTGCTAAGTGCTGTATATATAGCAAGAGCATTGGTCCCGGTTCGTGAAACCAACCGGGACTAATGCCACCTTTAGTCCCGGTTGGTGCCACCAACCGGGACCAAAGGCCAATTTTCAGCAGCCCAAAGGGCGGGAAGCGGCGCCCTTTGGTCCCGGTTGGTGGCTCCAACCGGGACTAAAGAGGGGCATTGGTCACGGTTCGTGGCACCAACCGTGACCAATGCCCCCTTTAGTCCCGGTTGGTGCCACCAACCGGGACCAAAGGCCTTGTGCTGCCCTGCGCCCAAATGTTTAGTCCCACCTCGCTAGTTGAGAGGGAGCCGCACCTGTTTATAAGGTGCGGTGCGCCTTCCCTCTCGAGCTCCTCTCTAAAGCAGGCTTTCGGGCCTAACCGTGCAATGTGTGCCTGTGGGCCTATCGGGCCTCCTGCGGGCCTGAATCCTGGCCCATGGTAGGGTTTCTAGTCGTATTCAGGCCGTGGGTGCCCAGTAGGTGGCACTTTTTTTGTTTTTTTGTTTTTTTGTTTCTACTTACAACAAAATACTTATTGTTGCTATATTTAATATTTTCCAGTTTTTTTGTTTTGTTTTCTGCATTATTTATTTTATTTTGTTTTTTGTTTTATTTTTTAATTCTTTTTGCTTTTAGTTTTAGAAAAATTATAAACTTTCTGTTAGTGCCATTAGTTTTCAAATTTGAAAACACTTTTTTTGTTTTTTTAATTTCTTTGTTGCTTTATTTATTTTATTTTGTTTCTACTTACAACAAAATACTTATTGTTGCTATTTTTCCAGTTTTTTTGTTTTGTTTTCTATATTATTTATTTTCTTTTGTTTTTTGCTTTATTTTTTTAATTCTTTTTGCTTTTAGGTCAGCAAAATTATAAACTTTCTGTTGCTTTATTTATTTTATTTTGTTTCTACTTACAACAAAATACTTATTGTTGCTATTTTTTTCCAGTTTTTTTGTTTTGTTTTCTGCATTATTTATTTTCTTTTGTTTTTTGCTTTATTTTTTTATTCTTTTTTGCTTTTAGTTTTAGAAAAATTATAAACTTTCTGTTAGTGCCATTATAAACTTTTTGCTTTTAATTTGAATTCTTTGAAAATTGTTTGAATCACAAGTTTGTGATTAACTTACTAAAAAATGAGAATAGATGCGCTTATAGAGAAAATTCAACCTAAATTCCTAATAAATTTCTATGAATTTCAGAGAAATTCACTATGAATTTAGGTTAAACTTTTCTCTATTAGGGCATCTATTTTCACTTTGAGAGGAGCTCAACAAGGTAGAAAGGGAAGGTCTTATAAACCGGTGTGAGCCCCCTTCAGTTGGCGAGATGGGACTAAACTCTGCCCGCAAAGAGGACCAACCCTTTAGTCCCGGTTTATGGCACAAACCGGTACTAATGGTCATGGGCCAGGGGCGAGGAGCAAAATTATAAACTTTATGTTAGTGCCATTAGTTTTAGAAAGTTGAAAGTTGGCATGGGCCAGGGACTAATGGTCATGGTATTACGAGGGCCGAACCATAAGACATGAAAGCATTTCAAATGAACTTTGAAAAAGTTGAAAGTTGGTAGCATGTGCATGTACAAAACGGACAATGGTAGCATGTTCGTGTGTTACAAAGTTGGCATGGTATCATCATAATAGTTGCGGGAGAAAGTCTTCACTTTTTCTTCGCTTGTGTCATTTGCTTATTGCGCCGTAACCATGGATAATCTTCATTGTTTATCAGGATGCTTGGGTCAGCCTTGACATTGAAGGGAGGAATTTCATGAAACTTTTCATAATCTTCAGACATGTCTGTCTTGCCGTCCACTCCCAGGATGTCCCTTTTTCCTGAAAGAACTATGTGGCGCTTTGGCTCATCGTATGATGTATTCGCTTCCTTATCTTTTCTTTTTCTCGGTTTGGTAGACATGTCCTTCACATAGATAACCTGTGCCACATCATTGGCTAGGACGAACGGTTTGTCAGTGTACCCAAGATTTTTCAGATCCACTGTTGTCATTCCGTACTGTGGGTCTACCTGTACCCCGCCGCCTAACAGATTGACCCATTTGCACTTAAACAAAGGGACCTTAAAATCAGGTCCGTAGTCAAGTTCCCATATGTCCACTATGTAACCATAATATGTGTCCTTTCCGCTCTCGATTGCTGCATCAAAGCGGACACCGCTGTTTTGGTTGGTGCTCTTTTGATCTTGGGCGATCGTGTAAAATGTATTCCCATTTATCTCGTATCCTTTGTAAGTCAATACAGTCAAAGATGGTCCCCTGGACAACAAGTACAACTCATCACAAACAGTGTTGTCACCTCTAAGACGTGTTTCCAACCAACTGCTGAAAGTCCTGATGTGTTCACATATAATCCAGTCGTCGCACTGCTCCGGGTGTTTGGAGCGCAGACTGTTCTTGTGTTCATCGACATACGGGGTCACCAAGGTAGAGTTCTGTAGAACTGTGTAGTTTGCTTGAGACCAAAAATATCCGTCCCTGCATATTATTGAGTCTCTTCCAAGAGTGCCTTTTCCAGTCAGTCTCCCCTCATACCGCGATTTAGGGAGACCTATCTTCTTAAGGCCAGGAATGAAGTCAACACAAAACCCGATAACATCCTCTGTTTGATGGCCCATGGAGATGCTTCCTTCTGGCCTAGTGCGGTTACGGACATATTTCTTTAGGACTCCCATGAACCTCTCAAAGGGGAACATATTGTGTAGAAATATGGGCCCCAGGATGACAATCTCGTCGACTAGATGAACTAGGACGTGCGTCATGATATTGAAGAAGGATGGTGGGAACACCAGCTCGAAACTGACAAGACATTGCGCCACATCACTCCTTAGCCTTGGTACGATTTGTGGATCAATCACCTTGTGAGAGATTGCATTGAGGAATGCACATAGCTTCACAATGGCTAATCGGACGTTTTCCGGTAGAAGCCCCCTCAATGCAACCGGAAGCAGTTGCGTCATAATCACGTGGCAGTCATGAGACTTTAGGTTCTGAAACTTTTTCTCTGGCATATTTATTATTCCCTTTATATTCGAAGAGAAGCCAGTCGTGACCTTCATACTGAGCAGGCATTCAAAGAAGATTTCTTTCTCTTCTTTCGTAAGAGCGTAGCTGGCAGGACCTTTATACTGCTTCGGAGGCATGCCGTCTTTTTCGTGCAAATGTTGCAGGTCCTCCCGTGCCTCAGGTGTATCTTTTGTCTTCCCATACACGCCCAAGAAGCCTAGCAGGTTCATGCAAAGGTTCTTCGTCACGTGCATCACGTCGATTGAGGAGCGGACCTCTAGGTCTTTCCAGTAGGGTAGGTCCCAAAATATAGATTTCTTCTTCCACATGGGTGCGTGTCCCTCAGCGTCATTCGGAACAGCTAGTCCACCGAGACCCTTTCCAAAGATTACATAGTGTAAATCATTGACCATAGCAAGCACGTGATCACCGGTGCGCATGGCGGGCTTCTTCCGATGATCTGCCTCGCCTTTGAAATGCTTGCCTTTCTTTCGACATTGATGGTTGGTCGGAAGAAATTGACGATGGCCCAGGTACACATTCTTCCTGCATTTGTCCAGGTATATACTTTCAGTGTCATCTAAACAGTGCGTGCATGCGTGGTATCCTTTGTTTGTCTGTCCTGAAAGGTTAGTGAGAGCGGGACAATCGTTGATGGTCACGAACAGCAACGCCTTAAGGTTAAATTCCTCCTGTCTGTGCTCATCCCACGTACGTACACCATTTCCATTCCACAGCTGTAAAAGTTCTTCAACTAATGGCCTTAGGTACACATCAATTTCGTTGCCGGGTTGCTTAGGGCCTTGGATGAGAACTGGCATCATAATGAACTTCTGCTTCATGCATATCCAAGGAGGAAGGTTATACATACATAGAGTCACGGGCCAGGTGCTGTGATTGCTGCTCTGCTCCCCGAAAGGATTAATGCCATCCACGCTTAAAGCAAACCATACATTCCTTGGGTCCTTTGCAAACTCATCCCAGTACTTTCTCTCGATTTTTCTCCACTGCGACCCGTCAGCGGGTGCTCTCAACTTCCCATCTTTCTTTCGGTTCTCACTGTGCCATCGCATCAACTTGGCATGCTCTTTGTTTCTGAACAGACGTTTCAACCGTGGTATTATAGGAGCATACCACATCACCTTCGCAGGAACCCTCTTCCTGGGGGGCTCGCCATCAACATCACCAGGGTCATCTCGTCTGATATTATACCGCAATGCACTGCATACCGGGCATGCGTTCAGATCCTTGTATGCACCGCGGTAGAGGATGTAGTCATTAGGGCATGCATGTATCTTCTCCACCTCCAATCCTAGAGGGCATACGACCTTCTTTGCTGCGTATGTACTGTCGGGCAATTCGTTATCCTTTGGAAGCTTCTTCTTCAATATTTTCAGTAGCTTCTCAAATCCTTTGTCAGCCACAGCATTCTCTGCCTTCCACTGCAGCAATTCCAGTACGGTACCGAGCTTTGTGTTGCCATCTTTGCAATTGGGGTATAACCCTTTTTTGTGATCCTCTAACATGCGATCGAACTTCAGCTTCTCCTTTTGACTTTCTCATTGCGTCCTTGCATCGACAATGACCCGGCGGAGATCATCATCATCGGGCACATCGTCTGGTTCCTCTTGATCTTCAGCAGCTTCACCCGTTGCAGCATCATTGGGCACATTGTCTGGTTCCTCTTGATCTTCACCAGCTCCCCCCGTTGCAGCATCACCGTATTCAGGGGGCACATAGTTGTCATCGTACTCTTCTTCTTCACCGTCTTCCATCATAACCCCTATTTCTCTGTGCCTCGTCCAAACATTATAGTGTGGCATGAAACCCTTGTAAAGCAGGTGGGAGTGAAGGATTTTCCGGTTAGAGTAAGACCTCGTATTCCCACATTTAGTGCATGGACAACACATAAAACCATTCTGCTTGTTTGCCTCAGCCGCATCGAGAAACTCATGCATGCCCTTAATGTACTCGCGGGTGTGTCTGTCACCGTACATCCATTGCTGGTTCATCTGCGTGCATTATATATAATTAAGTGTCCAAATTAATAGAAGTTCATCATCACATTAAAACCAAAGTGCATACATAGTTCTCATCTAACAACATATAGCTCTCCAGAGCATCTAATTAATTAAATCATACATTGAAACTATGTAAAACATTTCAATGCGAAAACAAATGCGATCATAATCGCAACCAAGGTAACAATTGATCCAACGGCATAATGATACCAAGCCTCGGTATGAATGACATATTTTCTAATCTTTCTAATCTTCAAGCGCATTGCATCCATCTTGATCTTGTGATCATCGACCACATCCGCAACATGCAACTCCAATATCATCTTCACCTCCTCAATTTTTTATTTTTTCCTTCAACAAATTGTTTTCTTCTTCAACTAAATTTAACCTCTCGACAATAGGGTCGGTTGGCATTTCCGATTCACATACATCCTACATAAATAAAATCTATGTCACGTTGGTCGACATAATTTTCATAAACAATAAATGAACCAATAGTTATAAAGATAATATATATACCACATCCGAATCATAGACAGGACGAGGGCCGACGGGGGCGGATACCAAAACCATCGCACTATATAAGATGCAATAATAAAAGTAAGAAAATAATACAAGTATCTATGTAAACATACAAGTAAGAATATTTTTCCTTTCAGAAAGAAGATAAGAACAAGAGGCTCACCACGGTGGTGCCGGCGATGAGCTTGGCGCGGGTGATCGACGGCGGTGAAGACGGGGACGGGGCGTGATGGACCGCTAAACCTAGACAAATATTATGGAAAATGGAGCTTGGAGGTCGAGCTTGGTGAGGAGAAAGCTTAAGTAGTGTGGCTCGGGCATTCCATCGAACACCATGTGTGCATAGGAGGTGAGCTAGAGCACCACCAAGCCCTCCCCCCCTCGGCTAGAGAAAAACAGAGCACTGGGGTGCTCTGCTCGCGAGCGAGGGGTATATATAGGCACCTCATTGGTCCCGGTTGGTGACATGAGCCGGGACTAAAGGGGAGCCTTTGGTCCCGGTTCAAGCCACCAACTGTGACCAATGGTGGTGGGCCAGGAGCGAGGCCCATTGGTCCCGGTTCGTCCCACCAACCGGGACCAAAAGGTCCAGATGAACCGGGACCAATGGCCCACATGGCCCGGCCGGCCCCCTGGGCTCACGAACCGGGACCAATGCCCACATTGGTCCCGGTTCTGGACTGAACCAGGACTAATGGGCTGACCCGGCCTGGACCAAAGCCCTGTTTTCTACTAGTGACACACACACACACACACACACACACACACACACACACACACACACACACACACACACACACACACACACGTACATACGCTGCAACGCCGCTCGCTGTCGTCGCCGCTGGTCGTTCGTCTCGTCGTCGTCACCGCCGGCCGTTCGTCTCGTCGTCGTCCTCGTCGCCGGCTGCTCCTCCTCGTCATCACCGTCGCTGTCGCGCCGCTCCTCGTTGGCCACACACATCACCGACCGATCATCATCCGCACCATTCATCGCCGGCTGCTCACCATCTGCATCGCCCACGAGCTGCTCTACACGGGCGACTACTCATCTACATCACCACATCACACGCACGTGACCACATCCAAGGCAAGGTGATAATACATGGCTACCTCCTTTCTCTCTGCTTGATGCACTCCTCTTGCACCATATGTATCAAATAGTATTGATGTTCTATGTCGCTCCATATAGCACACCTAATTTGGTCTCATGGGATCTAGCATCCCTTGTTGACACAAACCATGGTTAAATTAGGTTCTTGTTTTGGTCTCATGGGATCTTGCATCTCATGTTGATACAATTCAAGAGTAAAAAAATATATCCCTTCTTGTTTTGGTCTCATGGTGATCTTGCATCCCATGTTGATACAATTCAAGATATCCATCAATGATGCTTTATTTTTACCACGTATCTCATATATTTTCGGTTCTACCCACAAGTTTTTTCTTGTTTTGGTCTCATGGTGATCTTGATCCCATGTTGATACAAATCAAGATAATGCATGAGATGCCTAGTGATCATATATATCACCCAATCCTATAATAATGCAAACTAAGTGCACACATGCGACTAAAAGTTATGCTCATCTTGTTTTGGTCTCATGGCGATCTTGTATCCCATGTTGATACAATTCAAGAATAAAAATATGTCTATCTTGGTTTGGTCTCATGGTGATCTTGCATCCCATGTTGATACAAATCAAGGATATAAATAGAAGTAAGCTCATATTGATTGGGTTTCATAAAGTCCCATTTTGTTCTAGACCCATAAATGCATCAGTATAGGGTGTAAACTTGGTGCATGCGGCTATATGTTCATTAGTCTCAAGAAGTAGCATCACATGCTTGGATTTTGTACTAGTGAAAACCCATGACTTTTGCTCTTCATAGTTTAGGGTCATATATCTAGACTTTGAGAATTGTCATATACTTCATCATGTCCATGCAAAATATAAACTGATATATACTTCTGTTTGGTTACACTACGAGCATACAGTTTGTGTTACGTTGGTGATAATACAAGCAAGAAGAAATCAACATACTTCACTTGGTTATGCTACACATGGGCACAATGTTGCTACATGATGTTGGTACTAATACAAGTGAAGTGAAACTTTCATAAAAATATTCTCATGGGTCACAAATCCAAAGTCATATAAATATTTGACTAGATTCACTTAGTCGCATGCCCATATATGATATGTTTGAGACTAGCAAAACTAGTATTTAAGCATAACCCATATGTCATAAAAGAATCCCTCATACATAATTAAATCATGCATTCCTTTCATATAGGTGAATGCATCCACAAAACTAAAAGATAATTAGGGTCATAGCCCATGTCACTTGCACTAAACATAACATAGTGCAATTGAATATGTGATCACCAAATTTCATATAGCCCTCGGATATGAAGGCTTAGTGCAATGCTATATACGTTGATATAAAGTAAACCAAATATTCCACCCTTTCAGGCATGCACATAGAAATCACATGCGTGTCAAAATTAACTCATAAAAAGAGTTATGCCCCATATTGCACATACGCATGTTAGCCCGACTAGTTAATCATTAAATAGATCTTCATATGACTAAAAAGACAACCACTACATATTTGTGATGGTTAATGAGCTAGGCATGAACGTGCTATATGAATGGACATTGTCAAATCATGAATGTTATGCAATGCATATGTTAGCATAGGCGAATTTGAAGCACTAGTAGAAAAAGGGTCAAATGTGAAGCACATTAGTGCCGGTTTGAATTTGAGCCGGCACTAATGTGTGCGTTAGTGCCGGTTCCAGTGGCTAGCCGACCGCTCTCATTAGTACCGGTTCGTGGCGAACTTTAGCACCGGTTCATGCCATGAACTGGTACTAAAGTGAGTGGTGGCAGGATGTTGCCAGTCCAGGGCCCCTCCGGCACCTTCAGTACCGGGTCGTATCACGAACCGGTACTAAAGGTCATCCTACATAGACCCTTCGTCCACCCGAGCTCGCTTTGTTCTTCCCCTTTCCCCTCTCCTCTCTGTTCTTTTCCCTCTTCCTCTCAAGCTCATCACACATTTTGCCCAAAATTTGTCAAGATTTGAAGGCTCCCATCCATTCAAATGATCACAAAGGTTAGCAACTTTGTCCTTTCATCTCTCATTGCTAGATTAGCTCGTGCAATGCTTTATATAGTGATTGATTTTTGAGTTTAGTAATTTAGGAGGAATTATATATATATGTGCTAGTATTTGATTTATATGCAATTTGAGGTCAAAAATAACACTTAGTTTACATATGTAGGTGTGGTTTACTTAGTACCTTCTAAATCTCTGTCGTAACCACCGTCGATCGCTCGCAACGTCCCGTTGTCGGCACCACCTTGTGGTGAGCTTCTTGTTCATGAAGTTTTATAAAAAAAAATGATGTTTGTGTGATTTGGATATATAGTTACTCGTATAATTATCTTACCCATACGTTGTTTGTTATACATAGTGCCATGGTTTTGATATCCGTCCCCGTCGGCCCTCGTCCGGCTTATGATTCGGATGTGGTATATTCTCTTTTAAAACTATTCATTGCATTTCGTGTTTATGACAAATTATGCCCATCAAGTTGACATAGATATTGTATGTAGGAGGTAGTTGAACCGGAAATTCCAACCGACCCTATTGTCGAGAGGTTAAATTTAGTTGAAAGAGAAAACGAGGATTTGAAGGAAAAATTGAAAAGAATTGAGGGGGAGAAGATGGAATTGGAGTTGCATGTTGCCGATGTCGTCGATGATCACAAGATTAAGATGGAAAAAATGCTCTTGAAGATTAGAAAGATTAGAAAATATGCCATTCATAGTGAGGCATGGTATCATTATGCTGTTGGATCAATTGTTACCTTAGTTGCGATCTTGATCGCATTTGTTGTTGCATTTAAATTCTTTAGCTAGAGAGTTATTTGTTTGTTGCATTTAAGTGTTGTATGATCTTTATGTATGAACTTTATGTATTGTATTAATTTGGTGTTTTCGGTGCTGTGTATTGAAGATGAGCCGGCAATGGATGTACGATGACCGATGCTCTCCCGAGTTCATTAATGGCGTGCGTACTTTTTTGCTTGCGGCTGAGGCAAACAAGCGGGCGGATGGTTTTATGCCTTTTCCATGTGCTGGCTGTAAGAATGGTCACAATTACTCTACGTCAAGAACCATTCACGTCCACCTGTTTGAGTCCGGTTTCATGCCCCACTATAATGTTTGGACCAAGCATGGAGAAAGAGGGGTTATGATGGAAGACAATGAAGAAGAAGAGGACGACGACAGCTATCCTGGCCATGGGTTCCCTGAATACGATGATACAACAATGAGGGAAGAAGCTGAGCCGGTAATGCGGGAAGAAGCTGAGCCGGCAATGCGGAAGAAGCTGAAGAAGAGGCATCGGATGAGCCCGTTGATGATCTAGGTCGGGCCATTGCCGATGCAAAGAGAAACTGCGCAAGTGATTTGGAGAAGAAGAAGTTGCAGCGCATGTTAGAGGATCACAAAAAATTGTTGTACCCGAATTGCGTAGGTGACAAGAAAAAGCTGGGCACCACACTGGAATTGCTACAATGGAAGGCAGAGAATGGTGTATCTGACAAGGGATTTGGAAAGTTGCTGGTAATGATAAAGAATATGCTTCCAAAGGACAACGAATTGCCCGAGAGTACGTACGAAGCAAAGAAGGTTGTCTGCCCTCTAGGGTTAGAGGTGCAAAAGATACATGCATGCCCTAATGATTGCATCCTCTACCGCGGTGAGTACGAGGATTTGAACGCTTGCCCAGTATGCGGTGCATTGCGCTATAAGATCAGCCGCGATGACCCTGGTGATGTCGAGGGCGAGCGCCCCAGGAAGAAGATTCCTGCCAAGGTGATGTGGTATGCTCCTATAATACCACGGTTGAAACGTTTGTTCCAAAACAAAGAGCATGCCAAGGTGATGCGATGGCACAGAGAAGACCGTAAGAAAGACGGAAAGTTGAGAGTACCCGCTGACGGGTCGCAGTGGAGAAAAATCGAAAGAAAGTACGGGAAGGAGTTTGCAGATGATGCAAGGAACGTATGGTTTGGTCTAAGCGCAGATGGCATTAATCCTTTTGGGGAGCAGAGCAGCAACCATAGCACCTGGCCTGTGACTCTATGTTTGTATAACCTTCCTCCTTGGTTGTGCATGAAGCGGAAGTTCATTATGATGCCAGTGCTCATCCAAGGCCCTAAGCAACCCGGCAACGACATTGATGTGTACCTAAGGCCATTAGTTGAAGAACTCTTACAACTGTGGAATGGAACAGGTGTACGTGCGTGGGATGAGCACATGGGGGAAGAATTTGACCTAAAGGCGTTGCTGTTCGTGACCATCAATGATTGGCCTGCTCTCAGTAACCTTTCAGGACAGACAAACAAGGGATACCGCGCATGCACGCACTGTTTGGACGATACCGACAGTATATATTTGGCTAATTGTAAGAAGAATGTGTACCTGGGACATCGTCGATTTCTTCCGAGCAGGCATCCCGTAAGAAAGAAAGGCAAGCATTTCAAAGGTGAGGCGGATCACCGGACGAAGCCTCGCCACCGTACTGGTGCTGATGTACATGATATGGTCAAGGATTTGAAGGTGGTCTTTGGAAAGGGTCCTGGTGGACAACCTGTTCCGAATGACGCTGACGGACGCGCACCCATGTGGAAGAAGAAATCTATATTTTGGGACCTGCCCTATTGGAAAGACCTAGAGGTCCGCTCCGCAATCGACGTGATGCACGTGACGAAGAATCTTTGTGTGACCCTGCTTGGCTTCTTGGGCGTGTATGGGAAGACAAAAGATACACCTGAGGCACGGGAGGACCAGCAACGTATGCACGGAAAAGACGACATACATCAGGGTCATGCAAGCTACGCTCTTACCAAAGAAGAGAAGGAAATCTTCTTTGAATGCCTGCTCAGTATTAAGGTACCGTCTGGCTTCTCGTCGAATATAAAGGGAATAATAAACATGGCAGAGAAAAAGTTCCAGAACCTAAAGTCTCATGACTGCCACGTGATTATGACGCAACTGCTTCCGGTTGCATTGAGGGGGCTTCTACCGGAAAACGTTCGATTAGCCATTGTGAAGCTATGTGCATTCCTCAATGCAATCTCTCAGAAGGTAATCGATCCAGAAATCATACCAAGGTTAGAGAATGATTTGGTGCAATGTCTTGTCAGTTTCGAGTTGGTGTTCCCACCATCCTTCTTCAACATCATGACGCACGTCCTAGTTCACCTATGTGAAGAGATTAACGTTTTGGGTCCTGTATTTCTACACAATATGTTCCCCTTTGAGAGGTTCATGGGAGTCTTAAAGAAATATGTTCATAACCGTGCTAGGCCAGAAGGAAGCATCTCCAAGGGCCATGAAAATGAGGAGGTCATTGAGTTTTGTATTGACTTTATTCCTGACCTTAAGCCGATTGGTGTTCCTGAATCGCGGCATAAGGGCAGACTGGATGGAAAAGGCACGCTAGGAGGGGAACAAATAATATGTATGGACGGACATTCTCTCACTGAAGCACACTACACAGTTCTACAGAATTCCGCCTTGGTGGCTCCGTATATGGATGAACACAAGAATTTGCTACGCTCCAAACACCCGGAGCGGTCTGACTGGATTACACGTGAACAAACCAGGAGTTTCGCCAGCTGGTTGCAGACACGTACCATGCATGACGCCTCTATTGAAGATGACCTGTACTTGCTGTCCCAGTTACCATCTTCGAATATAATGACTTTCAAAGGGTACGAGATAAATGGTAATACATTTTACACGATCGCCCAAGATAAGAAGAGCACCAACCAAAACAGTGGTGTCCGCTTTGATGCAGAAACCAAGACGGGAAAGGAAACATATTATGGTTATATACAGGACATATGGGAACTTGACTATCGACGTGGTTTGAAGGTCCCTTTGTTTCGGTGCAAATGGGTCAATATGACACGAGGCGGGGTAACGGAAGACCCGCAGTACAGAATGACAACAGTGGATCTCAACAATCTTGCGTATGCAGACGAACCATTCGTCCTAGCCAATGATGTGGCACAGGTTTTCTATGTGAAGGACATGTCTACCAAGCCGAGAAAAAGAAAAGATAAGGAAGCGAATGCATCGTACGATGAGCCAAAGTGACACATAGTTCTTTCTGGGAAGAGAAACATCGTGGGAGTGGATGACAAGACAAACATGTCAGGAGATTATGAAAAGTTTGATGAAATTGCTCCATTCACAGTGAATATTGACCCGAGCATCCAGTTAAATGATGAAGATTTTCCATGGCTACGGCGCAAAGGGACACACGCGAAGAAAAAGTTTCACACCCAAAGATCTGGGATGTGATCGGCTTCACTATCATCACTTTCTTCTGTGTTTCACACCCAGGAGGGAATCTCTGTAATAGTTAGGGTAGCTAGTTATGTGTTTTGGCATTTGAAACGCAAAGAAATTTTATGTGCAAACAAACTGGATGCACTTCGTGTACAAAATGGACAATCTCTTTCGAAGTATCAGGGTTTCGGACGAAAACTCATCTGTTACAAAGGCATTTCATTTTTTAAATAACCTAAGCATTACCAAATTGAATATAATGATAAAACACACTAATATTAAACATAAGAAAAAAGAATCACCGAAAAATCTATTTTCAAAGTTAAGTTATTCACAAACTAGTGATTCACAGAAATTTCAAATAATTCAAAATTTAAACTATTCAAATTTGAAAACTATGGGCACTAACAGAAAGTTTGTAATTTTTTATACCTAAAGCAAAAATATTCACAAAGAAACTCTAAATACAGCAAAAAACAACTCAAAAATAAATAAAGCAAAAAAACAAGAAAATAAAAAAGCCCGCCTACTGGGCCAAAGCGGCCTGCATACGACTAGAAACCCAACATGTTGTTGGGCCAGGATGCAGGCCCGCAAATGCCATGTAGGCCCACAGGGCAGCACAGAACAGGTAGGCCCAGTAGGCCTGCTTTGGAGAGGAGCTCGAGAGAGCTACCACACTGGGGCTTATAAACCAGTGTGGACGCTCCTCGGCTAGCGAGGTGGGACTAAACTTGCCGCACCGTACCTGCGCCAGCACACTCCCTTTAGTACCGGGTCGTGGCTCCAACCGGTACTAAAGGGGGGGGGGGGTCTTTAGTACCAGTTGGTGCCACCACCCGGTGCTAAAGGGGTGCGCTTCCCGCCGCTTCGCCTGGCCAAAAGAGACCTTTAGTACCGGTTGGTGGCTCCAACCGGTACTAAAGGTGTTTTCTATATAAGAAAACACTTCGAAAAATTTCATCAGTTTCCTTCTCCACTTCCCTCTTCTTCATCGCCGCCGCCCAGTCCCGCGCCGTCGCCACCCCTGTCGCGCCGCCCCTGTCCTCGTCATGCCGCCCCCGTCACGCCGTCCGCGTCGCCGGCCCGTCCCCGTCCCCGCACCGGCCCGCGTCCACGTCCCCGCACCTGTCCGCGTCACCGTCGCCGTCGCCTCGACCTCTCGCCCGCGCTGTGAGCCCCTGTCCCCCTCTCCTCCCTCCAATCGAAGCCGCCGCGCCGCCGACGCCGTCGCCTTGGCTCATCGTCGCCGTCGCCTCTGCACACACACACATGCATACACAAACACACACATACACACAAACACACACACACACACAATGTTTTTAGTTTTTAGTTTTTTTTCTATTTTTTCTGTATTAATGTTATAGAAATGTTAGTTATATATAGAAATGTGTTAGAAATGTTAGTTATATAGAAATATTAGTTTTTTTCTGTATTAATGTTATAGAAATGTTAGTTATATAGAAATGCTAGTTTTTTCTGTATTAATGTTATAGAAATGTTAGTTATATAGATATGTTAAAGAAAAATTAGTTATACAATTTTAGTTATAGAAATGTTGGAAATCACAATCCAATCATTAAAAAAATGTTTCTTTTGCAGCATATAGTATTTGTTGTCGACGATGCCCGGCCGGCATCCTCGCCGTCGACCTGTTCGCGACAACGTCCTGCTTCAGAGGACCCGTGTCCGGGACTGGGCTCCGCCGGGCTAGCACTGGGAGGTGCTACCTTCAGGGGCGCGACGCTTGGTGAGGAACCCGGCCCCGGGTCCCATCGTCGACCCTGATCTCCTTTGGTGGCGTTCGCGTTGGCCACTTTCGGTGAGGAGGGATCCGGCCCCGCCGGAGGTGGTACGTCGTCGTGTCAGGGAGGAGGACGAGCACGCCCATCGCTACATGGCTGCTATGGACGTCAGGTTCTCCAATACCTGGCAGGTTCTTTTGGGAGATCACCCGAGCTATGATCCAGTGATGGTTCCTTCTCTTTGGGTGTCCACCGCCCGCACCTCAAGAACCGCGAGTGGCCTAGATTACTCTGTAGTATTCGATCTTTATTAGCTTGCTAGCTAGCTAGCTAGTGATGTATTCGATATTATATCTATTATTCGAGACGATGTATTCGAGATTATATCTATTATTCGAGACGATGTATTCGAGATTATATCTATTATTCGAGACAATGTATTCGAGATTATATTTGATGATGCTTATTATGTACTATGATTGATTCAATTTTTCCTTATTAACTGATTGCATCCATGCATTGTAATTTGAATATATTTCTTTTGGATTAGTTAAATAAAACCTATGGCGGACAATACTGACAGAGAGGGAGAAGAGGCCCTGTTCAATATCATACGCAATCCTCACGGGCCAGATGATGATCAGAATGAAGAAGATTATGATGACTCCGAATATCTAAACAACACCGGGGAGGGTGATATGATATTTGATCGCGACGACCAAATTGATGAAGTCATGAACTGTGAACATGACAAAGAAAATGTTGATCTTGAAACAACAAAGACTGGCGAGGTATATATATTTATATAAGCAGGCATCTGGTGATCATCACATGTTTTAAATGACTTGAAGATATGTTAACGAATCGATCTTTCTTCTTTCAGCCATCCGGATCGAGCAAATCTTCAGGCAACAGGAAACGAGGCCCGAACAAAAAGTTGAAGGAGGGCGTAAAGTACAATATCGAGGCCATCAAACCTAATGGCGAACCATTAGCGCCTAAGAAGATTGCGGACAAGTTCATTCGTCAGTGCGGAGTTCTTGTGAAGGACCAACTCCCGATCTCCCTTCAAGAATGGAGAGAGCCAGCAAAGCCACGTCCAGGAGTTACTTTTGTCGACGACAGACAAAAACTTCTGCTTTGGGAAACACTCATGGAACATTTCACCCTACCAGATCATTTCACATATGCAGATGTGGAGAAAGTCTAGGACGCTGCTCTTAGGAAGATGGCGGTTGCATTCAACAACCACAAGAATCGTGAATGGGCCAAGTACGTCAAGGGAGGAAGGAAGACTCCAGTATTTGAGGGAACACTAGAGAAGCAAAGTGCTCATTGGGACGATTTCGTGAAATTCAAGGATTCGGAATTTTCTAAGGAACGGTCGAGAATAAACAAGGCCAATGCCGCAAAAAGGATAAGTTCCACAAGTTGGGGCCAGGTGGCTATGCGGTGGGAATGCCTAAGTGGGATAAGTCCGAGAAAGAGATGGAGGATGCAGGTGTCACTCCAGAAACATTGAGCTGGCCCCCCACGTGCAGGACTTGGTTCTATGCGCATGGGGGGGAGTTGGACCCGAAGACAGGCAAAGTTTCGAAGAAGGCATGTCTGGACGGAGCCAAAGATAAGCTACTTGTTGCAATAGAAGAGGCTTGATCAGGGGTGTTCCAGCCAACAGAGAGAACGACGAGCTTACGCGTGCCCTGGGAAATCCTGAACACCCGGGAAGAACACGAGGCATGGGCACTATTCCGTGGTATGAGGGGTTTTCGGACTGGAACGCCGACTACAGAACCCGTGCGAGAAAGAAGATTGCGGAGGAGAAGAAGAGGAAGATGGAGGAGGAGCAGAGGAAGCTAGACTATGAATGCCTTCAAGGCCTAGAATTAGCGCACGCAGACTTGGCAGTCAAATTCCAGCGGCAGCAGGAGCAGGTCGACTCACTTAGCCAGCAAAGGGGGTCTCAGCAGCTGCAACAGCTAGCGGATGATCCAGCATTGGGTAGCACCGTCCCATCCATGCCGAGAAGCAGCGTGGGTTTCGCCCCGGGCGACGCATTGCTGGATAGCTACCCAGTGGATGACATCATGGAGAACACTAACTGCGAGCTACACTTCAAAATGAAGAACATATCCATGAAGGTGGCGGACGCCCTTGCTTTTACAAATCCCCCCGAGGCAACCTTCCATTGCAACCCGATTCCAGCGGGCTATGCTCGTGTCTTGGTTGATGAGGTGGTGGACCAATATTCGGGGCTAGAGCTTGACATTCCTGGAGGTGACGATGAGCACACATTGGGAGAGGCCAACCATCATATCATCCTATGGAGAAAGCATTGCATCATCTTTCGAAGGCCACCGACACTGCGTCATCCGGCTCCTCATCGAAGTCCGCCACCGAGTCAGCAGACTCCTGCTCCTCCAAGTCCACCAATGCGTTAGGCCACTCCTCCTCCAAGTCCGGCACAGCTTTAGGCCACTCCTCCTCCTCCAAGTCCGGCAAAGCGTCAGGCCACTCCTCCTCCAAGTCCGGCACAGCTTCAGGACACTCCTCCTCCAAGTCCGGCACAGCTTCAGCCACTCCTCCTCCTCCAACTCAGCCACGTTAGCCGTCTTCGCCGCCTCAGCAATCACGAAAGAGAGCCGCCTCAGCTATGGTGCATAGCGGTACAAGTCGAGGTAGTACTGGAGGTACAGGCGGAGGCAAGCGATTTCAATATGGTCCAAGCCTCGCGCCTCTTCCGCAGAGGCCTTACGACAAGTCCGAGGAGGAAAACATAGCCATATCGAAGGCCGAGGTGGAAGCCCATTTTGCACCGAAACCGTCACCGCCGCCAAGGGAGAAAGTTCCTGAGGAAAAGATTGACCACTTCATTCGTATGGCTAGAGCACCAGCTCCCAAGCCTGTTGACACAGACTATGAGCGCCACATCAAAAAGTTAAATCGAGCACGTCTACAGAAAGAGGCGAGCTCGAGCTCGAGCAAATCAGCTGGCAAAAGGAGCGGTAAAACCTTTCCCCAGCTGGGAGAACAGGTGGCGCAATCAATCCCCCCGCTTGTTGTGCCAACAACACATGAGGGTAGGCGCGCCCAATATTATTGTGGGCAAACCGTTAACGTTCCCAGGCTGGGCGATGTGGTAATAACCGAGGAGCATATTGAGCAGGCTGAAATGCTCATGATCACTGTTGGACAACTCCTCGATATCGAGCCCATGTCTCCGACTAGAGAGGAGGAAATAAAATGGAAATATGTCCGGGGCCAACCTTTGGTCGAGCCAGACGAGGTCAAGAAGCTCCCAACGAGAATGTATGAATTGCATCAATGGTACATGGACATTACCAAGATTTCCAATCGAGAGTCCCTCATGGTGAATGTCAAGAAGGATCATTACTACCATGAGACAGCTGTGTCCGTTGAGTATTCAGAACTATTTCAGCTATACAATCAAGACGCACTCGACAAATCTATCGTCAGTTGCTATTGTCTATAAGTGATTTCTTTCTGTAATTTAAGTCTCAAGCTAGCTGTAGTGATCATTTTGATCAATCATTACCTGTAATTATCCTCACTATATTCTTTTCTATGGTATTATGCAGGATGAAGATTTATGAAATGAAAAAAGGTGGACGCTATGGCATTGGGTTCGTTGACTCAAATACCATTAATGAATACACATGGAAATTAGATCCATATTACGAAAAAAGTGTAGAGGAAAGCATGCTAGAGTTCTTCAAGTGCCTCAAATAGAATGAAGATATACTACTTCCTTACAACTTCGAGTGAGTCACACTGTCTTGTACTACAAATTCTGTTTTTGCCTACTAGCTAGCTACATGTTTTTGCTTACATATGCCCGCTTAATTAAGACATGCAAACGTGTGTGCATGCAGATTTCACTGGATCTTGTTAATCATTAAAGTTGATGAAGGAACAATTGAAGTACTAGACTCACTACTTAAGAAAGCAAGTGACTACACCATCGTGAAGGGGATAGTCAACAGGTAATTTCAATCATTATTAACTATATCTCGGCCTATTTAATTAGTTCGTCATTTCCTGATAACAACTATTTTATAACCCATTTATTCATTCACTACTTAAGAAAGCAAGTGACTACACCATCATGAAGGGGATAGTCAACAGGTAATTTCAATCATTATTAACTATATCTCGGCCTATTTAATTAGTTCGTCATTTCCTGATAACAACTATTTAATAACCCATTTATTCATTTTCTTTGTCGGCGGGCAGGGCTTGGGCAAAGTTCATCAGGGCCACTCCAGGCCCATGGAAACAAAATCTGAAATGGTATCGACCCCAGGTAAGTAATTAAGTACTACTAGCTAGCTGCCATCTCTTTAATTATCATGCTTGATTAATTATTATCTGATCAAATTCCATTCTCGTAAAGGCCCTGAAGCAGGCGCCTGCTACATCTCGAGCTAGCGTTGGTTTTCCCCGAAGAGGAGGGGGTGATGCAACACAATAGCGTAAGTATTTCCCTCAGTTTTTGAGAACCAAGGTATCAATCCAGTAGGAGGTCACGCGCAAGTCCCTCGTACCTGCACAAAATGGTAGCAACTTGCAGCCAACGCTTAGGGGTTGTCAATCCCTTCACGGTCACTTACGAGAGTGAGATCTCATAGAGATAATATTTTTGGTATTTTTGGTATAAAGATGCAAAGTGAAAAGTAAAAGCAAAACAAGTAAAATAAAGTAATGGAGATTGATATGATGAGAATAGACCCGGGGGCCATAGGTTTCACTAGTGGATTCTCTCAAGAGCATAGATATTCTACGGTGGGTGAACAAATTACTGTTGAGCAATTGATAGAATTGAGCATAGTTATGAGGTTATCTAGGTATGATCATGTATATAGGCATCACGTCCGTGACAAGTAGACCGACTCCTTCCTGCATCTACTACTATTACTCCACTCATCGACCGCTATCCAGCATGCATCTAGAGTATTAAGTTAAAAACAGAGTAACACCTTAAGCAAGATGACATGATGTAGAGGAATAAATTCATGCAATATGATAAATACCCCATCTTGTTATCCTCGATGGCAACAATACAATAAGTGCCTTGCAACTCTTTCTGTCACTGAGTAAGGACACCGCAAGATTGAACCCAAAGCTAAGCACTTCTCCCATTGCAAGAACTACCAATCTAGTTGGCCAAACCAAACGGATAATTCGAAGAGACTTGCAAAGATAACTCAATCATACATAAAAGAATTCAGAGAAGATTCAAATATTATTCATAGATAAGTTGGATCATAAACCCACAATTCATCGGTCTCAACAAACACACCGCAAAAGAAGATTACATCGAATAGATCTCCACGAGAGAGGGGGAGAACATTGTATTGAGATCCAAAAAGAGAGAAGAAGCCATCTAGCTACTAGCTATGGACCCGAAGGTCTGAAGTAAACTACTCACACTTCATCGGAAGGGCTATGGTGTTGATGTAGAAGCCCTCCGTGATGGATGCCCTCTCCGGCGGAGCTCCGGAACAGGCCCCAAGATGGGATCTCGTGGATACAGGAAGTTGCGGCGATGGAATTAGGTTTTTGGCTCCCCCTCTGGTCTAATGGGGGTACGTAGGTAGATATAGGAGGAAGGAGCACGTCGGTGGATCTCCAAGGGGCCCACGAGGCAGGGGGGCGCGCCGGGGGGGGGGGGGGGGCGCCCTCCACCCTCGTGACCTCCCCGGAAACTTCTTGGAGTAGGGTCCAAGTCTCCTGGATCATGTTCGGTGAGAAGATCACGTTCCCGAAGGTTTCATTCCGTTTGGACTCCGTTTGATATTCTGTTTCCTTGAAATACTAAAATAGGCAAAAAAACAGCAATTCTGGGCTGGGCCTCCGATTAATAGGTTAGTCCCAAAAATAATATAAAAGTGGAAAATAAAGCCCAATATAGTCCAAAACAGTAGATAAAGTAGCATGGAGCAATCAAAAATTATAGATACCTTGGAGACGTATCAGCGCCGGGGAATAATCTGCGTGCATACTACGTTTGCGAGAACATTCGCATGATGGCGTCCGAAAGGAGCAGATCTCAAAGACAGGAGTGGGTACGTTTGTCAGAACACTATTCACAATTTTTACACCATTATCGATATCTAGTCAGACAACTAATACACATGCATATTGATCTCCTTCTTAACAGTTCAAAGAGGTGCGGGAGAAGCTCCTACCAGAGGACCGCATAGAAGCAATTCAAGAGGAAATAGCGGGATTTTTGCTCGACCAGGTCATAGATCCCAAAGGAGAATACTATTACCTGCTACCGCCCCCATGAACCACTTCCAATTGTTATCGTGCTCCGAAGGCACCAATTAGGCTAATGCCACTGGCTCCGAAGGCACCAATTAGGAGAAATTGTAGATATCTAGCTAATTGTTTATATATACATGTGTGTATATATGTGTGAATTAATTAATGGTGGTTGTGAGACATTTGATGATATATATATTATGATCGGTTCTACTAGAAATTCTATTTATATATATATGCATAACGTGTACAATATGTAGTATCGTAAAATACCAGCAAACGAAAAAGAATTAAATGGAAAACACAAAATTAAATGAAAAAGAAATCATAAACCCAACCCCCCAACCTTTTAATACCGGTTGGTGTCACCAACCGGTACTAAAGGGCTCCCTGCCCCCGAAGCTGGCTCGTGCCACGTGGTTGCCCTTTAGCACCGATTCGTGCTGAACCGGTACTAAAGAGGGGGGGGCTTTAGTGCCCACACTTTAGTGCCGGTTACCGAACCGGCACTAAAGGGCCTTACGAACCGGTGCTATTGCCCTGTTCTGCACTAGTGAAGGCTCCCCAAGTACGCTGACATCAAAGACAGCGAGGAGAACTTTTATTTCTACATTTGGTAGTCTTCTTTTGTTTCTACATTTTGTAGTACTCATGTGTTGTGATGCTATGTAATAGATATGTTGGAATTCTTAATCAGGGGTTTTCTCTTTGGAGATGTAATTAATAGAATTTTTATGTAAATGTAAGAGTTCTGGAAATAAAGTATGTCGGTGTCAAAACCGGCGGATCTCGGGTAGGGGGTCCCGAACTGCGCGTCTAAGGCGGATGGTAACAGGAGGCAGGGGACACGATATTTACCCAGGTTCGGGCCCTCTTGATGGAGGTAATACCCTACGACCTGCTTGATTGATCTTGATGATATGAGTATTACAAGAGTTGATCTACCACGAGATCGTAGAGGCTAAACCCTAGAAGCTAGCCTATGGTATGATTGTATGTTGTCCTACGGACTAAACCCTACGGTTTATATAGACACCAGAGGGGGCTAGGGTTACACAAAGTCGGTTACAAGGAAGGAGATCTACACATCCGTATCGCCAAGCTTGCCTTCCACGCCAAGGAGAGTCCCATCTGGACATGGGACGAAGTCTTCAATCTTGTATCTTCATAGTCCAACAGTCCGACCAAAGGATATAGTCCGGCTATCCGGAGACCCCCTAATCCAGGACTCCCTCAGTAGCCCCTGAACCAGGCTTCAATGACGATGAGTCCGGCACGCAGATTTGTCTTCGGCATTGCAAGGCGAGTTCCTCCTCCGAATATTCCATAGAAGATTTTGAACACAAGGATAGTGTCCGCCTCTACAAAACAAGTTCCACATACCACCGTAGAGAGAATAATATTTCCACAAATCTAATCTGCTGACACGTTTAGCAACATGACATTATGCCATGGCCCGGTCTTTATTCGAACCGTTTTTCTCAACCAGCATTGCACATATCGCGAACCGGTTTTCTTGACACGTCTTGTCAAAGCAGAGATCGTGTCCCCCTTATTACGGGATTCTCATCAATACGGACGTGGGTAACCCAATCGTGCCCATTGGTATGACTCCTCGATTTTAGGCAAGTCCCAAACGGCCATGAGGAGGACGCTTGATATTCACCCTCTTTATAAAGAGGCCAAGGCTTGCCCTTTTTCCCTCTCGTGCTCAATCGAATCCTTCCCCCGCCTCAAGTTCCAACACCCAAGGCTCAGGTCAGGCGCTTCGGACCTTCAACCATGTCCGGATCCAACCTCCAAGGTCGGTGGATGCCTTCCTCTATCACAGAGGAAGACATCAAGAAGCTAAGAGAGGCCAGGTATTTGACCCTCGAAATCTCGCGCAGGCTGCCTGCTCGAGGGCAGGTCATTCCCACTCCTAAACTCAGCGAGAGTGTTGTATTTATCTCTCACTTCCTCCGAGGGCTAGGCCTCGCTATGGATCCCTTTGTTAGGGGGCTCATGTTCTATTATGGGCTGGATTTCCATGACCTGGCCCCGGATTCCCTCCTTCACATCTCGCCGTTCATCGTCGTGTGTGAGGCCTTCCTCCGCATTACCCCGCACTTCGGCCTGTGGCTCAAGACTTTCAATGTGAAGCCGAAGATGATCAAGGGGTGACATGCAGAGTGCGAAGGTGCCGTGATAAGCAAAAGTGCTGATGTTCCATGGCCAGAGTGTTCCTTCCCAGAGGTGTCCGGTTTATGGCAACGGGAGTGGTTTTACATCACAGCTCCCCGAAGTGCCAAGTGGGTAGCCTCCCCTGCCTTTCGCTCGGGCCCCCCACCACAACTGACGTCATGGATCAACAAGGGGCTGAACTGGGGGCCAGTAAATGATGTGCCGATATTGCAGAGTCGCATCCGAGATCTCCTCGAGAGAGAAGTCAGCCTGGTCACGGTAATGCAAGTCATGCTAGTTCATCGAGTCCCGCCTTGCAAACACCGACCCCTCCGTATGTGGGAATTCAACCCGGAAGGACCGCGAACTATCCAACACTTCCCCGGCATGACGCTCGAAGAGATGTAAAAATTGTTCTTCGGACCACAAATAAAGTGTCCGGACACCACCGAGGATGCGGGTCTGAGCTGTAATCGCCCAGATACTCAAGTAAGTAATCCCGTGGCCGAACACGTTGTCTTTTTATTTATCATAACATTATTCTGAAAAGTCGCTCCTTGACCAGGACTGGATAACAAAGGCGAAGATGATCAGGTGTTCGGCCCCCCTTCCCGAAGGTTCAGCAAATCCAGTACTAGCCAGAATGCTCGAGCCGGTGCCTTATCAGGCGCCCTGAGGGGAAGATAAGGGGGGGGGGGAGTAAAGAGGATGAGAGCTGGCCTCACTCATTATTCATCTAGACTGGGGGAATTAGCACCTCCGCGAAGGAGGATAACCAGGGAGAACAATCTAAAATTCTCTCTCCCCAAGGAAGGAAGAGGACCACCTTTAAAGACCCGAAAACAAAGGTTTCCAAACCGGGGAAGAAATCTTCGCCAGAGGGTCCTGCCTCGGAGGGTACTCTTGCCGCACAGTGCCCGCAAGGGGATCATCCCTCTACCGAGCTGTAAGTAAACAAAAAGTACCTAATAGTAAAAATATCCTACATTACTTCTGAAGACAATAATCGAAGCATATGTTTTGTAGTTTGGGTCGTAGCCTTCTCGACAGAGTTCGTTTTCAGGGGATCTTCTTCCGGAGATGATGGAGAGCGAAACACCTCCCCTGCCACCCGCCTCATGAGGCGGGCGACCCTGAAGTGTTGTCACGGAGGGTTTCTCCTGATCCGCCAAGGCCAGAGGGTAATCCTTTGGCCACCCGAAGTCCTCAGTATTCGGCTCCTAAAGAGAGCAACAGAATGAGTCCGGAACCATACAGTGTGCGGTCGGACGCACTGAAGGATCTTCTGGAGCAAGCAGCCATCTCAAAAGCACATCGTATGCTAATGGGTACAGTGATTGAGAGGATTTCATCCGCCAAAAGCGGGTTGCATGAAGCTTTTATGAGTCTGCTGAAAGGCTTTGAGGTACGTGAAATAGTGTATGTTTTTGACAGTACCGCACACGTTAGGTGTGCCCTATGTAGATAGTATCCCCTGAGACTCTGGTTGCCGTCGAGAACGGCGGCAAACAGAGGATCATAGTCCCAGTCAATAATCAGGCCGCCGTCATGTGCAGGTGGCTGAAGGTCCGGTGGCTAGCCGGACTGATGAGTTTGCCGAGCTGAAGCGGCAATTTGATGCGGCAGATGCCGACATCGTGTTTGTCAACAAGCGGCTCGACGAGGCACAGGGTATGTGATTTCTCAAGTGATCAACACATAGTAAGAGGAGCATGATGCCAGTATCTTTAATATGTTTTGACTGCAGATGGAGCTGCCGCCGTGGAGACCCTTCGGGCGGAACTTGCCCGAGCCAAGGAACAAGCCAGGAATAGTAATGCAGCCGCTCTAAAGGCGGTCGAAGAGCTGAGGACCGAAAAGGCCGCGCATTGCCAAAGCAAGGAAAGAATAGCCAAGATGGCCGTTGAGTTGAAAGATGCCGCCGACCGTTACCAGCTTCTTGAAAAAGAAAGCCGAGCGAAGGCGACGGACCTGGAGAAGGCCATGGTAGCAGCCAAGGAAGCCCGCTCCAAAATCAGAGCGACGAAGGAGGAGCTGCGTCAAGCTGGGGATATCGCGACTGGGAAGCCCTTTTTGTTGCGGACCAAGTTCGGAGATCCGAAGTATGCCCCTCTTGATCAACTATGGAGTTCTGCAGACGCGTACGTAGATTTGGCAGCGAGTGCTGGTGATGCGGCCAAGTACTTCAAGGATCAAAAAGATCGTGAAGTGGAAAAGCTGTTCTGGTCACAGTTCCATGCTCCAGTGCGCCCGCTGCTATTGAATGAGCGAATGGCTGAGTGGGCCGAGCTCCATAGGTTGTCCGTACTTGCCATGAGGTCGGTTGTGGATCATCTATGGTAGGAAGGGTCAAGGCCGAATAGTTACTTTAGTTTAGTGCAACAATTCCTTTGTGCTGTGCCGCACATCGACGCTATGAAGAGGTCGGCGTGCATAGAGGGTGCGCGGATGGCACTTGCCCGTGTCAAGACATACTGGGCAGAGATGGAGGCCACCACTATTGCAACACAGGGTTCGGCCGTGGGCCGAGTAGCTGCCGAGCACTACTTTGAAGAAGTCCTTGAAGGCGCTCGTTCGATAGAGGCTCAGTGCTTGAAGAATATTATGTTCTAGTGACATGTATTCCCATTGTAAAAACAATGTTTTATTGAATTATAAAGGCTGTGTTTATACTTTTGCCTGGAAGTATTATGATGCCTCCTATGCGGCCGTTTATGTGTATATGTATATAACCTGAAAGTTTGCAGTCGTCGGCTTCAGCCCCCATGCATATAATGCGGGGGTGTTTGCAAAATACGCGTATTCACACATGATCCAATGTCTTGGTCCATAAAGGAGGTGGTAGCGCAGCGAATGAGGCAATCAGACTATATTGCTTTAACACTTTCACTTAGCCATAGGAGTTTGACAGTGGGACTACTATATAGCCCCTGGTACTTCCACGCTCGTTCGAATATGGGGCGCGTACGTACATGACTGTGAAACGACCCTTCATTAATGCGGAGGAATTCCGAAGATTCCTATAAGTCATCGAGTGGTTGACCAGTCTTGCGCTTTATCATGACAGTCAGTTTTCGGCTTTCTCTACAGAGGTGCTCATCCGGATGAACCAGGGCACAATCACAGTAGTTCTCCCGGTGCCGCCTTAGCCGATAGAGCAGAACGTAAGGTAGCAAAACACGGGAGCTGGGCAAACCCAACATTTGACCAAAGACATGATTCAGAGATGATGCATATAAGGCCAAACTCGCGACGCCGAACACTCCCTAAGGTATTCGGTCTTTATAGCATATGCCGGGCTGAACAATGCCCTTAATAATAAACCCCGAGTGTCCAGGCACGTGCAATATCCTGACGTGGCCACATGCCAATAAGGTCAGCATCCTTCTCGGTTGTATTGAGTATCCGGAGGATGTGAATCAACAAGAGACAGTAAAAAAGGTTTACGCAGGGTCTTAATCTGAAAAGAAACCTTTGAGCGGGTCCCTGCTGCACGTCTGCGCCTGTGTCTCCGTTGTGCCGTGTCCTGGATGGGTGTAGCACGATTGTCATCTGTAAAAGAAAAGAACTTAGGTGAAAGTTGCCGTGCTAGAAAATTGGTTATTATCAATAAGCCATTAAAATTCAAGATAAGTCAAGTTGAGCCGAACTAGCCCTGATTACACGCAGGAAGCCCCTGCTACCGTCTATGAGGGTTTAACCATCAAACCAATCTTATGTATATGTAGTGATGCGCCAGACTCGTCTAACCGTGTCCGTGGTCTTGACGACCTGTCATTTATTCTGGTTGGTGAGGCCGTCTAGTGCTCGGCTGTTAAAGCCGCCGCACGTTCTTCCGCCCATAGAGAATGCTCAATATTTCCACTAACTGTCATGGTGCCACGTGGACCGGGCATCTTAAGCTTGAGAGAAGCGTAATGTGGTACTGCATTAAAACGAGCGAAAGCCGCTCTTCCGAGTAGTGCTTGATAGCAACTTCGGAATGGAGCGATGTAGAAATTTAACTTTTCGCTTCAGAAGTTGTCGGAAGAACTGAATACAACCTCTAGTAATAGAGAGCCCGTGTAGCGGGCCTCTGGGCTTGGTATTACTCCCTTGAAGGTTGTATTACTGCGGCTGATTTTTGTCGGGTCTATCTCCATTTTGCGGACTGTGTCCTGATATATTAGATTTAGACCACTGCCGCCGTCCATAAGGACTCGTGTGAGATGGTATCCGTTTATTATTGGGTCAAACACCAAGGCAGCCAATGCTTCATGCCGATGCTTGTCGGGTGATCCTTGCGATCGAAAGTGATCGGGCAGGCCAACCAGGGGGTGAACTTGGGGGTGACGGGCTCTACGGCGCGTATGTCTCGGAGTGAATGTTTGCTTCTCCTCTTCGTCTCATGGATCATGTTTACTGTTTTGACCTCTGGTGGGATTTTTTCTGTCCTCCAGTGCTTTGCTGGTGAGGTTCGTCCTCGTCTTCGCTTGGTGTCTCCCCCCTTGTGTTTGGCGTTAAGCTTACCGGCCTGTTTGAAGACCCAACATTCTCTGTGGGTGTGATTTGCAAGTTTATCAGGGGTGCCATGAATCTGACATAGTTTGTCTAGGATCTTGTTTAGGCTGGACGGTCCATCTCTGCTGCCTATGAAAGGCTTTTCCTGCTGACCTGGTCGAGAGCCCCTGAATCCGGTGTTTACCATCGTATTATCTGGGTTGTCTTCTTTATTTCGACGCTTGCTTTTACTGCGTTGTGATTTTCCATTGCCATCCCTGACTTCGGATGTGTTTGGGTCGCTGGTTCTACTCCGGGCTAACCAGCTATCTTCACCCACGCAAAAGCGGGTCATGAGGCTTGTCAGGGCTGCCATTGTTCTCGGTTTTTCTTGGCCGAGGTGTCTGGCAAGCCATTCATCTCGGACGCTGTGCTTGAAAGCTGCAAAGGCTTCGGCGTCTGGACAGTCGATGATTTGGTTCTTCTTAGTGAGAAACCTGTTCCAAAGCTTTCACGTTGACTCTCCGGTCTGTTGAATTATATGACTTAAATCGTCTGCATCCGGAGGTCGGACATAGGTCCCTTGGAAATTAGCCCGGAAAGCATCCTCGAGCTCCTCCCAACTTCCAATTGAGTTTTCGGGGAGGCTTTTCAGCCAGTGCCGAGCTGGTTCTTTAAGCTTGAGGGGCAAGTACTTGATGGCGTGGAGGTCGTCTCCGCGAGCCATATGGATATGGAGGATAAAGTCCTCAATCCAGATCCCGGGGTCTGTGGTCCTGTCGTACGCCTCTATGTTCACTGGTTTGAATCCTTCTGGGAATTCGTGGTCCAGCACCTCATCGGTGAAACATAGGGGGTGTGCGGCACCCCTGTATTTGGATGTATCATGGTGTTTGGATGGTTGTAGTATTCGGTTTTGATTTTGTGCCGGAGCGCGCTTCCTAGATCCATAGATGGATCTGGTCATACCGGATTTTTGGCGCAAGTCCTCACGTAGATCGTGTGTTGACTTATGTGTGGCCTTGTTAGCCGCTCCATCACGGTCACAAGGTGGTTGATCTGGCCGGTTGGTTGTTTCATTTTTCGACTGTGTGGGCTCTAAGGCCTCATCGTCGAATTCAGGTAATAGCTTGCGCTTTGGATAGCTCTTTGTGTGGTAACTTCCACCATACTTTTCTTCGTTGTTGAGAACTTTGTTCCACCTGTTGTTGAGCGTATTTTGTGCGGCCTTAAGCCTTTGCTTCTGCTTCTTCAGACTCCTCACTATGGCAATAAGCCTTCTGCGGAGGTTCTCTTGCTCCAAGTGCGTTTCCTGAATGATGTGTGCATCTTCGTTCGGACTGTTTTCCTCCCCAGAGGGGGTTTGATGAGGTTTATCCTCGGTGTCGCCGTGTTCGGACATCGGATCCGTACTGTGTTCGCCGTTTGCAGTTTCGTCGTGCTCTACCGCTGGGTCGATGTGGTCGTCGTTTCCTCTAGAGTCGACTGGAGTGTTATTTTCTCTTACGCTGTTATCGCTGTTTTTGCCAAGGCGGGATTTTGAGCGGCGCCTACGCCGACGCTTTGATTGCTTCTCGAGGGAGCTATTCTTCGTTGCATCCTGCCATTCTCCGTCATTGTTTTGTTTGGGTGTATCCACCATGTATATGTCATGTGGTGAAGTGGTTGTCCAGCGCCCTGTGCGTACTGGTTCCTGTTCCTCTCCTGCATCATCGTCCATGCCGTCGATGTCTTCGGATTCGAAATCGAGTATGTCGGTTAAATCGTCGATAGAGGCTACTAAGTGGGTGGTTGGTGGGCAGCGAATTTCTTCGTCACCCGCATCCCATTCTAGCCGAACATAGTTCGGCCAAGGTTCTCCTGACAAGGAGAGAGACCTTAATGAATTTAGCACATCGCCGAAAGGCGAGTGCTGAAAGATATCCACGGAGGTGAACTCCATGATCGGCACCCAATCGGATTCGATAGGCACGGATGCAGGCGGATCGGAGTCCATGGCCGGAGACGAATCCAGTGGTTCGGCAGCATGACTCTCATAAGGGGTGAAGTCAGTATCCGGCTCCATCGCCATTGAGAGTGCGGCCTCCATGGCGGGGTCTATCCCTCCATCCTCGGATGGCGCAATTTGCTCTAGATTGAAGGCCGGAGTAGTTGCAGATGCGATCTCCCAAACACTGTCCGACGGCATAGTTACGCTATGCTCGTCGTGATTGTGTGGCGCACTTGACATGGGCTCGAATCCGTCGAAGATCAAGTCTCTATGGATGTCGGTAGTGTAGTTTAAGTTTCCAAACCTGACCTGATGGCCAGGGGCGTAGCTCTCAATCTGCTCCAGATGGCCAAGCGAATTGGCCCGCAGTGCGAAGCCGCCGAATGCGATGATCTGTCCGGGGAGGAAAACCTCACCCTGGACCGCATCGTTACCGATGATCGAAGGGGCCATCGAGCCTTATGGTGATGGCACAGTGGAACTCTCAATGAAAGCACCAATGTCGGTGTCAAAACCAGCGGATCTCGGGTAGGGGGTCCCGAACTGTGCGTCTAAGGCAGATGGTAACAGGAGGCAGGGGACACGATATTTACCCAGGTTCGGGCCCTCTTGATGGAGGTAATACCCTACGTCCTGCTTGATTGATCTTGATGATATGAGTATTACAAGAGTTGATCTACATGAGATCGTAGAGGCTAAACCCTAGAAGCTAGCCTATGGTATGATTGTATGTTGTCCTATGGACTAAACCCTCCGGTTTATATAGACACTGGAGGGGGGTAGGGTTATACAAAGTCGGTTACAAGGAAGGAGATCTACACATCCGTATCGCCAAGCTTGCCTTCCACGCCAAGGAGAGTCCCATCCGGACATGGGACGGAGTCTTCAATCTTGTATCTTCATAGTCCAACAGTCCGGTCAAAGGATATAGTCCGACTGTCCGGAGACCCCCTAATCCAGGACTCCCTCAAAGTACCTGCAATGTTTGATTCTATTTTTCTTTAAATTTCACTCTGTTTCTATGACGTGGATGCGTGTTCTCACGCCCGCCATTTTCCCGTCATCAGATTCTGGCACGCCTGGTGGGACCTATTTCTCCCCTCATCTTTGAAATTCCAACATAGCATATGGCATATGACTTCCCATAATATATCTCCCAAGTACATCAAATTTCCGAGGATTAATATATGTTTCCTCTATTTTCACAAGGTATGGAAGGCCAAGTGCAGCAGTTTGTGACCCTTCGCTTCGGTGACCTTTGGATTGATGTGCCAATTGGTCCTATCGTGACCTCACTAAGTGAAAGTTGGATGACTACTGTCGCATCTCCAGTTGTACCAGATCAAGAAGTCACTTCTCCACCAATGGAGGGGTTCACACCTGTTTTGTCAAAGTCCGCAAAGAGGAAAATGAGGGCTGCTAGAAAGAGGGTTTCTCAGAGTTTTGCAAGAGGGGTTACTCATGCTCCAGTGTCAGTAATGAAAGGAAAGATTGTTGAAGCAGGACCATCCGTCCGCCAGCAGTCCAAGGATAAGGGAAAGAAAGTGACATTTGAGAAATCTGAGTTTCCACCACTTGTTTACAAGGGAAAAGAGAAGATGGTGGAGATACCCAACTCCAAGCAACCTGGGAAAAGAGGCGGCGTTGCGGTCATATTGCCATCAGCGTCATCTTCAATGGGAAGCCCACAAACGCTCGGAATATACTTTGAGCTGATGCTCCTGAGTTTGTCCCCTCACTGGCCCATAAACCTAATGGGGAACGCTTGGGAATAATGCAAAAACGTTCCCTGGAATGGAAGGGAGTGTGCCTTACATCTGGTGACCTCAAAACAGGCCACATAGATCCAACATCTGCACCATCAGTTCCTCTGGTTGAAGAAGCACCCATCTTATGAGAGTCCTGTGAAGGTTCGTTTGATCCAGTGCGACATCAACGACGACAGAGAAATGCCTGTCGATCTTGGATTGATCTTCCAGCTGCCGTAGATCAAGATGCGGCGAGCCAACACCGTTCTCATGTGAGCAAGTCTATCAAGGGGAGATGGAAAAACACTCGTCCAAAGATCCAAGTTCATAATCCAGATGACTCATATGTTGTTAAATGCATATGTCAAGCAATAAGGTCATAGCTTCCCGGTGCATCCACATCGCAAAACAAGGAGGGTGGTGCCATCATGCGACTGGCGGAGGCCCTGGCCCAATGACCTAAGTACCAAGAATTCATTCATCAACATCCTGAACATCAAGAGTATGTGAACCAAGCTACTCGTGTCCGTTCAAGGAGGGCGGCGTACAAAGAAAGAGAAAGGGCAGTACGGGCAAGGTCTGGGTCAAGCAGAGTCCAAGGGGCGGAACACGTTCCATCAGATGAGGACAGTCGGGCTAAAGTGAACAAGTGGCTATCAAATCCATCAAATGAGGTGGCCACGAGCTTGTCTCCATGGCCTCTCGTTTGTAAACCAAGAATAAATCATTCAAGGTGTTCCAAGCAATGCCAGTTGGTGTCAGGGCGGCGTCAGACAAGACCAACGAAAATCCTCCACATCAATACATTTCAAGAGGAAGAAGGCACGCAAAACTGTCATAGAAGGTCCTCGTCATAAGACACGAAGCCAAAAGGGTTCAGATTATGAAGAACTTGGGTCCAGCTGTGGTGGGTCTTATAATCCCCTACCGGACAGTACCCCTTGTCCTTCTGAAAATGAGATAGAACGCCGCCATAGTGCAGAGCATACAGAACAAGTCCTAGCCGCGAATGAAACTCGTTCGGTTGAAGAGCAATTAGCCAACCTTATGGCAACACTTCAGCAAAAGGAAGACGAGCTCGCATCCCTTCGAGTTCAGATGAGCAATAACCAAAACAAAGAAAATGAAGGGGATGGTGGTGCAAGTGCTAGCAGCCAACATGGAGGAGCAGGGCTTAACCTGGAGGCGATCCAAAGAATGATCTCTGAAGGGGTAAAGTCATAGTTGATGCAAACTCAGTACTCAATGCGGCCAGGGTATGTTAAGCCGTACCCACCTGATGTGGACCTATTTCCTTTCCCAACAAATTACAGGCAACCGCAATTTAGTAAGTTCAACGGGAGTGGATCTCCCCATGAGCACATAGCACACTTCCTTGCTGCTTGTCAGGATACAACTAACAACGGAGCACTTCTCCTTAGTCAGTTTGTACAAACATTGTCTGGGCCTGCCTTCACTTGGTACAACAAGCTACCTCCAAGCTCTATAAAAATGTGGGAACAAATGCAAAACTCATTCCTCGAGCGGTTTTATAGCACGCAGAGGACGGTGGGCATAACTGAGTTGACACAAACTGAACAAGGATTCAACGAGAGGGCGGCTGATTTCATAAACAGATGGAGAAACCTAAGTCTTCACTACCCACAACCAACTAGCGAGCCAGAAGCAGTGCACATGTGCATGAACAATCTCCGCTCGGAAGTGGCTGTCCAGTTACAAGGAGTGAGGCCCCTCACGTTTGAAGAGTTATCTTCCAAATCCACGGATATAGAAAATTTTATGCAGCTTGTCGCTCATCGAATAAAAATGACGTTCAAAAAGCCTACAGACAAAGGTGGTCAACGTGAAAAGTTGCCGATGAAACCCAAGTCTGCACAAGCCATGGAGATAACAATGGTAAAACCTCGGTTTCAGCCCGGAAGAGCACCTATAGGGAACCAAGGACAGTGAGATGCATAGGTTGGTAGGAGGCCAACTCTAAGCAAACGGCAAAACAGGGAGTACTCTTTTCTTGTAGAAGAAAATGATGACCTTTTCACTGGTTTAAAGGAGTTGAGTCTAATAGAACTTCCCAAGCCCAAAAGGCCGGAAGAAGCTTCAAAATTTGATGATCCAAATTTCTGTCAGTACCATCGCATTTTGGGCCATACACTCAAATATTGCTTTGTTGTGAAGAATATCATCCAGAAAATGATTGATGAGGGGACCATTGATGCAGATCTCCTCAAAAGCATGACAAAGGGAAATAAAAAGGCTTCAGCAAATGTCACCACCATACAAGATGAAGCGGTGAGTTGTGCATCTTCAAATATGAGGGGTACTTATGAGGATGCAATACTGATTTCCGAATATGGTTGTTCTCCTATGTTAATTCCAGGCCTTGCCAAATCGCAAGATCAACATAAAGGAGAGGCTCACATTCCCTGCAAAAATGGTGCATCCCAAGATTGGGGGCAACGGCGGTCAAAATGCCGTGTACTACCCCTAGTGATGGAAGAAGCTCCTCCTCTGCACTTCACACCAAAGATATATCAGCACACCACGAAGCGCATGAGAGTACCAAGTGAAGAATTCAATGTTCTCACTATTGGTGTGTTTGAGGATGACGGCGAGTATCAGTGCTTCCCTGAAGAAGAACCGTTAGAAGTTGATCAGGTTCATCTTAGATCAGGTCGTCAATTAGCAGACCCTCATCCTCCACCTAGAAAGGAACCAAAAAGTAAGGATGCAGTTCCGAATGATTCGACGGATCCTGCATGTAGGGTGCCAGTCAAGTATGATGTAATCGCACATTTGAAGAAAATACCAGCTATGCTTTCTGTGTATGATGCTTTGTGTCTTTCATCTGATATGCATAAAGCTCTTGTCACGACACTCACGTTTCTTGAAGACTACAGAGTAGAAGTATCTCAAACCGAGGTAGAAGAATCTGAAGTCCTAAATATGATGTTCACAGATGAGGATATGTTGTTAGGCACCAAGAAGCACAACATACCTCTTCTCATGTTCGGTGAAATTGATGTATTGCCAATAAATCACATAATGATAGATGGTGGGTCAGCTATAAATCTGCTACTATTGCGTACACTCAAAAAGATTGGATATTCCAAGGGAGATTTGAGCAAGTCTAACATGGTTATACATGGATTTAACCAATCAGGACAAGAAGCTATGGGTACCATTTCGTTGGCTTTAAAATTGGATACATTCTCCACATATGTGAAGTTTCATGTGATTGATGCGGCTACATCATATAATGCATTGCTTGGACCCCCATGGTTACATGAGAATCAAGTTGTGCCATCCACTTTACATCAGTGTATCAAATATATAGATCGGACAAGTGATACAGTCAGAATATTTGCTGATAAGAAGCCATTCACTATAGCTGAATCTTTCTATGCTGATGCAAAGTTCTACTTCGAGCCCGTTGATAAGGTGCACAAGCCAAAATCCTGGAAAATACCCGAGTCAAATGTGATAGAAAAGGAGGTCGTAGAATCCTCGTTAAACAAAAAGACCTATCAGTATATACCAAGCAACCAAAGGAAGAAGGGTGACCCAATATTTCGTGTCATAGACAAATCCCATGACATGAAAGGTACTAATTTCCCTACGCCTTTACCTCCTTTGGTACAATATAGAATAAAACAATCCCAAAAGTGCCGCATCGTACAAACGTTGGTGAAAGTGAAAATAAAAATACAACACAAATATCGGTGTTTAACAAAGATGATGAATCTTTACCCATTTCTTTGTATGATAACAGGGTCTTGTACATGATGCAACAAATGGGTTATGACATCGCCACTGGCCCGTCCTTCTATGATGGCCGGGGACAGCTAGCGCCATTCGGAAAGGTGTTATATCAAGAACAACTCGAAGCTATGCACGAAGAACATGTTTAAAAAATGAAGCATGGGTTAGGATATGATGTTTGCATGGCTTCGGCTGAGTATACGGACAAGACGGAAGCAACTCCACAAATGGAGGATGGCAACCAATGTACCGTGGATGACTTGGAAGAAATAAATATTGGTACGATTGATGATCCTCGTCCAATTTTTATTAGCAAACATTTGTCCAAAGAAAATAAACTAAAATATCATGAGTTCCTGCGTACAAATATAGACGTATTCGCTTGGACTTATGAAGAAATGCCTGGGTTGGACCCAAACATAGCTGTCCATCGCCTTGTTGTGCGAGATGACGCCACACCAGTGAAGCAAGCTCAAAGAAAGTACCGGCCTGAAATACTTCCGCAAATAGAAGCCGAGGTTGACAAACTCATAGCCGCAGGGTTTATTAGAGAAGTCAAATATCCCACATGGGTCTCTAGTATTGTACCAGTTAAAAAGAAGAATGGTCAAACACGCATATGTGTAGATTTCAGGGATATGAATAAAGCATGTCCCAAAGATGATTTCCCAATACCCATCTCTGAAATACTATTCAATGCCACTATGGGCATGAAATATTTTCTTTCATGGATGGTTGTTCCGGCTATAATCACATTAAAATGGCACCTGAAGATGAAGAGTTAACAGCATTCCGCACACCTAAAGGCATATATTGTTATAAAGTAATGCCTTTCGGATTAAAAAATGCTGGGGCGACATATCAACGAGCAATGACAATCATCTTAGACGGGTTGTTATATGTGATTGTTGAATGCTATATAGACGACATAGTTGTGAAATCAAAGCACGAACAAGACCACTTGAAACACCTTGAAATAGTTTTTGAGCGTCTCAGGCAACATAATCTAAAAATGGACCCCATGAAGTGCGCGTTCAGAGTTTCCTCTGGAAAATTTCTCGGTTTTGTGATTACAAAAAATGGTATTCAGATCGATCCAGGTAAAATAAAGGCGATTGTTAAGATGCCACCACCCGCTAACTTACATGAACTGAAGAGTTTCCAAGGCCACCTAGCATATATTAGGAGGTTTATCTCAAATTTATCCAGGAGATACAAACCTTTCTCACGACTTATGAAGAAAGGAGTCCCTTTTGAATGGGATCAAGCATGCCAAAATGCATTCCTAGAAATTAAGAAATATTTGATAAATCCTCCCGTTTTGGGCGCACCGATTAAAGACCGACCATTAATTCTCTATACTGCTACAATGCCTACTTCACTAGGTGCACTCCTAGCGCAAAATAATGATGTAGGAAAGGAAACGTCCCTGTATTATCTTAGCCGCACGTTGGTAGGGGCCGAGTGCAACTATCCAGACATGGAAAAAATATGTCTCGCAGTGGTGTTCGCTGCACAAAAATTGCGACACTACATGTTAGAACACACTGTACATTTAGTCTCAAGAGCAGACCCACTCAGATATATCTTAAGTAAAATGATACTCTTAGGGAGACTAGCTAAATGGGTGATGCTTTTGTCATAATTTGACATCATGTATATACCGCGAAGGGCCGTAAAAGGCCAAGCTTTGGCTAACTTCCTTGCGGCACATCCGATCCCAGATGATTTCCCTATAGATGATGACTTGCCAGATGAGGATGTATTCGCCATGACGTTACGAAATCAACATGGCAAATGTACTTCGATGGCGCTTGCCGGCAATCTGGGTCAGGCGCCAGAGTCGTTTTCATTACACCTAATGAAGGGGTGATCCCATACTCATTTACCCTAACTTCGGCGGTGTCAAATAACTCTGCCGAATATGAAGCTCTTATCATTGGGCTTGAAATAGCAATAAACATGGGGCTCGATACGCTCTCTGTTTATGGGGACTCACAATTAGTGATTAATCAATTGAAGGGGACCTACATGGTAAAGAAACAAGAGTTGTTGCCATATTTCAAAAGGGCGAAAGAGCTTTTAGCTATGTTCGCAGATATAAATATTGAACACATAGTTAGGAACCAAAATGAAAAGGCCGACACCTTAGCTGGTTTAGCTGCTGGTATGTCATTAAACTCAGACGAAATGATGGACATACACATTGAGGAGCGAAGAATACTGCCAATATTTGCTGAAGAAGAAGAAGCGATAGTATCTTCTGCAATGACAGCTGATGTATGTGAAATCGAGGTAGGGGATTTGTGAGCACCATTCCTCAAATATCTACTTCATGGATACCTACCTCTTTATGCTAGCGAAAGATCTATAATTCGCAAAAGGTCAATCCATTACACATGCATCAACGACATACTCTATAGGTGTTCCCATGATGGCATATTATTGCGCTGCCTTGCCGGAAATGAAGCTATGGAGGCCTTAACCAAGGTGCATGCTGGAATATGTGGCTCGCACCAATCAGGGTCTAAATTGCACTACCAATTAAGTCATCTGGGTTACTACTGGCCCACAATGTTTGAGGACGCCACTAAATTTGCATAGAAATGCCATGAATGCCAAGTGCATGCTGACTTTATACATCAGCCGCACGAACCACTCCATACGACAAATATGTCTTGGCCTTTTGAAATGTGGGGAATGTATATAGTTGGGCCAATTCATCCACCATCGTCCAAAGGTCACAAATTCATTTTAGCAGCAACAGACTATTTTTTCAAGTGGGTCGAACTTACACCACTAAAGGAAGACAAAGCGGATAATGTTCAACATTTTATAAGAACACAACTCATTTATTGCTTTGGTGTTCCTTCTTGGATTATGTCTGATAATGGAACTCCTTTTAAAAACAAACAAGTGGAGAGATTATGCTCAAAGTTTAAGATAGACCATCATTATTTCACGGCATATAATCCTGCCGCCAATGGACAAGCAGAAGCGTTCAACAAAACTCTTTGCAAGCTACTAAAAAAAGTTGTATCAAAAAATAAACGTGACTGGCATGAAAAGCTTCTCGAAGCCTTGTGGGCTTATAGAACCACAACACGCACGCCGACAGGAATGACACCTTATTTCTTAATATTTGGAGGAGAAGCCATTCTACCTTTGGAGGTACAGATCACGTCACTGAGGGTCGATATACATGAAAAATTATCGGAAGAAAAATCAGTACCATTACGTCTTGACGAATTAGAAAGACTAGAAAGACTAGAAGGTAGACGACTTCAAGCTTTGCAAAATCTTGAGGCATACCAAGCTAGGATGTCTTGAGCATTCGAAAAACGAGTCAAAAGAAGGTCGTTCAAACAAGGAGATCTAGTACTTGCGGTTATCTATCCTATGAATATCACGCGACGGATGAAAGGAAAATTTGAACCAAAATGGGAAGGTCCCTTCATCATAAAAAAGGTTTATTCTAGCGGCGCATATAGAATCATATCACCAGATGGGGAATACTCGCCGGCACCGGTAAATGGGAAATTCCTTAAGCGTTACTATGCATAAAAAAACACTCCATTCCCTTATGAGTCTAAACTGGGCCACATAAAAAAAATACTCCATACCCTCACGAGTCTAAACTAGGGCACATAAGAAAAAAAGAAAATACTCCATATCCTCACGAGTCTAAACTGGGGCACAAAAAAATTACTCTAACGACTTACGAGTATAAAGTGTGAATAAATCATTGAGCGTACTCCATACCCTCACAAGTCTAAACTGGGGTACATAAGAAAAATAAAATACTTCGTACCCTCACGAGTCTAAACTGGGGCACAAAAAAATAATTACTCCAACAACTTACGAGTATAAACTGTGAATAAATCATTGAGCGTACTCCATACCCTCATGAGTATAAACCAGGGCACACAAATTCACTCCAATAAACTTACGAGTCTAAACTATGGCACTTGGAATATAATAAATAAATTTCACTCCAATAAACTTACGAGTCTAAACTATGGCAGATATTATTTTATAAACTCCAACAACTTACGAGTATAAACTATGATGTAAAAAAATAAATTTAATAAAAATAATATAAACATCAAACATGCATCATAAGCTTAAACTGTTGTACGAAAAATGGTACGTACATACATTGGAATGATAATAAGGCTTCAGGCCATACACAACGATAGTGTAAATAAATAAGATGCTTCAACGTCAAATCTGTGCTAGTCTGCGTACCAGTATATCATATATAAATCTAAAGTTCCCACATGAAGAAATAAATCACTGATAGATCTGAATTGAAACTGAAGACTGAAAATTAAATGGTTCAAAGTGGAATGATGGATTGAAACGGCAAAAAAACTAAACGAAGTCTACGCCCTCTCAAGGAGCTCGCCAGTTCTGCAGGTTGTTCAACAACTGACTTGCTTCGGTCTTTAAATCTCCTGTCTTTTGTTTAAGGGACAATTCCATTTCTCCCCCTAACCTGAACCCACACCTGGCATTTACCCTTAATTTTCGAGTATGCTTAAGAATTCCCCTCTTCCGTCTGGTACCGTTATAGGAATGCCCTTCCGTGCCGTTTTCGTCAGGTCAAAGGGCTTTGACCGTCTCCATGGCGTTTTTTGGACAATTACATCCCTCCTTACAAGTGGGGCCAATCAGTAGTAAAAAATTGAGGCCCACCGTACTGGTCCGCCCTCCTTCAACCTCCCGATGCACAGGGAAACGGAAGAGAGGAGCTCGGGCTCCTGCCATCGTCGCAGACTCACAGCCATGGAGCGCTCCCAGAGGACCATAGCGAGACCGCGACGTCCTGTTGCACCCTAGAGAGATGAGCCCTGCGCTCGGGGGCCAAGCGAGGCGTCGCCCTGCTCAACAGATGCGTGGTCATGGCAGGGCGCCGTCAGGGTCCACCACACGGCCAACCATTTGGAGAGGGACAATGCTTTTCCATGACGAGGGAGGTGCTCTGTCGGAAGGAAGCGCAGAGGGAGGCCCCAAGGCTCGGCATCGACGGTGCACTTCTTCTCTTCCCCAACTCCGTCGGCGTCGTCTTTCGTGCGTGTGGAAAACGGACTCCCAGAGCTCAAAAATTGCGTCCATTATCTTCGCCACAATTTAATTTGTCTTCTTGCCGAAGGGGTTGGTCCGGGATAGCCCTAATCGCGGACGCCCATTTCCTTCTTCCTCGGCTCCGGTCCACCGCCGCTACGGCCGATCTCCGGCCATGGTGAGCCCTCGGTCTCTATGCCATATTTCTCTCGTTCCTTGGGGTTCCTGAAGTCATTCTTGTCGTTTCTTTCGAGCCGCACGACCCCGAGCACGTCTTCCTGTGAGCTCCAAGCTCCGCCACCCGCTGCCCTCGTTGCCGCTGCTCGAGCTCACTAATGCTCACCCCCCGGCCACCCCACGCTCTCCGTCCACCTAGGTTCACTCTGGATTCACGCCAGCAGCCTCGCAGGACCACTCTACAACACCTAGACCGTCGGCATCCTCGTGTACATCGCCGCCGTGCCTTCGTGCACGCGCTGGTGTTTAACCACTATCGTTAAAAACTTATTTAATTAGCCTAACCCTCTCTGTTAATTATATTACATTAACCCATGGGCCCTCTAGTAACCAAAACAGGTAATAAATATCTTAAAGAGACAATGACATGTGGGCACCCAACTCTAATTTGACTAGTCCCTGTTGACAGGTCTTTATTTTTTCTCTTGATTCGCCCCACTTGTAACGAGGGGTATAATTGTCCAAGAAACGCCATGGAGACGATCAAAGCCCTTTGACTTGACAGAAACGGCACGGAAAGGCATTCCTATAACGGTACCGGACGGAAGGGGGTATTTTTGAGCATACTCAAAAATTAGGGGTAAATGCCAGGTGTGGGTTCAAGTTAGGGGGAGAAATGGAATTGTTCCTTTGTCTAAATTCAGCAAGTCTTGTACGTTTGCCAGCATTGGTATCCTGCAGACTCTTCACCAACTTCTTCTGTTCAGATTGATGGGCATCAAGCTTGTCGGTGTTTTTCCATTTCCAATTTAAGCTTGTGCAAAGTAGCAGTAACCTCTTCAAGCTGGGCCTTTAGCTCTGCTTCCTGTGCCTCCATTTCAGTGCACTTCTTTTCTACGGTAGATAAGTCCTCAATTATGGCCATGGAAACCTCATGGACAGACTTAATCTTAAGTTCTACTTTAGCAAAAACATGTTCATCTCGCTCAGATTCCCTCGTGAATTCGGTCTGGCCACCCTCCAACTTCTTGGAAAGGTCAATAAGCCCGACCAAAATGGCCTGCACCTTAGCTACCTCAGGCACTTGCGAGGGCAGCGTTTGAGAAACACTCTCAAGCATGATGCATCGCTCAGGATCACCACGGGTAGAGTCGTTTAGTCCTTCGAGGGCTCATTTCACCACGAAATCCGTAGCATCCATAAACGTGTTCTTGACGAAACTGCAGTCCATCTGTGTGCCTTTCCCTGATATAACCATCACCTCAGGGTCTTGTGAGTGGCGAATTTGTTGGTCGCAACCTAAAAAAGGAAGAATCATGAGAATTTGATGATAATGATGGTTCATAGACACTACCAATTAAATAAATATTTATAGGTAAATAAACTACCAGGTAAAGTTGACAAGAAATCAAGAGCACTAGGGGTATGGGGCACAGCTTTAGTCATACCGGGGCTGGAAGGTGGACGACTTGTGCCACACTCGCCAATGGTATAATCCTCGACGGATAAATTGAAGAGGTCACCAAGGCCATGGTCCTTTTCTCCCGTGAGAACATGACCAAAACTTTCATTATTAACAGAACTACTAAGTTCAACATCTAATGACCGACCGTCCAAGGTTATTGGTTCAGAAAAATCATATTCTTGGGAAAAATCAAGTTTGCGCTTGAGGGGGACCCTCTCTTCCTCGTCACCATGAGTGGGCGATAAATTTCTGCGCTTCTGCCCGCCGGTGGCTGGGGCAGTTTCCAAAAGATCATCACTATCCACTAGCAATGGGTGAGCAGAGGAAGAACCAATTACAACAACAGACTTTGGTACGCCACTTTGCTGCAGCCACATATATAAAAGGATGATATCATTAGTACTTATTAGTACAACAAAGAAATGAACAAGTTGTACGCAGACCATTAACTCACCTCTTCAGATTTCATGGGTTGAGTAGCGACAACATCCTTAACCTTTCGCTTCTTCTATTAAAAGGAGATATAGAAAAAATGAGACAAAGAAAGGAGCAAACGAACTATGGTAGTACCAAATATATATAGATGTATATATCTTAACTTTTTAGAGTTGATTAAAGGTTCATCATTTGAGAGAAAGCCACACAGAATGGGACGCCAATGGACCATGATTCTCTTTCCATTCAATTTGATGGCTGCAATATGTTCCTCCTTACCCCAGGCGGAGACGTCCTTTATAACAACAAAATCATTCTCTGAAAGCTTGCGAGGAACTATGTACTCCTCTCCGCGTTTCAGAAAATTATGATTCAGCGGATTATAATTCAGACCATTCGAGATGCCCGGACGAAGAGTGTTGAATATGTTGTTAAATGGTTGCATAAATCCCATCCACCAGTTGTTCCAGGCCACAAAAGAAAATGCCTCATGCGCATCATTAAGAAGGTACTGGAACTCTCCCTGGTTCGAGCGTAACAAATGCGACCAATACACATATGCAACGCGAGTATCCTCCTTTGTGTACACGCTGAGCAACGGAGCATAGGGCACTTGTTGTCTCAAAGTAAGTTGTCGTGTAACTCGATCAGGATGATATGGCTCCGCTATGCAAAGATCATCAACATCAGTAGCACGCCTGCATGGAAGCATACACCGATGTGAAGAAACAGTGAAGGACCTTTGCAACTGATCCATCCCGACTAAGTTCTTTGGAGTATAAGGATTCCAAAAAATATTGGCTCGGTCATCAAAGAAAATGTGTGCCTTAGTAGGACTGAAAGTTATGGGAACCCGAAACATATTTTCAGCCATGGTTGGTTGCATCGGCAATTGCTTTGTTGTAGAACGTAGTAATTTCAAAAATTTCCTACGCACACGCAAGATCATGGTGATGCATAGCAACGAGAGGGGAGAGTATGTCTACGTACCCTCGTAGACCGAAAGCAGAAGTGTTTATCAACACGGTTGATGTAGTCGTACACCTTCATGATTCGTCTCGATCAAGTACCGAACGTACGGCACCTCCACGTTAAACACACGTTCAACTCGATGACGTCCTCGCCTTCTTGTTCCAGCAAGAGTGGCAAAGTAGTAGATGAGTACCGACAGCACGACGACGTGGTGACGGTGTTGGTGAAGAACAATCTTCACAGGGCTTCTCCTAAGCACTATGAAAACTATTACGGAGGATAAACTAGAGGGGACGGGGTTGCTGGCACACGACTTGGTGTTTCTTGATGTGTCTTGGGTGCTAGACCTACCCCTCTATTTATATGTTGAGCCTTGGGGTCGAAACTTGGAGTGAAAGCCTCCACAAAGTCGGTTTCACCCGAAAGGCAAGAGTCCTTCTCGGACTCTAGGGCCAGACGCCAGGGTTCCCGGCGTCTGGACCCAGATGCCAGGGACCCTAGCATCTGGCCCCTGGACTCCGCAAAACTTCCTTTTGCACTTTCCAAAAACCTTGTGGGCTTTCCCCTTTGGCCCAAATAAAGTGTTCTCGCCCAAACATTTCGGGAAACATCCGGAACCCCTTCCGGTGAATTCCGGAACCCTTCCGGAGACCGAACACTATTATCCCACATATTAAACTTTATCTCTGGACCATTCCGGAGTTCCTCGTCATGTCCGTGATCTTATCCGGAAGTCCGAACAACATTCGGTTACCAACATACATAACTCATAAATACTATATCGTCAATGAATGTTAAGCGTGCGGACCCTACAGGTTCGAGAACTATGTAGACATGACCGAAACACTTCTTTGGTCAATAACCAATAGCGGAACCTGGATGCCCATATTGGCTCCTACATATTCTACGAATATCTTTATTGGTCGAATCGCATAACAATATAGGTTGTTGCCTTTGTCATCGGTATGTTACTTGCCCGGGATTCGATCGTCGGTATCTCAGTACCTAGTTCAATCTCGTTACCGGCAAGTCTCTTTACTCGTTCCGTAATGCATCGTCCCGCAACTAACTCATTAGTTACATTGCTTGCAAGGCTTATAGTGATGTGCATTACCGAGAGGGCCTGGAGATACCTCTCCGACAATCGGAGTGACAAATCCTAATCTCGATCTATGCCAACTCAACAAGTACCATCGGAGACACCTGTAGAGCACCTTTATAATCACCCAGTTACGTTGTGACGTTTGGTAGCACACAAAGTGTTCCTCCAGTACTCGGGAGTTGCATAATTTCATAGTCATAGGAACATGTATAAGTTTATGAAGAAAGCAATAGCAACAAACTAAACGATCATCGTGCTAAGCTAACGGATGGGTCAAGTCAATCACACCATTCTCCTAATGATGTGATCCCGTTTATCAAATGACAACTCATGTCTATGCTTAGGAAACATAACCATCTTTGATCAATGAGCTAGTCAAGTAGAGGCATACTAGTGACACTCTGTTTGTCTATGTATTCACACATGTATTATGTTTCCGATTGATACAATTCTAGCATGAATAATAAACATTTATCAAGGAAATATAAATAACAACTTTATTATTGCTTCTAGGGCATATTTCCTTCAATCTCCCACTTGCACTAGAGTCAATAATATAGTTCACATCATCATGTGATTTAACACCAATAGTTCACATCTTTATGTGATTAGTTCACATCTCCATGTGACTAACATCCAAAGGGTTTACTAGAGTCAATAATCTAGTTCACATCGCTATGTGATTAACACACAAAGAGTGATCATGTTTTGCTTGTGAGAGAAATTTTATCAATGGGTCTGCAACATTCTGATCCGTATGTATTTGACAAATATCTATGTCTACAATGCTCTGCACGGAGCTACTCTAGCTAATTGCTCCCACTTTCAATATGTATCCAGATCAAGACTTAGAGTCATCTAGATCGATGTAAAAAGCTTGCATTGACGTAACTCTTTACAATGAACTCTTTCATCACCTCCATAACAGAGAAATATTTCCTTAGTCCTCTAAGGATAATTTTGAACGCTGTCTGGTGATCTACTCCTAGATCACTATTGTACTCCCTTGCCAGAAAAATTCTAAGGTATACAATAGGACTGGTAAACAACATAGCATACTTTATAGAACCTATGACTGAGGCATAGGGAATGATTTTTCATTCTCTTTCTATTTTCTACCGTGGTCGGGTTTTGAGTCTTTACTCAACTTCACACCTTGCAACACAGGCAAGAACTCCTTCTTTGACTGTTCCATTTTGAACTACTTCAAAATCTTGTCAAGGTATGTACTCATTTAAAAAACTTATCAAGTGTCTTGATCTATCTCCACAGATCTTGATGCTCAATGTGTAAGCAGCTTCATCGATGTCTTTCTTTGAAAAACTCTTTTCAAACACTCCTTTATGCTTTCCAAAAAATTCTACATTATTTCTGATCAACAATATGTCATTCACATATACTTATCAGAAATGTTGTAGTGCTCCCACTCACTTTCTTGTAAATACAGGCTTCACCGCAAGTCTATATAAAACCATATGCTTTGATCACTTTATTAAAGAAGATATTCCAACTCCGAGATGCTTGCACCAGTCCATAGATGGATCACTGGAGCTTGCTCACTTTGTAAGCACCTTTAGGATTGACAAAACCTTCTGGTTGCATCATATACAACTCTTCTTTAAGAAATCCATTAAGGAATACAGTTTTGACATCCATTTGTCAGATTTCATAAAATGCGGCAACTGCTAACATGATTTGGACAGACTTTTAAGCATTGATATGAGTGAGAAAACCTCATCGTAGTCAACACCTTGAACTTGTCGAAAACATTTTGCGACAATTCGAGCATTGTAGATAGTAACACTACTATCAGCGTCCGTCTTCCTCTTGAAGATCCATTTATTCTCGATGGCTTGCCGATCATCGGGCAAGTCAACCAAAGTCCACACTTTGTTCTTATATATGGATCCCATCTCAGATTTCATGGCCTCAAGCCATTTTGCGGAATCTGGGCTCACCATCGCTTCTTCATAGTTCGTAGGTTCGTCATGGTCAAGTAACATGTCTTCCAGAACAGGATTACCGTACCACTCTGGTGCGGATCTTACTCTGGTTGACCTATGAGGTTCGGTAGTAACTTGATCTGAAGTTTCGTGATCATCATCATTAGCTTCCTCGCTAATTGGTGTAGGTGTCACAAGAACCGGTTTTTGTGATGAACTACTTTCCAATAAGGGAGCATGTACAGTTACCTTATCAAGTTCCACTTTCCTCCCACTCACTTCTTTCGAGAGAAACTCCTTCTCTAGAAAGGATCCATTCTTAGCAACAAATGTCTCCACTTCGGATCTATGATAGATGGTGTACCCAACACTTTCCTTTGGGTATTCTATGAAGACACATTCTCCGATTTGGGTTCGAGCTTATCAGGTTGAAACTTCTTCACATAAGCATCGCAGCCCCAAACTTTAAGAAACGACAACTTTGGTTTCTTGCCAAACCACAGTTCATACGGTGTCGTCTCAACAGATTTAGATGGTGCCCTTTTTAACGTGAATGCAGCTATCTCTAATGCATAACCCAAAAACGATAGTAGTAAATCGGTAAGAAACATCATAGATTGAACCATATCGAATAACGTACGGTTATGACGTTCGGACACACCATTATGCTGTGGTGTTCCAGGTGGCATGAGTTTGTGAAACTATTCCACATTGTTTTAATTGAAGGCCAAAACTCGTAACTCAAATATTTTTCTCTACGATCAGATCATAGAAACTTTATTTTCTTGTTAGAATGATTCTCTACTTCACTCTGAAATTCTTTGAACTTTTCAAATGTTTCATCAAGTAGATATACCCATATCTTCTCAAATCATCTGTGAAGGTCAGAAAACAATGATACCCGCCGTGAGCCTCAACACTCATTGGACCGCTTACATCGGTATTTATTATTTCCAACAAGTCAGTGGCTCGCTCCATTGTTCTGGAGAACGGAGTCTTAGTCATCTTGCCCATGAGGCATGGTTCACAAGCATCAAGTGATTCATAATCAAGTGATTCCAAAAGCCCATCAACATGCAGTTTCTTCATGCGCTTTACACCAATATGACCTAAACGGCAGTGCCACAAATAAGTTGCACTATCATTATTAACTTTGCATTTTTTGACTTCAATATTATGAATATGTGTATAACTACAATCGAGATCCAACAAACAATTTTTATTGGGTGTATGAACATAGAAGGTTTTATTCATGTAAATAGAACAACAATTATTCTCTAATTTAAATGAATAACCGTATTGCAATAAACATGATCAAATCATATTCATGCTCAACGCAAACACCAAATAACATTTATTTAGGTTCAACACTAATCCTGAAAGTATAGGGAGTGTGCGATGATGATCATATCAATCTTCAAATTGCTTTCAACACACATCATCACTTCACCCTTAACTAGTTTCTGTTCATTCTACAACTCCCGTTTCGAGTTACTGCTCTTAGGAACTGAACTAGTATCAAATACCGTGGGGTTGCTATAAACACTAGTAAAGTACACATCAATAACATGTATATCAAATATACCTTTGTTCACTTTGCCATCCTTCTTATCCGCCAAATACTTGGGACAGTTCCGCTTCCAGTGACTAGTCCCTTTGCAGTAGAAGCACTTAGTCTCAGGCTTAGGTCCAGACTTGGGCTTCTTCACTTGAGCAGCAACTTGCTTGCCATTCTTCTTGAAGTTCCCCTTCTTCCCTTTGCCATTTTCTTGAAACTAGTGGTCTTGTTAACCATCAACACTTGATACTTTTCTTGATTTCTACCTTCGTCGATTTCAGCATCACGAAGATCTTGGGAATTGTTTCCGTTATCCCTTGCATGTTATAGTTCATCACGAAGTTCTAGCAACTTGGTGATAGTGACTAGAGAACTCTGTCAATCACTATCTTATCTAGAAGATCAACTCCCACTTGATTCAAGTGATTGTAGTACTCAGACAATCTGAGCACATGCTTACTGGTTGAGCTATTCTCCTCTATCTTGTAGGCAAAGTAATGTCAGAGGTCTCATACCTCTCGACACGGGCATGAGTATGAAATACCAATTTCAACTCTTGGAACATCTTATATGCTCCTTTGCATTCAAAACATTTTTGAAGTCTCGGTTCTAAGCCGTAAAGCATGGTGCACTAAACTATCAAGTAGTTATCATACCGAGCTTTTGTCAAAATGTTCAAAACGTCTGCATCTGCTCCTGCAATAGTTCTGTCACCTAGCGGTGCATCAAGGACATAATACTTTTGTGCAGCAATGAGGATAATCCTCAGATCACGGAGCTAGTTCACATCTTTGCTACTAACATCTTTCAACTTATTTTTCTATAGGAACATACATAAAACATAGGGAAGCAACAACGCGAGCTATTGATCTACAACATAGATATGCTAATACTACCAGAACTAAGTTCATGATAAATTAAAGTTCAATTAATCATATTACTTAAGAACTCCCACTTAGATAGAAATCCCTCTAATCATCTAAGTGATCACATGATCCATATTAACTAAACCATGTCCGATCATCACGTGAGATGGAGTAGTTTTCAATGGTGAACATCAATATGTTGATCATATCTTCTATATGATTCACGCTCGACCTTTCGGTCTCCAGTGTTCCGAGGCCATATCTGTATATGCTAGGCTCGTCAAGTTTAACCCGAGTATTCTGCATGTGCAAAACTGGCTTGCACCTGTTGTATGTGAACGTAGAGCTTATCACACCCGATCATCACGTGGTGTCTCGGCACGACGAACTTTCATAACGGTGCATACTCAGGGAGAACACTTGTACCTTGAAATTTAGTGAGAGATCATCTTATACTGCTACCGTCGATCTAAGCAAAATAAGATGCATAAAAGATAAACATCACAAGCAATCAATATAAGTGATATGATATGGCCATCATCATCTTGTGCTTGTGATCTCCATCTCCGAAGCACCGTCATGATCACCATTGTCACCGCTGCGAGACCTTGATATCCATCGTAGCATCATTGTCGTCTCGCGAACTATTGCTTCTACGACTATTGCTACCGCTTAGTGATAAAGTAAAGCAATTACAGGGCGATTGCATTGCATATAATAAAGCGACAACCATATGGCTCCTGCCAGTTGCCGATAACTCGGGTACAAAACATGATCATCTCATACATAAAAAATATAGAATCATGTCTTGACCATATCACATCACAACATGCCCCGCAAAAACAAGTTAGACATCCTCTACTTTGTTGTTGCAAGTTTTATGTGGCTGCTATGGGCTGAGCAAGAACCGTTCTTACCTACGCATCAAAACCACAACGATAGTTTGTAAAGTTAGTGATGTTTTAACCTTCTCAAGGACCGGGTGTAGCCACACTTGGTTCAACTAAAGTTGGAGAAACTGACACCCGTCAGCCACCTGTGTGCAAAGCATGTCGGTAGAACTAGTCTCGCATAAGCGTACACATAATGTCGGTCCGGGCCGCTTCATCCAACAATACCGCCGAACCAAAGTATGACATGCTGGTAAGCAGTATGACTTGTATCGCCCACAACTCACTTGTGTTCTACTCGTGCATATAACATCTACGCATAAACCTGGCTCGGATGCCACTGTTGGAGAACGTAGTAATTTCAAAAATTTCCTACGCACACGCAAGATCATGGTGATGCATAGCAACGAGAGGGGAGAGTATGTCTACGTACCCTCGTAGACTGAAAGCAGAAGTGTTTATCAACGCGGTTGATGTAGTCGTACACCTTCATGATCCATCCTGCTCAAGTACCGAACGTACAACACCTCCGCGTTCATCACACGCTCAGCTCGATGACGTCCTCGCCTTCTTGATCCAGCAAGAGGGGCGAAGTAGTAGATGAGTACCGGCAGCACGACGGCGTGGTGACGGTGTTGGTGAAGAACAATCTTCGTAGGGCTTCGCCTAAGCACTACGAAAACTATTATGGAGGATAAACTAGAGGGGACGGGGTTGCCGGCACATGGCTTGGTGTTTCTTGATGTGTCTTGGGTGCTATCCCTACCCCTCTATTTATATTTTGAGCCTTGGGGTCGAAACTTGGAGTAAAAGCCTCCACAAAGTCGGTTTCACCCGAAAGGCAAGAGTCCTTCTCGGACTCCAGGGCCAGACGCTAGGGTTCCCGGCGTCTGGACCCAGGGACCCTGGTGTCTGGCCCTTGGACTCCGCAAAACTTCATTTTCCGCTTTCCAAAAACGTTGTGGGCTTTCCCCTTTGGCCCAAATAAAGTTTTCTCGTACCCAAACATGTCGGGAAACATTCGGAACCCCTTCCGGAGACCAAACACTATTATCCCATATATCAAACTTTATCTCCGAACCATTCCGGAGTTCCTCGTCATGTCCGTGATCTTATCCAGAACTCCAAACAACATTCGGTTACCAACATACATAACTCATAAATACTATATCGTCAACGAACGTTAAGCGCGCGGACCCTACGAGTTCTAGAACAATGTAGACATGACCGAGACACTTCTTTGTGTTGGGGAACGTAGCAGAATTTTAAAATTTTCTACGCATCACCAAGATCAATCTATGGAGTCATCTAGCAACGAGGGAGAGAGGAGTGCATCTACATACCCTTGTAGATCGCGAGCGGAAGCGTTCAAGAGAACGGGGTTGATGGAGTTGTACTCGTCGTGATCCAAATCACCGATGACCTAGTGCCGAACGGACGACACCTCCACGTTCAACACACGTACGGTTGGGAAGACGTCTCCTCCAACTTGATCCGGCAAGGGGAAAGGAGAGGTTGATGGAGACCCAGCAGCACGACGGCATGGTGGTGGAAACTACGGCGATCTCGGCAGGGCTTCGCCGAGCATTGCGAGAAGGAGAGGTGTCACGGGAGGGAGAGGGAGGCACCAGGGGTTAGGGTGCGGCTGCCCTCCCTCCCCCCACTATTTATAGGACCCCTAGGGCGGGCGTCGGTCCTAGGAGATGCCATCTCCAAGGGGGGGGGCGGCCAAGGGGGGTGGAGTGCCCCCCAAGCCAAGTGGGCGCCCCCACCCCTAGGGTTTCCAACCCTAGGCGCAGGGGAGGCCCATGGGGGGGGGGGGCGCACCAGCCCATCTGGGGCTGGTTCCCCTCCCACTTCAGCCCATGGGGCCCTTCGGGATAGGTGGCTCCACCCGGTGGACCCCCGGGACCCTTCCGGTGGTCCTGGTACAATACCGATTACCCCGAAAACCTTCCCGATGGCCGAAACTTGACTTCCTATATATAAATCTTCACCTCTGGACCATTCCAGAACTCCTCGTGATGTCCGGATCTCATCCGGGACTCCGAAGAACTTTCGTGTTACCGTATACTAATATCTCAACAACCCTAGCGTCACCGAACCTTAAGTGTGTAGACCCTACGGGTTCGGGAGACACGCAGACATGACCGAGACGACTCTCCGTTCAATAACCAACTACGGGATCTAGATACCCATGTTGGCTCCCACATGCTCCTCGATGATCTCATTGGATGAACCTCGATGTCGAGGATTCGATCAATCCCGTATGCAATTCCCTTTGTCAATCGGTATGTTACTTGCCCGAGACTCGATCGTCGGTATCCCAATACCTCGTTCAATCTCGTTGATGGCAAGTCACTTTACTCATACCGTAATGCATGATCCCGTGATCAACCACTTGGTCACATTGAGCTCATTATGATTATGCATTACCGAGTGGGCCCAGAGATACGTCTCCGTCATACGGAGTGACAAATCCCAGTCTCGATTCGTGCCAACCCAACAGACACTTTTGGAGATACCCGTAGTGTACCTTTATAGTCACCCAGTTACGTTGTGACGTTTGGTACACCCAAAGCACTCCTACGGTATCCGGGAGTTGCACAATCTCATGGTCTAAGGAAATGATACTTGACATTCGGAAAAGTTATAGCAAATGAAGTACATGATCTTTGAGCTATGCTTAGGATTGGGTCTTGTCCATCACATCATTCTCCTAATGATGTGATCCCGTTATCAATGACATCCAATGTCCATAGTCAGGAAACCATGACTATCTTTTGATCAACGAGCTAGTCAACTAGAGGCTCACTAGGGACGTGTTGTGGTCTATGTATTCACACATGTATTATGATTTCCGGATAACACAATTATAGCATGAACAATAGACAATTATCATGAACAAAGAAATATAATAATAACCATTTTATTATTGCCTCTAGGGCATATTTCCAACACTTTGGTCAATAACCAATAGCGGAACGTGGATGCCCATATTGGCTCCTACATATTCTACGAAGATCTTTATCGGTCGAACCGCATAACAATATACGTTATTCCCTTTGTCATCGGTATGTTACTTGCCCGATATTCGATCGTCGGTATCTCAGTACCTAGTTCAATATCATTACAGGCAAGTTTCTTTACTCATTCCGTAAAGCATCATCACGCAACTAACTCATTAGTTACATTTCTTGCGAGGCTTATAGTGATGTGCATTACCGAGAGGGCCCAGAGATACCTCTCCGACAATCGGAGTGACAAATCTTAATCTTGATCTATGCCAACTCAACAAGTACCATCGGAGACACCTGTAGAGCACCTTTATAATCACCCAGTTACGTTGTGACGTTTGGTAGCACACAAAGTGTTCATCCGGTACTCGGGAGTTGCATAATCTCATAGTCATAGGAACATGTATAAGTTTATGAAGAAAGCAATAGCAACAAACTAAACGATCATCGTGCTAAGCTAACGGATGGGTCAAGTCAATTACATCATTCTCCTAATGATGTGATCCCATTTATCAAATGACAACTCATGTCTATGGTTAGGAAACATAACCATCTTTGATCAACGAGCTAGTCAAGTAGAGGCATACTAGTGACACTCTGTTTGTCTATGTATTCACACATGTATTATGTTTCCGGTTAATACAATTCTAGCATGGATAATAAAAATTTATCATGATATAAGGAAATATAAATAACAACTTTATTATTGCTTCTAGGGCATATTTCCTTCATGCTTAACATCTGGAAGATGTTTCCCTTTCACTTTGTCCTTAAATGGTTTTCTTAGATAAAGACCCATCCACCCCGCGATATAATGCACTGGCCAAATCCTTTTCTCATAAGAGGGAGCAACATGGTGCATACTGATCCTTTGGAGAGAATAATAGAATGAACAAAGGGCTGAGGAAGCCAAAGAGATCTTGCGACCCGAAACTATCCAAGAGGCCATAAGAAGGACATCGGGACGAATATAAGGCCCCCACCAACAACCATGTAAGAGCAAAGCCAGTGGACTATAAAAGCCGCAATGTACATGTGTTGTTCCCGAAGGGAGGTGAAAGACGAAGTGCGTTCATGTTTGTTATGGAAATGGTCACACCAAACTTGAAAAAGTCACACTCCCATTTTCGCGGCTGAGCCGGTAGAATTATTCTAAAAGGCCAGATAAGAAATTTGGGAACATAAGCTTTGAAGGTTCTAGGTCATCTATAGAGGGAACATATTCCTCGTATGGATCTCCAACTGAAGGAAGACCCGACATTAGAAGCATCTCAAGCAGAGTCACGGTGTGTTCACCAGATGAAAAAAGAGAAGTATTTGTTTCTGGATCCCATCTTTCCAGTAGTGACCTTAGTAACGAATCTGAAACTTCATATTCACCGAGGGAGCAGTAAATGGCCCCATATATGTGATCGGTGTTCTCCGCTTCTCCTTTCAAACAAAACGAGTGGTTATTCAATATAGAGATGCCCCACTCAACATAGCCTTTGGGTTGCGGAACATACTCGACTGTGTGACCATCCCAACCTAGACCTTTTGCTACCATCCTGGTCCCTAGGGTGTAGGCTTCATGATCATGTTTAGGATAAGGTGCTAGTGGATGAAAAGAATAGTCACTAAGAGTAGACCCCACATTCCAACCACAAGGATGGCGCGTCAAATCCGCATGTGTGAGCACCTGCTATCTGATCACTCGGTTGACCTCTTCACTAGTATTAGGCACATATAGATGCCGCTCAGCTAACTGACAAATCGATAGTTCACTGGAAGGAACATACTCTTGACCATGCGCCATCTATATGAAAAGGCATAAAATGAATATGATGGCATGTATATGTGTAAAAATAAACGCCTAGTAAAAAAAGGGGGGGGGGAATGTCACGGTGTGTTACCTAGCTTTATTAGCAACTATCTTCAGCCAACCATTAAATACTTTCCCTATAAAACAAAAAGGGGAAACACGGGAGTAAATAAAAGACATCAGATCCAAGCATTGGTTGTATATGGTATGTGGCACTTATAATTGTCTCCACGGTCGTACGACGGATCAAGCCCACGTAGGGACTTGCCGGGACGCCAACCGTAGAAAATATATATTTTCAACATATATATATGTGGCGCTAATAATTGCCTCCATGGTCGTACAACGGACCAAGCCCACATAGGGACTTGCCGGGACGCCAACCGTGGGAAAAATAATTTTTTGACATAATATATATGTGGCGCTTATATTCATCTCCATGGTCGTACGATGGACCAAGCCCACATAGGGACTCGCCGGGACGCCCACCGTGAGAAAAACATATTGCTGGCAAAATAAATATACATGGCACTTGTAATCATCTCCGCAGTTGTACGACAGACCAAGCCGATATACGGACTTGCCGGAACACCAACCGGGAAGAAATCATATTGTAAACATATATGCTATACTTACTGATTTCAACGGTTGTACGACTGACCAAGCCCGCATAGGGACTTGCCGGAATGCCAACTGAAAAAAATTCCGATACTGATCTCAACGGCTGTACGACAAGCCGCTCCCATATAAGAACTCACCGAGCGAAATTCATGAGGAAATTATTGGCATAGGTTACATAAAAGAAAATCGATCAAAGATGGAAGGGATCTATACTACACACATGAGTCTTCACGGCTGTACAATGGACCAAGTTCAAACAAACTTGCCGGCACGCCAACCGTGAAACCAAGATGTTGCTTGATCACACATACATTTAGAAGAGACACCATCCTCATATATAAACAAAAAAATCACATGTTGTACGCTGTGCATTGCGTGCATGACTACAGTATATATCCTACTTCCAAACAAAGACAGGAAGAAGACGGGCCTTGAAGTTATGGTACCTGGCCGAAGAGGAAACGTCCGATCAATTCTACTAGATCGTAATCAGCTCACCTAAAAAAGTAGAAAGAGATTGGGGTTAGAATAAGGTACATGAATCACGTACTCCTAAGGAAAGCAATCACATACTCGTCGGCATTTGGGCAGAAATTGATTTGCACTTCTGCGGGGGTTGCTAGCTTTTGTGCCTAACAAAAGATAAACTGGAGATCAGTTGCATGATGGAGATGCAAGACCAGATGCAATCCTTGGTTTAATCGCGATACATACCGGAAGTCTCCAAAGAGCAGAGCTAGATTAAGATCGCCAAGGCGCCGTAGTAGCACACAAACTGAAGCTGAAGGATATAGGAAGAAGAAAATACGCTGGTTTGGTTACTAAACCAACCACGAGGAAAGTGCTGCTCAGCACACTACTGAGATCTCGGCAACAACGCTAGCAGTTCAAACCATTAGCTCCTTATCCTTTGGAGTCTCAACTAATTCTCAAGCTGGCAAACTTGTAACAACCCTCCAGGATTAAGGCCTTATCCACTTAAACGATCCAAACAAAAGTTTAATAGGGCAGGCACTGTATGCACCTGGCCTACCGTCAAGCCGGCCATTTGAATAAATTACGTGCACACTTCCAGGACTAATATTGCACATACGCATGTTAGCCCGGCTAGTTAACCATTAAATAGATCTTCATATGACTAAAAAGACAACCTCTACATATTTGTGATGGTTAATGAGCTAGGCATGGACATGCTATATGAATGGACATTTTCAAATCATGAATGTGATGCAACGCATATGTTAGCATAGACGAAGTTGAAGGCTCCCCGAGTATGCCGACATCGAAGACAGCGAGGAGGACTTTTATTTCTACATTTTGTAGTCTTCTTTTATTTTTACATTTTTTAGTACTCATGTGTTGTGATGCTATGTAATAGATATGTTGGAATTCTTAATCAGGGGTTTTCTCTTCGGAGATGTAATTAACAGAATTTTATGTAAATGTAAAAGTTCTGGTAATAAAGTACCTGCGATGTTTGATTCTATTTTTTTTTAATTTCACTCTGTATCAATGACGTGGACGCGTGTTCTCACACCTGCCATTTTCCCGTCATCACAAGTGATCTGCGATCCTGTTCGGCCCTTACCGGGGGTGGATGCGCAATTGATAAATTGCCGAGTTTCACCCTTGTGCATTTTTTATTGATCGATGGCGCAAATCTGAAACATACATGCGAATGCCATCCTCTTGAGACATGCAGACGTGACGAACGACCGTGACAGAAGGAGGAAGGAAGCGTGAACAAAAGCTAAGTCAACATAGCCACTGACTTTTTCTCTGAAGTTTGCATTTGCTTATCCCTCGGACAACCAAGATTTTCTGTATGGGTAACTCCTTTCATGTGATGGCACCTTGCTGTATTTGTCTGTGCCCCCGTTTTTGTTTCAAGCACTGCTCAACAAAGTGGGCAGCATAGTCAAAGACTCCTAAGGAATAACCTGCCGAGACATTATGCCTGCTGACTGAGAAGGCTGGGCTCTTCATACCCATCGTTGCGGTCTGGGCAGTGAGGCACTCGGCAATGTTAACCAGGCTCTTGATCCAAAGGTCGCGCTGCTCAAATTGGTTCGCCAGTTTGTCCTCCGCGTCCTTCCGGAGGATCCTTGTATTTTCCAAGTCTTTCATCAGCTACTTCTCACGAGCCCCGGTAGACTCGAGCCCGTTATCCTAGGTGCCAAGTCTTGCCTTCATGTCCGTGATGGCACCATTAGCTGTGTCGAGGTCACGACTCTTGGAGGAAAGCTGCGTTTGTGCCTCCTTCAGAAGGGTTTCCGCCTTCTGAGCTTCCTCCTTGAGAGCCACAATTTCCTTAACACTACCCGCAAGGTCCTCCGTCACCTTGGCCACCTGTTGATCAAGATCAGCTTTGGCAATGGAGGCAGCGTCAAGATCATCGACAGTCTTCATCAGTTGGGCGGCAAAATCAAGGGTGAGCATGTCAAGGGCCGCCTTGTGCTTATCCTCTAGCTCCTTGGTGTGCTGCCGAACAAGGTCCTCCAGTTCTCCGTCCTTGTTGCGGAGGGTGGCTTCGAGGTTCTCTTCCCGGGAAGAGATGTCCTTCTCCTTGGCGTTCAGAAGCGCAGTGCGCTCCGCCAAGCGGACTTCTCGGGCAGCTACATCCTCCTTCTCCATGGTTATCACCTTATGCTGCCGCAGAAGGATTTGGAATTGCTTGCTGTGCCACTCACGCAATTCGCTACCTTTGTCCCTCAGTTTCTGATCCATGATCTTGGCGAAGTTGCTTCGCTCCTTGAGTGCCTGCCACTTCTGGTTGTACCTGCCATGCATGTCCTTGATGCCTGTTGCCACAGACTCCAAGAAAGACAGGTCCATGGCAACGACAACAGGGTCGTCAACCTCTTCGTTTCTCTAAGACAACGGTGTCGAGAGGTGCTGGATCTCCTCATCAAGGTCTGAACTCTCTGCCGCGGAAGAACCGAGGGCTCCAAGTCTAGGTTGGGCAAGCACCAATGCCAGCTGGCTTGAAGATGGTTGGGAGGCTCTAGACGGAGTGCCGAACGAGGGAAGGGGGCTCATGGTTCGAAGGGGGATTTTCTCTTCAACCACTACCCTCGATCCTGAAGCACTGCCGGGGGTTTTCTCTGCTTCCTTTGGGGCCTCCAGGATATCCCCGGCAATGTGTTCCTGACCCTCCGTGGCAACAATCTTGGCAGCCTCCTCAGCAGCATCCTTGCCTATGTTGGCCACCTCCTCCAGCAGCTCGGGCTCTTCACTCAATGGAGCTGCAAGCAAAGGCAACAAGCAATGATGAGGAGATACTAATATTGGTGAACCAGCGACATGAAGCGAAATAACGCAGACAACAGAAGACAAAAAGTGAGCTAATTACTCGGAGTTGTTTGCCGTGGAAGGGCTTCAGTCGTTGTCGGGACGCGATCACCGCCCCCTTCCTCGGTAACCATAGCATCAACTTGGGCCGATCCTTTCGTGGAAGACCTCGCCGGAGATCTCTTGCTTGAGTACCAGGTAGGGTGGACCCCTCCTGAAGAACCTCTCCTGGGGGGATCTCCCCCTCTTCCTTGGCTGGGGATAGGACATGTTCTTCCACGCCAACCTTGGAGGGGGAAACCTGTCCCATGCTCTCGTGCCGGGGGCTGGGCTAGGGGCTTGGCGCTAAATCTTTCGTGCTTCTTCCTGCCAAGCCCGTGCCCTCCGAAGGCATCGACAACTCTGCTTGCTTGGCCCATTTGGCTCGATGAGCGAGGGTTTCTTCTTCATCTCTGTCAAGGCCAACAAACAAGATTGGGTCAAAACAAACCAACAAATGCGCAAAGCCTCAATGGGAGAAGAAAGTGTTTTCCTTACTCTGTTTCAATGAGCATGGAGCCAAGTGCGAACTCCATAGGCGGTGGGGATGTCTTGCTCCTCTTCAGGGTCGGGGGAGCATACCATTCCGGTAGCTTCGAGCTCTTTGATGGATCCCGGGGCTTTGACAAGGATGAACCGTGCGAAGAGGCCGAGCTCGATTGGGGGCTGGGATCAACCCCTGCAACATTTTGTTGCTTGGCAGGCGGGGTCCTAGCCTCAGAGAGGCAGGTGGAATGGAGGCGTTCCACATGTGGCTTTACGTCTTGGAGACGGTCTTCTTCATCCTCTTGGTGGCTAGCGCGGGAGCAGCAGCCGCGGTTCCCCGACCAGCCCACTTGCGAGGTCGTTGATCCACATGGGGCTTGGGGCCCATCGCGAGCCACTCCTCCACGGGTTGCTCTGCGTCCATGGATTCGTCGCCTTCTTGGGCTTCTGTTGCCGCGATAAGCTCTTCACTCCTTTCATGCGAAGAGCCCTCGCCTTCGGCCTCTGTTCCTTCCTCCTCCTCCCTTTTTTTGGACTTCGCCTTTCGGGCAGCCCAGAGCGCCCTGTCCTCCTTGATCCTCCTCTTGATAAACTCTGCCTCTACTTGGGAGGTGCACTTGAACATGTTGCCCTCCGTCCTGGTAGCCACCTCCACCAGGTTGGAGGCCCACTTCTACTCCTCATCCAGTTCAGGCAGCCTCCAATCAGATTGGACTCCATATGCATTTCACTCGGGCATCCACTTCAGAATTGAATCTCGGGCAGAATTGATGTTCAACGGGACGATCTTTGCCGGCAAGCGGTACGGCCCGAGGGTGCCAGACAACTGCTTGCACAGCCAGCCATGAGCATATACCGTCAGGTTATTGGGGAGGCCTGGGTATAGGCGCATCCTTTCAGCAGCGTCCACGTACATCCAGGCAAACCCGTCCCTCTTCTGCAGCGGCGCGATACGGCACCGAAGGAAATCTGCCCCACTTGTTCGATGGTTAGCCCGACATCTTTGAGACGGGGGATACTGTTCAATGCCGGGCGAAGCCTGTCGTCAGTAAGGCTGGCTTGGCTCCAATCGTTGCCGCGCACGACGCACTATGTCCGTACCGCGCAGAATTCCAGAGCATATGCATCCTGGATCCAACACCAGTCCACTCTCCACTCTTCCCATCTGCCGTGTTGTTGACTGGTAAGATAGCCCAATCTCCTTCCGACCTCGGGGGATCCAACTTATATTCCTCGATCGGTGGGATCTGTATTAAACCTGCAGGACAAAGAAATGCCTAAACAGATCCATGTTGGGGCGACTTTGATGAAGTTCTCACACAAATGGGCAAAAATCACCATACACACCATAGCATTGGGTGTGAAATCCAAGAGGTGGAAGCCATACACCATCATCATGGCTTCAAAGAAGTCGGAGAAAGGGGGAGAGACCACAAAGGAAATAAGTGCAAAAGAAGCAGTATGAGTCCGATGGAGCCTTGTCTCCCGTCGGCAAGACTGCTGGAACTCCATGCCCTTTTGGGACCTCCCTCCCCCACATATATGCATACCTCGCGATCAAAGTGTCATTGTCCAGGCTCGACGGAGTGAACACCACATCCTCCTGCCGCTTCTTGTCCAGCTCAGCCATCTTCTTCTTCTTGCCCTTGGCTGCCGCTTCCCTCGCGGTGGTCGCCTGCTTCCCCCTTGCGGCAACGTCTTTCTTCCCCATCCTTTTTACAGAGTTAGAGAGGGGATGGAATATTTAGCGGGGCGGCGGAGGCGTATGCAGGCGCAGAAGTAGTTGCTTGGCTTGAGGAAGAAGATGATGGAAGGAGGAGCGGGAGCGAATGAGCAATGCCCTTGTGCGTTGTTTCTCTTTTGTGGGAAACAGACGTGGGGGCTGGCGCTTCGCTATCCTCCTCTGGAAAGTTACCGCTTTTACGGGCATACTACCCATTAGCTGCTACAGTCCCACGACCTGCGATAATTATGTGGAGTGGACGTTGGATTGACTTCTCATCATAATAGCCATTGCATGCGCATCGCTCCTCCGCCATGTGTCCTTGCACTGTTTGGGGCCTAACCCAACGTGCCCGGCGACACGTATTTCTCAGGCCCGGGGCTTCTGTCGGGGTACACTAACAGGGGTGTATGTTTCCCCTGACTTGTGCACGGACAGCGGGCCTTCCACCCCGGCAGCCGGAGCCGCGGCAGGACTACGACAACAACAAGCATCCAAGACAAGACCAAGCTGGAGAGATAGCTCTTTGAGGAACCAAAGGGCGGATCAAGAAGACCAAGACAAGCCAAGGGAACAAGATATCACTAAGGAAAACCTCCCTTGCAGGGCAGGCGAGCCCGGGCAGGTCGAAGCCTCACCAAGGACAAGTCCCAAGATTCCCTCGGCAAGCTTGTTGGGGCCGCCAAGGGCAGATTTCCCCGCCAAGACTCAACTACTCCGCCGCTCCACCTCACAACGACGTGAGTCACTTATCAGTGTGGTGTCGAGCCAACAAGTGATTAAGTGGCTGTCATTTGGCACATGACAACCATTTATAAGGGAGATTCCCCCTGTATGACACCCATCCAGAGGTGTGTCATGCGGACAGATAAGAAGGTGGTTAAGCAGTGCGGCAGGCTTGCCGGGCTGCATCCTCGGTGAGGGAGTCCTGGACTAGGGGGTATCCGGACAGCCGGATTATATCCTTTGGCCGGACTGTTGGACTATGGAAATACAAGATTGAAGACTTCGTCCCGTGTCCGGATGAGACTCTCCTTGGGGTGGAAGGCAAGCTTGGCAGTATGGATATGTAGGCCTCCTTCCTTGTAACCGACTCTGTGTAACCCTAACCCCCTCCGGCGTCTATATAAACCGGAGGGTTTTAGTCCGTAGGACAACATACAATCATACCATAGGCTAGCTTCTAGGGTTTAGCCTCTCTGATCTCGTGGTAGATCAACTCTTGTACTACTCATATTATCAAGAATAATCAAGCAGGACATAGGGTTTTACCTCCATCAAGAGGGCCCGAACCTGGGTAAAACATCGTGTCCCCTGCCTCCTGTTACCATCCGCCTTAGACGCATAGTTTGGGACCCCCTACCCGAGATCAGCCGATTTTGACACCGACATTGGTGCTTTCATTGAGAGTTCCACTTTGCCGTCGCCGTAAGGAAGGATGCGTCGTCTCGTTGTTAAAAACAACATTACCGCCGGGGGAGCCCTAGCTGTCGGCCAAACTCTCCGGCTAGGCAGTTTCATCATGACCGCCCGTTCAGCCGCTACACCGACGATGACTTCTCGGGTCATCAAAAACAGCCTCCATGTCGGCTCGGAGTTTGTCGAGCAGATGGATCCAATGGAGCTCTCTTCCCTAAACGAGCTCTTGGATCGTATCGCCGCCTTGGGAGTTGCAACAGACTATGATTGGATTGGGCTTAAACCCGATCAAAGGGAGATTAACTCTCGACCGGTCACCCATCATATTGCGGTGGTGGAGGAACAATGCGGCGATTCTTCCTCTATCTTGGGGACTAACTATGACCGGATTCCTGAACTCTCCGAGCCGGACACCCGTTTACGGGAGGACATCACCCAAGCCCTGAACCTAGAGTCAGGTAGCAGGCCAAACTTATCGGGCAACATCCCGGAATCCGAACTTCCAAGATCGGAAACTCCTCGGCCCCTGGGTCTCAGATCGGGTAGGGGTTCGGACTCAAATCCACCCACCCACCCAGACATAAACGATCTTTCCCACATCAGTCAAGAGCCCCATGAAACAGTACATCATTATTGGGCCAGATTCCTCCTTGTGATGAACAAGGTTAAGGACTGTCGCGAGGAAGACACAGTCTCATTTTTCTGCAATAATTGCACGGATAAGGGAATCCTTAACGCCTAAGTCACCGTGACATATCACGCTTCGCTGACTTGGCGTCCATAGTACGAAAGTACTGTGCGATGGAAAGCGCCTAGAAAACCAAAACAAAATTTTAGGATAATCCGGCTCGGAATATACACCCAGTCCGAAGTAAAAGGGTGCACTTTCATAAGACACCCGAGTTAGTTACAAAGAAACAAGAACCCTCTACAGGGCATGGAACCGTATTGGAGGGATGGCTCAACGGCCCCTGCAAAATTCATAGTACAACGGATACCACACCAACACACAACCTTAGAGCATGTTGGGTACTCTGGCAGGTGGCCAAAAGTGGTGAGGATCTTCTCATCCCAAATACCACAGAGCATCATCCCGTGGATAACAATACGGCATTAACAGTCTTCGAAACCTTCACATCAAATAATAGGCGCAAGCGAACACTCCACAGCCTTGCCGAAATCTGCCACTTGGCGGCAATGAATCCATGGAGTGACACGGCTATTACCTTCAATGCCAGTGACGAACCTAAATTCCGAACAGCCCGAGCACCAGCTGCACTGGTCCTCAGTCCAATTGTGGACGGCTTTCGACTCACCAAAGTACTCATGGACGGAGGCAGTGGATTGAACCTCATCTATGAGGAAACTCTTCAAAAAATGGAAATAGACTGGAACCGCAGTGAGCAAAGCAACACAACCTTCAGAGGAATCATCCCCAGTCGGGAAGCACGTTGTGCCGGGAAAATCACACTAGATGTGGTATTCGGCATGCCGGAGAACTATAGGTACGAAGAAATTACATTCCAAGTGGCCCCGTTCAGTAGTGGATACCACGCCCTTTTAGGATGGGAGGCGTTCACGATCTTCCAAGCCATACCCCATTATGGGTACATGAAGCTCAAACTACCCGGGCCCAACGGAATCATCACTCTCGCTAGTGATCCGGACACAGCACTCCGCGCCGAAAACAAAACAGCCGCACTGGCCCTCAAGGCATTGTCCGAAGCCCTTTCGGACGAGGAGTTAACTGCGCTATGCTCCATAGTGGACAGGGACGATGTGATACTTGACAAGAGATCCAAGTCCACCTCTTTTAAACCAGCGGATGAAATAGTTAAATTCCAAGTCCACCCAATGGACCCTACAAAAACAGCCTCCATCGGGGCACAACTAAACCCCGCCGTGGACGCCGCACTATGAGAGTTCATGCGTGAGAGTTGGGACATATTCGCCTGGCACCCCTCAGACATGCCAGGAATCCCATGCAGGCTGGCCGAGCACAACCTCAATATTCTAAAGGGATTCAAGCCGGTCAAGCAGACTCTTCGGTGTTTCTCTGAACCTAAGAGACAAGCTATGGGAGAAGAACTAGCCAAGTTATTAGAGGCCGGATTCATTAGAGAAATAAAACACCCAGACTGGCTAGCAAACCTGGTGATGATACCAAAGAAGGACAAATCCTAGCACCAGTGTGTCGATTTTAAGGACCTCAACAAGGCCTGCCCAAAGGATCCCTCCCCCTCCCCCGCATTGATCAAATTATCGATGCTACCGTAGGATACGAGTCATTGTGTTTCCTCGATGAATACTCTGGCTACCACCAAATCAAGATGGCGGAGTCCGACCAAGCCGCAACGGCATTTATCACACCATACGGCCCCTTCTGTTTCAACACAATGCCTTTCGGGCTCAAAAACGCCGGCACAACATATCAGCGCATGATTCAGACATGTCTGGAGAAACAAATCGGCAAAACAGTAGAGGCATACGTAGATGATGTGGTCGTCAAAACCAACCACGTAGACTCTCTAATAGACGACTTGACACTCACATTCGACAACCTCCGAAAATATGACATCAAGCTCAATCCGGAAAATGCGTTTTCGGCGTACCAGCGGGAAAGCTCCTGGGCATCATTGTCTCCAGTAGAGGAATTGAAGCTAATCCGGCCAAAATCCGAGCTCTGTCATAGTTGGCCACCCCAACAGGCCTCAAACAAATCCAAAAATTAACTGGATGTGTGGCGGCTCTAAGTCGCTTTATCTCCCGCTTAGGAGAAAAGGCATTACCCCTTTATCGCCTTCTTTGGCGCACCAAACACTTCGAGTGGACGGACGCTGCCACAGCCGGATTGGAAGAAATAAAAGCCATACTGGCAACCAACCCAATCCTGGCCGTGCCAAACATCGAAGAACCAATGCTGTTGTACATTGCGGCAACTCATCAGGTTGTAAGCGCAGTGCTCGTCGTCGAACGAGAAGCGGACGGACATAAATTCCCCCTTCAAAAGCTGGTATATTATGTATCCACTGCCCTCACTCCATGCAAGTCACGGTACCCACATTATCAAAAGATAGCCTATGCGGTATTCATGGCATCCCGGAAGCTGCGACACTACTTTCAAGAGTGTTTGATTACAGTAGCCTCGGAAGTGCCACTTAATGATATTATAAACAACCGCGACACCACGGGCCAGATTGCCAAATGGGACATTGAGCTCCTCCCATTCGACATAACATACAAACCCCGGCGAGCCATTAAATCGCAAGTATTGGCCGACTTTGTCGCCGAATGGACGGAAGCCGAACTACCTAAAGAGTACGACACATACTCCAATTGGATCATGCACTTCGACGACTCCAAAATGCTGGCTGGTCTGGGGACTGGCATCGTCCTGACGTCCCCAACCAGAGATACAGTCCAATACGTACTGCAGATACTGTATACAGACTCCAACAACACAGCCGAATACGAAGCCCTGTTGCATGGCCTTCGGATGGCAGTTTCCATGGGCATTCAACGCCTGGAGGTGCGTGGGGATTCGAACCTCACAATATCCCAAATAAATGGAGACTTCGATGCCAAGGATCCGAAGATGGCGGCCTATCGAAACACCGTCCTAAAGATGTCAGCTCGGTTCGAGGGGCTCGAATTTCACCATGTGGCTTGGGAAAACAATCAGGCGACGGATATCCTCGCCCGCATCGGTGCAAAACGCGATGCGATCCCCCAACATCTTTTTGGAGAGGTTGTTTAAGCCATCCGTGGTATGGGAAGGGGACACCGGTAACAATAGTACAGACCCGGCCAAAATACCTGACACCGAACACTCTGACATAATCGGAGGCTCTGCCACCGAAATAACACCTTCAGCCCACGTAATAATGGCCATCATCGCCCCGTGGATAGAACCATTCATGGCCTACCTAACTGGGCATGAACTTCCCGAGGACCAAAATGAGGCACGCTGCATAGTGCGGCGATCTATAGCCTACATGGTCCACGAGGGAAAGTTGTATAAAAAAAGTACTACCAGAATCCTTCAAAGGTGCATCTCCGGAGAGGAAGGGCGGAAGCTTTTGGCAGAAATTCACGCCGGACTTGGCGGCCACCACGCCGCAGCCCGGGCCCTTGTAAGCAAGGCCTTCCATACAGGTTTTTATTGGCCGACGGCCCGGGCAGACGCACAGGACTTGGTCCAACGCTGCGTCGGTTGCCAGCTTTTTTGCAAACCAAAGCCACAAGCCACCCACCGCCCTCCAAACAATCCCCATTACCTGGCCCTTCGCAGTCTGGGGGCGTGACATGGTTGGACCCCTTAAAGGGGGAACCCATAAGAAAAAATACTTACTGGTCATGGTAGATAAATTCACCAAATGGATAGAAGCCAAACATGTTAAAACAGCCAAATCCGGACCGGTGATAGACTTCATATCCGGGGTTGTACACCGTTATGGCGTCCCCCACAGCATCATCACTGACAACGACACGAACTTCATGGCCGACAAGGTAAAACTCTGGTGCAGCAATATGGGCATCAAGCTCGATTATGCTTCTGTCTATCACCCACAAACCAATGGCCAAGTTGAGCGAGCAAATGGTCTTATCGTGAGCGGCATTAAACCCAGACTAGTGCGGTCCTTAAAGGAGTCTAACACACACTGGGTAGAGGAGCTCGACTCCGTACTCTGGGGCTGCGGACCACGCCGAATCGTACTACCGGATACACACCCTTCTTTATGGTGTACGGCGTAGAGGCGGTTCTGCCATGCGACATAATTCATGACTCACCTCGAGTGCGCATGTTCGAAGAAAGAGAAGCCAAGCTCGATCGGCAGGACAGTCTGGACACCCTGGAGGAGGAGCGCGACGTGGCAAAAGCCCGTTCCGCATTCTATCAGCAACAGGCTCGCAAATACCAAATCAGAGAAGTACGGGCCAAAACTTATAACGTTGGCGAGTTAGTTCTACGCCTGCTGGAGAAGAAAAAAACCAAGCTCGAGCCCAAATGGGAAGGTCCCTTCATTATTGACCAAGTTCTGACCAGTGGAGCGTACCGTCTGCGAGATGCATCGAATAATCGACTTGAGCCAAACCCATGGAACGCAACCAGACTCCGAAGATTCTACGCCTAGCACCGGACTCTATGTTCGTCTCTTCCCTCTGTCCATTTTTTGCATATACATTATATGTCTTTTTTCTCTTTCTTTCTTTTATTCTTTCTCAAGGCCTTCAAGGGCCAACTTGTGCCTCGCTTGCACACTATAAACGCGCTAACCGCGCTCATTATACCTGGGGGCTTCTTACACAGAAGCTTAATTATTTATCTGGGCTTCATGCCCCGCACATGTGTTATTCTTCCGCATGTACATTTTCTTTGCCATTATATGCATCGATATGACTTAAGTTTTGGCCAAGCCGGGTTGCCTGGCTCTTGTATTTATGCCCTACGTTCCCATTAATTCGGCTAGGGCATAAGGGGAGCACCTCTGCGATTGTTACTGCCGGGTCAGCTGGATGTGTACCTCAAACTGGGTGAAGCCGAAAGCTAGCGTTCTTAAGGGAATATTCGGTCGATGAACAAAAGATGATTTTTATTTATTTTCCATATGTGCCCCTTAGATGTTTTTGCCTGCGTCTCCTCTCGCAGTCCGGACATGCACTTTAGGGCATGCGTACCCAGGGAAAGGAACCCCTAACGAAACTATTCTCCCTGGAAGATGTTTCTTACTACCCATGTAATATAACATAACTAGTTGGGTACTTGTCTGTTCCAGCACTAATGACGCCTGGTTTCCACGCATACCCCGGTTCTTATATAACTGAGCGGGTATTCGGACACACTCTGGACTATCGGGTCCTGAGGTTGAAGCGAAAAGGTCCGCCATGACAAATGATTTACAATCCGGCTAGAAGGCATTATACATGTCACTTTAATTACATAGTCATGTAGACTGACTAAATTCCTCTTCTATACCATCCAACAAGCCGTCTAGCCTGCAATCCTGTTGGGCATACTTTGCGGCTAATTCTACTTGCCCATACACTAAGCTAACGGGGATCTCTTTCCCATCGGGCCCCACAGGTCCGACCTCGGCCATGTGGTTTGGGTCAGCCTTGGTATACCGCGTCTTCACCATGGCCCAGGCTTCCCTGGCACCTTAACGGCAGGCCGACATCTTCCATAATCAGAAGCGCCGTCGTTCTCCCTTGAGCTTCTCCGCAAGCTCTCCAATGCCTTCTGGCAGGGAGACAGATGGCCACAAGGCCTGGGCAATACCTTGCATCATGCCGAACTTGTTCGTGCAGTCGTGAGAGCTCGGGTAGAAGATCACTCGCAGACCTGGGCATCTCCTTCGCGGGACAACCCGTCAGCATACCTATAGACATAATTCTGTTAGCCAGCTTCTCTGCCGCCCCCCTTTTAAGGGTTCATCCAAGCACTTACTGAAAATGCCGCGTCGAAGCCGCTTATTCTCCTTCTCGGAGTCCGCAAGCTGGGCTCGAACATCCTTCAGTTCCACGCTCAGCTTGGTATTGGCGTCTTGGAGATAGTTTTTCTCCCGCCTGACCTCAGTCAGCACGTGTTCGCTAGCCTTTAGCTGTCGTACGACATGCTGGTCCTCCGGATTCTCTCTGGATTCATCTGCAATATCTATTGTTAGATCTGCAGCCACATCGCATGCTATATGGTACCTATCATTCTTTGAAAGAAATGTTACCAGCTGGGGACTTTTTAGGTTCCTTCAATGCGGCAATGGCGGCCCGAAGTTGGGCCTTGCATTCCTCCAGCTCCTGTGACAGTCGAGTATTCTTCTCTGTAAGAACCTGCACAATAGATGATCCTTAAATTAGTTCTGCTAACTGTTTCAAGTCTCAGGGGCTACTGATACATATAATTGTCAGATTTGCTTACCCGTACATCCCTTACATACTGGTCCGTGGCTCTGGCTAGACCATTTTGAGCAGCACAGAGGTACGCGTCTCCAGAATTGAAGGCATCAAATGCCTCCGGTGAGAAGCAAGCGTCACGGAGTACGGCCCGGCGACGCCTATGATTCATGGTGCTCTCCACTTCTGAATTTGTAGCGGATAGTCTATCTGCATCCTCTGTAGGGGGAGTATCCAGCGTCCACCCCACGTTGGCTTCCGCCTCTATGTCCGGTCCTCGAGCCCGACTGGTGGAAGCATGATCGGCAGCCTCACCGGACATATTCCGGCGAGCGTTTTTTCTGTTAAAGAAACATGGATGTCATTACATTTTGAGAAAGACGACAACCACGGAGCGGGGTTTTTGTCATACCTCTGCGCCAGCGTCTCCGTCCTGACCGCCTTCCTTTTTGGCCTACCCGGCCTCGGTGCCTCTTGTTGGCGAGTTGCTGCGGGTTCGGCATGGTGTCCCGAATGCCTTCCTTGTAAAACACCATATGTATATGGTAGGTGAAGTATCTAAAAGGGGATCCTAGTTTTTGGAGTTGGGATTTTGGTTTTTCTTACTAGCGACGCAGGGAGCAGTCCGGGATAGTCGGCCGTAATGGCCACCATGGCGTCATCACAGCTCAATTGATAGAACTGCCGGTCTATCAGCTACACGAATATGTCCGGATCTTCATCGAGTCCGGGACCGAGGGTCCGGTCGGGGTCCTCTGGTTGTGGGGACGGGCTGTTGACCTCCCTTATGGCTTTTCATAGTTCCTGCCGTAAAATGCAAGGTGAGTACCCATGACAAGGAATGTGGGAAGAATGGGTGTCGGTGTCAAAACCGGCGGATCTCGGGTAGGGGGTCCCGAACTGTGCGTCTAAGGTGGATGGTAACAGGAGGCAGGGGACATGATGTTTTACCCAGGTTTGGGCCCTCTTGATGGAGGTAAAACCCTATGTCCTGCTTGATTATTCTTGATAATATGAGTAGTACAAGAGTTGATCTACCACGAGATCGGAGAGGCTAAACCCTAGAAGCTAGCCTATGGTATGATTGTATGTTGTCCTACGGACTAAAACCCTCCGGTTTATATAGACACCAGAGGGGGCTAGGGTTACACAAGGTCGGTTACAAAGGAGAAGATATACATATCCGTATTGCCTAGCTTGCCTTCCACGCCAAGTAGAGTCCCATCCAGACACGGGACGAAGTCTTCAATCTTGTATCTTCATAGTCCAATAGTCCGGCCAAAGGATATAGTCCGGCTGTCCAGAGACCCCCTAATCTAGGACTCCCTTAGTAGCCCCTGAACCAGGCTTCAATGACGATGAGTCCGGCGCGAAGTGTTGTCTTCGGCATTACAAGGTGGGTTCCTCCTCCGAATACACCACAGAAGAGTTTGAATACAAGGATAGTGTCCGACCCTGCAAAATAAGTTCCACATACCACCGTAGAGAGAATAATATTTCGACAAATCCAATCTGCTAACACGTTTTGGTAGTCCGCCCTTATAAAGGGATAATATCTCACCTTTTTCTACCCATGCCTTCTTCCTCCTTGCTCATCCATTCTCGCGCACTCGAGCTCTAGCGCCCAAGTCCGCATCCTCCTCCTCAACTCTCGCCAAACATGTCCGGAGCGGGAGGCAAGTGGATGGCCTCCTCTGTCACGGAGGGGCACATCAAAAAGTTATGTGGAGCCGGATACTTAGCCGCGGACATCGCGCACCGGCTGCCAGCCGTGGGGCAGGTCGTCCCTACCCCGGAACCTCACGAAAGGGTGGTTTTCCTCCCCCACTTCGTCTGCGGATTGGGGTTTCCCCTCCATCCATTCGTCCACGGCCTCATGTTCTATTACGGGCTGGACTTTTATGATCTGGCCCTGAATTTCATCCTCAACATATCGGCGTTCATCATCGTGTGCGAGGCTTTCCTCCACATCCGGCCCCACTTCGGCCTATGGCTGAAGACCTTCAATATCAAGCCGAAGGTTGTAGGCGGCCAACAAGCGGAATGCAGCGGAGCCATGGTGGGCAAAATGCCCAACGTTGCATGGCTTGAGGGCTCCTTCGTGGAGACCGTAAAGGGGTGGCAATCGGGGTGGTTCTACATCACCGAGCCGCGTGACACCAACTGGGCGGCGGCCCCCGAGTTTCGATCCGGAGTCCCCACGCGGCTCACTTCCTGGAAGGAGAAGGGCCTGTCCTGGGGTTCATCGGTGGAGCTCGACGGACTCCAGAAGTGTATCCGGAACATGACAAGCAAGAAACTTAAGCTTGTCAACATAGTCTAGGTCATGCTCTTCCGCCGGATCCTCCCGTGTCAACAACGGGATTTCAACTTATGGGTGTTCGACCCGGCCCGGCACCAAACTCTAAGCGAGCTCTTCGACACGACACACAAAGACATCTAGAGGGTGCTGTTCAAGGGCGCCGAGGTCCCTCCCTCTCTCACCGAGGACCGCGGGCTAAGCGCGAAGCGCCCTATGAATCTGGTAAGTTTTGTACATCTGGTAGGATATTTATTTTCCATACCTTAACCATGTGCGGGGTCTGAGCTCCCACCCCTTTAACAGGACTGGGTGGAGGCATCGGAGCAGATTGACTGTCCGCCCCCCTGCCCGAAGACACCACGGACGCTCTCCTGACGGAGATGCTGACTCCGGCTCCTTATAAGGTGCCGAAGAAGACCAAGAAGAAGGCCAAGGGAACCCGAAAGAGTTCCCGGTGCCAGGTGGTATCGGACTCATCGTCCGATAACTCCGCGACGCACTCCTCCCACGAAGACGAGGAGGAAGATGAAGATGCTCCTCCTCTAGCCGGGGGAGACAAGAAAAGGAAGGCCGCCCCGACCGGGGAGGCCGAAGGGTCCAAGAAGGGAAGGACTCTTCTTCCGGACTGCTCCACCACCGCCGCCGAAGGCGAAGATGAGTGGATGCTCAGGGCCAATCCCCTGGCGAAGTCGTAAGTATTCGGATACCAGAGTAACTCATAGCATACCTTTGTCGCACTGCTTCTCCTAACGCCGAATATGATTATGCAGACCGCCCCAAGCCCGTATCGACGTATCCTCGTCGGACGGCTCCTTGGATTCGTCAGATATGGATAGCGATCCACTTCCGACCGCCTCCTCCCCTTGCCCTACGGACAATGCCGAGGTATTGTCTCAAGGGGCACTGAGCCAGGGGGAGATAGTCCCGGAGGCACCTCAAGGAGACCTTTCAGACTCCAGGAGCAAAGGGAGCAAGGCTCCCCCGGGCTCCAAGTTCGGCTCTCAGCCGAACACCGCGCCGGAACCTCTAGTGGTTCTAGACTCGGGCAGGCGCCCCCCTTCCAAAAGGGGTAAGACGCCCATGGCGGTGACCTCTGTCCATCCAGAGGCACCGGACGACCTGCTGGGAGCGCTTCGCGGTGCTTCCATCGATGAGGAGCACCACACTATTATGAGTGAGGTGATCAAGAAGGTTCAGTCCGCCAAGAGCGGACTGACTGAAGCCTGTGCCAGCCTTCTAACAGGCTTTGAGGTAAGTATTTAAAATATAGGGAAAATATTACCGCATAGACAGTAGCCCCTGATGCTCTGTTTGGTGTTCACAAATAAAAGCCGAACAAAGGATCAAATAATATCTGCAGGAGTCTAATATAAGTATGTCTATATGCGTATGCAGGCTTCGCTGCTAACCTTTGCCACACTGACTGCGGAGGTCGCCGCACTGAAGCAGGACCTCGAGGGGTCCGAGAAAGAGCTCGGCCTTGCCAAGAGGCATCTTGAGGTGAACAAAGGTAAGTAATACCTTGTCTATATATATATATATACAAAAAAGATGCGATTGCAAAATGATAGGATCATCATGAATTTGTCAGAGGCCATGACCGAAGTGGCGACCCTGAAGCAAGCACTGTCCGAGGCCGAAAACAAAGCGGCCTAGGAGTGCACCGAGTGGGAAAAGCAAGAGGCATGGTTGGGCGAGGTGCACCAAGAGCTCCAAGCTCTTCTGATGAAGCGTGAGGCGTTGGAGCTTGACTCGAAGACGCGAGAGTCTGAGCTTGCCGCGGCCCTTGAGAGCACAAAGAATGCTAAGGCTGAAGCCCAAAAGGTCCTCCAGAAGATTGAGGCGATGAGGAAGATAGCAGCGGGTAAGGCATTCAATATGCAAAGCAAGCATGTGAAAGTAAATTACTTGTTACTTACCCGAGTCCGGAGCTCTCCAGGAGCATTCGCAGATTTGCCCCACAGCGTGTCGGATGCCGCAAAGTTTTAGCAGGCCGAGGAGGGAAGCTCGACGGAGAATCTGTTCTGGTCTCAGTATACTGGGACCAAACACCCGATGCCTATGAGCGACCAGCTGAAGCAACTGGTCGAGCTGCATAAGGCGGCCGAACAGGCCATGAAGGGCTTTATAGTCCGGATGTGGCCTGGCGACGCCCTTCCCAACAGCTACTTCGGCCTGGTGAGGTGGCTTGTGGATGCCTGCCCACGGCTGGAAGTCATCAAGCGGTCCGTCTGCATCGAGGGTGCACGCCGGGCTTTTGCCCGTGCGAAGGTGCACTGGGCCAAGATGGACGTCGAGAAGCTGGTGAAGGAGGGGCCGCCGCAGGGCAAGGAGCATCGCCACCCCCGAGATGTATTATGAGGGTGTCCTGAAGGGTGCCCGTCTTGTAGCGGATGAGTGTGCGAAAGATGTAATATTTGAATGAACTTGCTCGTGTGATCCTGTGGTATGAAAACTTGTTCATATGCGCTATGCAACGCTTGTTTGAATTTAAAATATTACCTTATGTTCGGATGTTTATCAAATCTGAGAGACGGCTAGTCGTCGGCTTCTGCCCCCATGCCACGAGTGCTGGGGTGTTTGGGATAAACCTGAGCACTCTTGTTCCCATTTTTGGGTCCTTTGAGGGAGGTGCTCAGCGCAACGAACAAGGCAATCGGACTATAATGTTTTATCACTCTCACTTAGCCATAGAATTCTATAATTTTAAATTTTGGCGAAGCCCCTAGTATTCGGAAGGCTGAATTTGGGGCGCTATACACGCCTTAAGCCGGAGAAAGCCGACTCCTCGCTCTAAGCAGCATAAGTCTTTAGGGACTCGAAACCTCTCAAACAGCGACCAGTCTCTCGCCTTATCATGACAGACAGTTTTAGCTTTCTCTACTGAGGTGCTTAACCCAGCTGAACCGGGGCACATTCGCAGTAGTTCTCCCAGTGCTACCTTTGCCGATATAGCGGAATGTAAGGTACCAAAACATGGGAGCCGGGCAAACCCAACTATTGACCCAAGACATGATTCGAGCTGATGCATATAATGCTATAAGTTCGGGATGCCGCACTGTCTGGAGTGTTCGGACTTATCACGTCATATTATGGGGTATGCTTAAGCCCCTAGCGTATTGGTCGTACCAGAGTGTACGGGTGCTGGATGTCATGAATGAACATATGTATATAAAAAAAGAAGAATAAAGAATGTGATAATAGTCTAGTGCTATGCATTGTTTATTCAAAAAAGGTGCGTTAAAGCAAAATGATACAAGTGGTGCGGTAAGAAAAAAGTAGGACTATTTGACATGTCCCATCCAAGGGCAAGCTAAGGAATGGTATTTAGAGCGAGTCTTTCACTCGTTGTCAGAGACCACCTGGGAGTTCCGTGGTGCGACGTTGCTTTCTGCCTCCTTGGTTGCTGCACCATGTGTTCGGCGATCATACTGCTGGACATGGTTTCCAGATATTAAGGTCCTGAAAGAGAGAAAAATAACAAAGCGGGAAGCCCCTAGTGCGGTTGAGCCGCGTCTTGGGGTGTGCCGTAGTCGTGCCCCCTCCCCACCTGTGCCCATGGTATTTTCAATGCGTAATTATGTACGCGTGGCACGGATTTCGCCGTTTGGCTGGTACTGGGGTGGGGGCCGCATTGCTATGCAAGCTCGGAACGTGCCAGGCAGTCTTGCTGCCGATTACTCCGGGCGCGCTTGAAGGTGTCCGGGTCCTTAATCGCCGAACTAGTGGATTGCCTTAAGAGACTGCTTTGCGCTTCTGCTGCGAGGGCCGCAGTGTGCTCCTCCGTGCGGAGAGAGCGCTCTGTGTTTCCATTAACTGTGATGACCCCCCGAGGTCCTGGCTTCTTGAGCTTGAGGTATGCATAATGCGGTACCGCATTGAATCTCGCAAATGCGGTTCGCCTGAGTAGTGCATGATAGCCACTGCGGAACGTGACTATATCGAAGATTAACTCCTCACTTCGGAAGTTATCCGGGGATTCGAAGACCACTTCCAGTGTCACCAAGCCTGTGCAATGGGCCTCTACACCTGGTATGACGCCTTTGAATGTCGTTTTTGTTGGTTTGATCCTTGAGGGGTCTATACCCATTTTTGCGCACTGTGTCCTGATAAAGCAGGTTCAGGCTGCTGCCGCCATCCATAAGTACTCGAGTGAGGTGAAATCCGTCAATGATTGGGTCTAGGACCAGTGCGGCGAATCCGCCATGACGGATACTAGTGGGGTGGTCCCTGCGATCGAAGGTGATCGGGCAAGAGGACCATGGGTTGAACTTTGGGGCGACTGGCTCCAACGCATATACGTCCCTTAGCGCACGCTTCCGCTCCCTCTTAGGGATGTGGGTTGCGTATATCATGTTCACCATCCGCACTTGTGGGGGGAACCTCTTCTGTCCTCCGGTGTTCGGCTGCTGGGGCTCCTCCTCGTCATTGCTATGCGACCCCTTATCTTTGTATTCGGCATTAACTTGCCGGCCTGCTTGAACACCCAACAATCCCTGTTGGTGTGGTTGGCTGGCTTGTCGGGGGTGCCGTGTATTTGACACGAGCGATCGAGTATACGGTCCAAACTGGACGGGCCAGGAGTGCTTCTTTTAAATGGCTTTTTCCGCTGACGAGTTTAGAGCCTTTGAATCCGGCATTGACTGTTGTATCCTCTGTATTGTCGCTGTTAATGCGGCACTTGTGTTTGTTGCGACGTGACCTGCCATTGCCATCCTTGGTATCCGAAGTACCATGGTTCTTTGATATGTTATTGCTGCGAGCCAGCCAGCTGTCTTCTCCCGCACAAAAGCGGGTCATGAGTGTCGTGAGGGCTGCCATAGATTTCGGCTTTTCCTGGCCAAGGTGCCGGGTGAGCCACTTGTTGCGGATGTTATGCTTAAAAGCTGCTAGGGCTTCTGCATCCGGACAATCAACGATTTGATTCTCCTTTGTTAGGAACTGTGTCCAGAATTGCCTGGCCGATTCCTCTGGCTACTGAATTATGTGGCTCAAGTCATCAGCATCTGGCGGTCACACATAAGTGCCCTGGAAGTTGTCGAGGAATACGGCTTCCAGATCTTCCCAACAACCAATGGACTCTGCTGGCAAGTTGTTGAGCCAATGCCGAGCTGGTCCTTTGAGCTTGAGTGGGAGGTGTTTGATGGCGTGTAGGTCATCACCGCGGGCCATGTGGATGTGCAGGAGGAAATCCTCGATCCATACCGCAGGATCTGTTGTGCCGTCATATGATTCGATATTTACGGGTTTGAAACCCTCTGGGATTTGGTGATCCATTACTTCATCTGTGAAGCATAGGGGGTGTGTGGTGCCTCTGTACTGGGCTATATCTCGACGCATCTCAAATGAGTCTTGCCCGCTGTGTTCGGCCCGGCCGGATTTACTTTTACTGTATCCGGCGTGACGGTTATCGTCTCGCATAATGGCGCACCCTCGTGATCTATAGATCGATCTTGCATGTTTTGCTTTGTCCTCCAATACGTCTCGCAGGTCTAGCATGTTTCCCCGTGCCTTGTCATTTTTATTTGAGTGGCGTTGGGGTGCGGGCTAAGTTTTTGGCTGAAATGCCTCTCTGTCGTGGCCATGAGGTGGCCAGTCAGCTGCATCATATGCTGGAGATGTAGGTTTGAGTGCTTCCTCCTCTAGTCGGGGTAGAAACCACGCTTTGGGTAACTCGTGGAGGGGCGTTCGAGTTTATATTCCTCGGCCGCAAGGACTTCAGTCCATCTGTCAGCTAGCAAACTTGATCAGCTTGAAGCTGCTGTTGCTTTTTCTTAAGGCTATTTGTCGTGGCTATAAGCCGACGCTTGAAGCGCTCTTGTTCGACGGGATCCACAGGCATGACGAATTCGTCATCGTCGAGGCTTGCCTCGTCTTCGGAGGGAGTCATGTAATTATCATCCCCCGCTTCTCCATTTGCCGCTCTCTCTGGAGGGCTGGCTTCTCCATCCTCCTGCCCTAAATCTTGCTGGAGGGGATTGTTATTGTCTTCGGCACTGTCCGGAGTGCTATTATCTCCTGTGCCGGGGTCACCGCTTTTGCTTTGGCGAGACTTAGAGCGGCGCCGCTGATGCCGGCGCTTCGGTTGCTTCTTGGAGGGCCATCCTCTACTGTCTCGTCGCCATTGCCTTCTTTGGGTGTGTCCACTATGTATATATCATATGATGAGGTGGCTGTCCAATGCACGATGGGCAGTGGTTCCTCTTCGCCTCCCGCATCGTCGTCCATACCGTCGATGTCTTCGGAATCGAAGTCGAGCATGTCGGTTAAGTCATCGACAGTGGCTACTAAGTGGGTGCTGGGTGGGCGGCGAATTTCTTCGTCATCCGCATCCCAATCCTGCCGAACATAGTTCGGCTAGGACTCTCCTGACAAGGAGAGAGACCTTAATGAGTTTAGTATGTCGCCGAAGGGCGAGTGCTCAAAGATACCCGCGGAGGTAAACTCCATGATCAGCGCCCAATCGGATTTGATAGGCACGGGCGCAGGCGGTTGGGAGTCCGTGGCCGGGGAGGAATCCGGTAGTTCGGCGTCATGGCTCTCGTGAAGGGTAAGGTCAATACTCGACCAGATCACCGATGAGAGTGAGGCCTCCATGGCGAGGTCTATCCACCCGTCCATGGATGGCGCAGTCGGTTCCGAACTGAGGGTCGGAGCGGTTGCCGGCGCGATCTCCTGAACACTGTCTGATGGTAGAGCTAAATCATACTCATAGTGACCATGTGGCGCACAAGGCAGGGGCTCGAATCCGTCGAAGATCAAGTCTCTGCGGATATCGGCCGTGTAGTTTAAGCTTCCAAACCTGACCTGGTGGCCAGGGGCATAACTCTCGATTTGCTCCAGATGGCCAAGCGAGTTGGCCCGCAGGGCGAAGCTGCCGAACACAAAGATCTGCCCAGGGAGAAAAGTCTCACCCTGGACTGCATCACTATCGATGATTGAAGGAGCCGTCAAGCCTAACGGCGATGACACAGAGGAACTCTCAATGAAAGCACCAATGTCGATGTCAAAATCGGCGGATCTCGGGTGTGGGGTCCCGAACTATGCGTCTAAGGCGGATGGTAACAGGAGGCAGGGGACATGATGTTTTACCCAGGTTCAGGCCCTCTTGATGGAGGTAAAACCCTACGTCCTGCTTGATTATTCTTGATAATATGAGTAGTACAAGAGTTGATCTACCAGGAGATCGGAGAGGCTAAACCCTAGAAGCTAGCCTATGGTATGATTGTATGTTGTCCTATGGACTAAAACCCTCCGGTTTATATAGACACCGGAGGGGGCTAGGGTTACACAAGGTCGGTTACAAAGGAGATATACATATCTGTATTGCCAAGCTTGCCTTCCACGCCAAGTAGAGTCCCATCCGGACACGAGACGAAGTCTTCAATCTTGTACCTTCATAGTCCAATAGTCCAGCCAAAGGATATAGTCCGGTTGTCCGGAGACCCCCTAATCCAGGACTCTCTCAATGAGAGTAAGGAGATATAATTCACCCAACTTGGAGGGTTGTACATGGAGAATCCATCCCGTGGCTTGATGCGGATGAACTCCTCTTCCTCTCCCTTCAACAGCTCAGACAGGATTTTTGCTAAAGCAGCAGCGTTGTCCGGACCCTTTCACCTGCAACGGGTGGCATCGTCTTCCCCGTTAAAACACCATAGGGGGTGCCCTCGATATTGAAGTGGCTGCACTCCCCGCATTATGCATATTGACATAACCTCGATTACTGTCAATCCTGATTGAGCCAGCGCTTTAGTCCGGTTCATCAGGTAAAGGACTTCTCTGTTGTCTTCCTCCTGGGGGCTCCGTGGGCGCCAGCTTCGGCGTTTCTTCAGAGGAGCATTGTTGAACTCAGGAAGACCCTGCAGAACAGGGTCCGGAAGGGGGGCGTCCTCCATATAAAACCATTCCGAAGGCCAGTCCTCGGACGTCTTCTTCGGAGTACCGGACAGGTATCCGATTTCGGCGATCCACCATATTTCGGCTCCACCCACTTGATAAAGTGACCCCTCCTGTGTGCGGGGGACGAGGCAAAATAACCATTTCCACAGCTCGAAATGAGCCTCGCAGCCTAGGAATAACTCGCAGAGGGCAACATAGCCGGCTATGTGTGATATGGAAGCAGGGGTGAAATTATGCAGTTGGAGGCCGTAAAACTCCAGGAGCCCGCGGAGGAACGGATGAATTGGAAATCCGAGTCCCCTTAATAAGTAAGGAACAAGGCATACTCGCTCCCCCGTAGAGGGGCTGGGAAGCTCTCCGCTTGCTCCCGGCCATTGTAGGTGGCGAGCCTGGCTCGGACGGGAACCATATACGCTGGAGGAAAAAAATCCCTTAGTCTGCAGTTCGACTAATCAACTGTGTGGGACAGAACACCTCTCCCAATCACCGGGCTTAGGGCTACGGGGGCGGGAGGAGGAGCTGCGGAGGTCGGCCATGCTGGAGTGGATTTTTCCGAAGCGCACTCCGATGGATTCTCGCTGGGGGAGGATGATGTGGATTGGATCTAAGAATCCCCATCCCTTGAATAGACAATTTATTTATCTGGCTAGGGGGGAGGATGTAAAAACGCCCTGGCTCCTCATATTCATTCGACGCGTGGGAGATAGCCCTTATTGGGCGCAGAAGCCAAGAGGTCCAACATTTATGGGGCCGGACACTACTTAACAAACATTCAAAATTTGGAGAAGAACCCGCCTTGCAATGCGGAAGACAATACTGCGTGTGAGACTTGACGTCATTGAAGCCTGGTTGGGGGGCTACTAAGGGAGTCCTGGATTAGGGGCTATCCGAACAGCCAGATTATATCCTTTGGCCGGATTGTTGGACTATGGAAATACAAGATTGAAGACTTCGTCCCGTGTCCGGATGGGACTCTCCTTGGCATGGAAGGCAAGCTTGGCAATACGGATATGTAGATCTTCTTCCTTGTAACCGACTCAGTGTAACCCTAGCCCCCTCCGGCGTCTATATAAACCGGAGGGTTTTGGTCCGTAGGACAACATACAATCATACCATAGGCTAGCTTCTAGGGTTTAGCCTCTCTGATCTCGTGGTAGATCAACTCTTGTACTACTCATATTATCAAGAGTAATCAAGTAGGACGTAGGGTTTTACCTCCATCAAGAGGGCCCGAACCTGGGTAAAACATCGTGTCCCCTGCCTCATGTTACCATCCGCCTTAGACGCATAGTTTCGGACCCCCTACCCGAGATCCGCCGGTTTTGACACCGACACTCGGCGTGACACCTAGCAGTGCATTTAATGCACTTTGTCCTAACTGTCAGAGTTAGGTATGACAATACTGTTGGCTATCTAATCAGTAGACAATGATTGATATGCCACTATGGTGACCTCTTAGCCTATAAAAGGAGGGCCATGGCAACCTAAAATAGGATTTGGACCCTTGTACACTTCCACGCACGTAGCTTCTCTCCCTGAGGCAACCTTGCCGGGCTTGAGCATTGCCTGTTCGTCGCGGTCCTCCATCCAGTCAACAAAAGCAGGAGTAGGGTTTTACGCTTCACAGCGGCCCGAACCTGGGTAAAAACCACCAGCGTCACCCCTGTCGTGCTGCTCCATGGTCTCCGCTCTATGTGCAATGTTCCCTTCCCCGTTGACGAACCACAAGGGCTGATGGCCCCATAGGTGATCGTATCCCACCACGACATCGCCTAAACTACGACTTGAGTTCAACATGCTTTCCCAATGTCACTTATTCTAGTCATGTGAGTATGTGGCCTATGTCTTATAGACATGTTCTTGCTTGTGGAGCAAGATCCAACCCATACGAGATTACAATAGAAAAGCTATTGCAATGATATTTCTTATGACTAAAGAAGACAATTGCACAGTCTCTACATAGGTGTGGTATGCTTTTTGAGAAGAGGCAAGCGTAGTTTAGCTGAAGGTATAATGAGGTTGCCTCAGGCTATATGTACATAGCAAGGGCAAAAAATGGTTGGAGACCACTCAATAATGTTGTACTTGGTAGATGAAATCATTTAGGTGTATTTACACATGCAAGTAAGTTGTCACTTACTATTCATGTACAAGAGCCATTTTTAAACTTAAAATAGGAGCATGCGGCGTTGTTGGGGGAAGGTAGACAATTATAAGACTTGGTTTGTTGGGGGAAATATATGTTGTAGAAGGGCCTGTGATGCACCCTGCTTCAGTTGATACTTTTAAATGGTTCAAAAATATATAAGAAAAACTAGCGCAGATGCACAACATTACTCTATGATGCGAACAAATCCCAAATCTTCATTTGTAACATAATCAAAAAGCTAATACCACCCGCGAAAAAAGAAGAACGCACATATGACTAATTTGTTATCAATATTGACAATGGGAAAGTTTAGAGCCCAACTTTGCATTAGCCACTATTTAGTGTCAAATTTGCCATTTGTTTTTCTTGACATGTGACATGAATTTCAATTTGATTTTTTAATATGTTAGATATCAACATTTTGTATGTCGTGCATTCCTTATAAAAAGATATTAACCATGATTGGTTGCACGGGGAGCGCAACAACGGGGAGCGCATTAAGGGGAAAATGACGGGGTTTATTCATATTGAATGGATTTACTTTGTCTACATCATGTCATCTTGCTTAAGGCGTTACTCTGTTTTTCATGAACTTAATACTCTAGATGCATGCTGGATAGCGTCGATGGGTGGATTAATAGTAGTAGATGCAGGCAAGAGTCGGTCTACTTGTCTCGGACGTGATGCCTATATACATGACCATTGCCTTTAATATCGTCATAACCATACGCTTTTCTATCAATTGCCCAACAGTAATTTGTTTACCCAACATATGTTTTTTGTTCGAGAGAGAAGCCTCTAATGAAAAGTATGGACTGCTACTTCTTGAGCTTGCGTTGATTTTTTCCCTGGAGAGGAAAGGGTGATGCAGCAAAGTAGAGATAAGTATTTACCTCAGTTAAGAACCAAGGTATCAATCCAGTAGGAGGCATAAGCAAATCTCCTATCTATGCATCCACACAAACTAACAAACACTTGCACTCAAAACGAAAAAGGGGTTGTCAATCCCTTCACGGTTTTGAACAAGATTGAGATCTAATAGAGATATGCATAAAAGATAAATAAAAAGGCAAACTAAAATAAATCTAAATAAATTGCAGCAAGATATTTTTGGGTTTCTGATTTATAGATCTGAAAATTTATGATGGAAAATAGACCCGGGGGCCATAGGTTTCACTAGAGGCTTCTCTCTTGAAAGAAAACATACGGTGGGTAAACAAATTACTGTCGTGCAATTGATAGAAAAGCGCAAAGTTATGCGATATCCAAGGCAATGATCATGAATGTAGGCATCACGTCCGTGTCAAGTAGACTGATTCCTTCCTGCATCTACTACTATTACTCCACACATCGACCGCTATCCAACATGCATCTAGAGTATTAAGTTCATAAGAATAGAGTAACGCCTTAAGTAAGATGACATTATGTAGAGGGATAAACTCAAGCAATATGATGAAAACTCCATATTTTTACCCTTGATGGCAATAATACAATATGTGCCTCGATACCCCTACTTTCTCACTGGGTGAGGACACCGCAAGATTGAATCCAAAACTAAGCACCCCTCCCATTGCAAGAAAAACCAATCTAGTTGGCCAAACCAAATTGATAATTCGAAGAGAAATACAAAGATAATTGATCATGCATAAAAGAGTTCAGAAAAGACCAAACTAATATTCATAGATAATCTAATCATAAATTCACAATTGACCGGATCTCAACAAACACAGCCAAGTAATAATACATCGGATAGAACTCCAAGAACAATGAGGAGAACATGGTATTGAAGATCATAGAGAGAGAAGAAGCCATCTAGCTACTAGCTATGGACCCATAGGTCTGTGGTAAACTAATCACGCTTCACTGGAAAGGCTGCAAGGTTGATGTAGATGCCCTCCATGATCGAATCCCTTCCGGCGGGGTACCGGTAAAGGCCCCAAGATGGGATCTCACGGGAACAGAGACTTGTGGCGGCGGAAAAGTATTTTGGTGGTTTGGTAATATTTGGGTATTTATGGAGCAAGAGTTAGGATTGGAGGACATCCGAGGGGCCCACAAGCTGTGACGCCCTCGATTGAATCGTACACTAATCATACACCCAAATGTGTACGATCAAGATCAAGGCCTCACGAGAAGATATCACAACACAACTCTAGACACAAATTAAAATAATACAAGCTTTATATTACAAGCGAGGTGCCTCAAGGGCCCGAATACATAAGCTCGAATACACAAGAGTCAGCGGAAGCAACAATATCTGAGTACAGACATAAGTTAGAAAAGTCTGCCTTAAGAAGGCTAGCACAAAAGAAACAATGATCGAAAAGGCAAGGCCTCCTGCCTGTGAGCCTCCTAACTACTCCAGGTTGTCAACGGTTGTCACGTAGTAGTAGGCACCCTTAGGGTAGTAGTAGTCATCAGTGGTGTCGTCTGGCTCCTAGGATCCATCATCTGGTCGCAACAATCGGGTATGGGGGAAAAGAGGTAGCAAAGAAACCGTGAGTACTCATCCAAAGTACTCGCAAGACTTACATCAGATCTAAACTAAGTATGCATCTGTATTAAAGGAACGGGCTGTATCTGTGGACTAAACTGCAGAATGCCACAAGAGAAGGGGAAAGCCTAGCTTATTGAAGACTAGCATCTTCAAGCATCTTGAAGCATCTTGCAGCATTTAGAAGAGTACAGATCAACATAATGTAAAGTAGTAGTAGTGTTATCGACCTCGCCCAGAGATCCTTCCTCGACCCCCTGCGAGAAAGCAATCCCAGAGCCATACTATCCATTTCTCATCACAAGTATCAAGTTCTAGTTGTATCGATCGGGATACAACTCCGAGCGTCCGTTACCATAGGACAGGACATCGATAGATGTTTTCTTCCCTGCAGGGGTGCACAAACTTACCCACCATGCTCGATTAACTCCGGCTGAACACACTTTCCTGGGTCATGCTCGGCCTCGGCCAAACGATACGCCACAACCCGACCTAGGCTTAATAGAGAGGTCAGCACGCCGAACTTATAAACCCATGCCCCCAGGGGTCTTGGGCCATCACCTCGGGAGCTCCTGCACATTGCGTGGGCGGCCGGTGAGCAGACCTAGCTACCTCCTTAAAAAGGCAGGTGCTTACGCAGTCCAACCCGGCGCGCGCTGCTCAGTCGCATGACGTATATTAAGCTTAGGCTGATGAATATGACGCAGAACGCCCATACTGTGCCCACGTGATGGTTAGTGCTATTAGGCCAGAGGCCCCTCGGACCAAATATCCAAATCATAGAGGATTATGAACGCGCGATAACAAGCAGAGACTCACGAAATATGTGACCCCGTCTCGAGGACACGCGGCAAGGGCTAAGAATGCCCGGCCACGCCTCATAATTATCTCACGTGCACCTTCCAGGTCAACCCGACTCCACATCACTCGCAATTAAGCTCGCGCGGGTACCCCTCAGGGCCGACCCATCTTTAGTAACATGGTTCAGTGTAAAGTCATAGTAACCATAGTAACCGTGTGTCTAACACCAAGGGGAACCCTAAGGAATCACCCTCAATGGAATTCCACCTGATGTTATCATCAAGGTGAACGAAGGAGGAATCACCCTCGAGGTCCACACTTGAGGGGTTGCACGACAAAGTCATTATCGGGAGCGGTGTTCGGGCCTGGACGTCGATCACGTTGATCGAGTCATCGAACATAAAGCAGGGGCAACTGGGACAAGGTGGGGGTCACTGATGGATCTCTAACCAACTTGTACTAAGCAGTTTAGAATAAGAAGGTAAGGTATGAAAGCAGGTAACAAAAACAGGCTATGCATCAGAATAGGATCATACAAAAAGCAGTAGCAGTTCTAATACAAGCATGAGAGGGAAAGAAATGGGCGATATCGGAATGAACAAGGGGGGTTGGCTTGCGTGGAAGCCATGCTGAAAAGGAAGAAGTGTCATCGTCGAGGTAGTCGATCACAGGGATAACAACGGTCTCAGGGTCTACCGGAGAGAAGAGGGGGAAGAAACAATAAATATAAAGCAAACAAAGCATCACAAAGCATAACATGGAAATATGATGTGCCGGGTTTGACCAAACATATGGCTACACGATATAGGTGAAGGGGGAATTCAACCGGGAATGTTTTCCCGGTTCCGGACCTGTGTCATACAGATGATCGGGGGGATGTTCCATGTTCAGCTAGTTACGGGCATCTGATAGGTAAACTAACTGCACATTCGGATTCATCATGTTTTCTGAGCAACTTTCATGTAGAAAACATTTTCATCTGAGTTACGGTTTATTTTCTACAAATTTTAAAAGATTTAAACATTTTCTGGATTTATCTAAATTAACAGAAATGGAATTATGAAATCATCATTGCGTGGGGATGAGGTCAGCAGTCAACAGACTCGCTGACTAGGTCAAACCTGACCTGTGGGTCCAGTGGGACCCATATGTCAGCCTTTGTTAGTCTAATAGTGGATTAAACTTACTAATCTGGGTTAATTAGCTACTGGACCCCGCCTGTCATAGGTAATTGACTAAACTAATTAAGTTTTAATTATAAATATGTTTTAGTTAACCTAATATGCAGTGGGACCCGCATGTCAGTGGCTGGGGGCTGCCCAGTCAGCACAGTTGACCGGTCAATAGGCCGGTCGGGCCCCAGGGGCCCATGTGTCAGTGACCCAGGGGGTGGTCCTAGGCCGATGACATCAGCGCGGGCGCCGGCGTTTAGCCGCCGGTGGCCATAGCCACGACGGAGGGTCAGGCGCGTGTTGGAATCCATCTAGGGGCGGTTGTTTTGTGAGCGGTTGGCACCATTCGAACGCGTGGACGACGCCGAGTCGGGTGGTGGCAATGGCTCGCCCGAGGATGGCCGGGGACGGTGCCGACGTGGAGCATGGGCGGAGGTGGCCTTCGGTGCTCGGCGGAGATGGTGCTTCGGGACACGGTTCTTTGTGCGGAGCGGCTCTACGGGCGACTGTTGCTCATGCGCATCCATTGCCGCAGTCGGCAGTAGGCGGGAGGCAATGACCTCACGATGGCGGTCGGAGCACTGGCCCGTCGAGGACGACACCAGGGGGTGCGGGAGGGGTAGCGGGCGCGTGCAGCGGGTGCAAGCGAAGGTGCTGAGCACGACGGGGTGGTCGGGCACGGCGGTGAGCACCACCGCGGCGAGGAGCTCGGGCACGACGGTGGGAGCAGCTATGGGGGAAGAAGAGAAGCATGAGGGGAGGGGGAAAAGGGTGTGGGGCTCACAGTGAGGCACACGGTGGCAGGCGACAACTTAGTAGCAACAGGGGGTAGCCGGAGTGGACGGCGACGGTGACGACCGAAGCACAGGAAGGTGGCGATCTGGCGAGGTAGAGGGACTCTGAGGTCCGTGGCATGGTCGCGGTCATCGTGTTCGAGGACGAGGGGGGCTCCTGGACGCAGGCGGACGAAGGACGTTCGTCGGTGGCCACGCGCACGGCGAGGCCGCGGCGACGGCTACGCCTGGGCCGGCGCGGCGCGACACGATAGATCTGGGGGAGGGAGCTATAGGAGTGGGAAGCCAGGAGGGCGAGTGGGTGGATGAGAGCGGGGGGGGGGGGCTCGAGGGGCGCGACTGTCGCCCTTATCCCCTCAGGACGGCGCTAGCAAGGTGTTGCGGTGGGGATGCGCGGGAGGAGCCCCGGTCGGTTGAACAGGGGAGAAAGAGAGCAACTGGGGGGAGGTGGGCTGGCTGGCTGGGGTGGGCTAAAACCCAGTGGGGCAAGGGGGGCTTCTCTCTTCTCCTTCTTTGCTTTCTATTTTTTTATTTAATAAACAGAGATGGGTAAGAAAATATTGGGCATGCTATTTACTTAGGAAAAATATGGGAAGTGCCCCTTTTATTCCCTGGTGATCTTAGACAGTGCCACAAATATTTTGGAGACCAGAAGAATTCATTTGGTAATTTTCATAAATAGGATAGCATTTAAAAATGCTAAATCGGTGTTGTTATATTTGCTAATGCTCATCTTTGCACAAAAGTGATGTTGTGTTCCTTAACAAATAATTGTTATGGAATTTTTGACAAATGATGAACATTTTTCCAGCAACTTTTCAGCAACTTCAAACTCCACTCAAATTTGAATTGACTGGAATTTCAAATGGGATATTGAACAAAGGTGATTAAGCACTGCTTGGAAAAACGATTAGTTTAATCATAGAGGGTTACTGTAGCATGACACTGGGGTGTTACAAATCTCCTCCACTACAAGAAATCCCGCCCCGAGATTTAAGAGGCGGAGTAAGGGGAAAGGAATTGGTTATGAAATTCTAACGAATCTTCTTGTCTTGCTGCTCTCATCGATGAGGTTGAACCATAACGTTCATGTCTTCTATTTACTGCATCAGGGCATCATGATCAAGTCATCAACCTTTCTTCAAAAACTCCACTATACTTATGAATAGGGTATAAAGAAAGAAAACAGGAAAAAAAACCTAAGGACGGATGTTTGAAAGGATTGGCATCCGGTAATTATCCCAAGGAAGGAGATTTTAGAAGCACTAGGAAACATATCGAGAGTGCTATAAGGAGGTTCTAGAGGTTTCCACCAGGAAGGCATCCAGCTGATGCCTAAACAAGTGATGAAGGGGTTCAGAGCAAATGAAGAATGATGTTGCCTCTAATACCAGAATGAAACATGGTGAGGAAGTTTGCTCGTGAATTACATACTAAGCCAAGTGCAAAGAATATTTCGGAATCAAGGTTGTATAGGAGAGTCCGGTTCCGATCTTGTGGAACTATGAGTTATGGGCCTACCATGTTGGTTAGGAGTAGGAAGAGCGGTGCCATCTTGCACGGATATGATACCAAGGTATGTCATAGTATAACATGTCAGTTATGTTGGCAATAACGTTCGTACCAAGGGCGAGGGACGAAGAGAACCATTTTCCTGCTCGTTGAACGAGGCGGACCAATAGGCAAAGTTCTCGTCCATCAGTGGTTACTGGAATGTCATCAACAATAGTAACAGGGTTTACTGACAGAGTTGTACACCGAGGTGTTTACATAAGCAAGAAAATATTACTGGTTATATCATAGATCACAAGATAGGTTAAACAAAACAATGGAAAGGAAACTGCAATTATCAGATTAAATAGAACAATGGGAAGAAAAATGTGTTTAAACACATATTTCATGGGTATAACCTTCCTAAGGACAAGCAGAGCATGATATCCATGACAAGATAGAAGTATAAAACCATTTAGGTAAGGGGAGAGGAATTTCATGACATTGACCATACAATGGTGTTTGGATAATTTGATAAATAAGATTTAGCATTGGGCTTCAAATGTTCTCATTGAAGGTCGGAGTACCACAGACATGCTTTGAGATACCATTGGCATGATCATCAGGTAAATGTTAGTCTTTGGATACACAAAGGATCCATCAGAAACAACTTATAAAATATGTCGGACAATTTTAACAAGGAAAAGATGAGGATGGGGCCCACTGGCTCAGCAACAATTCATCTAGGGGCAAGGAGGGTATTTCTCATCATGAATTCGATTGATAACCTAGAAGAGCTCAGAATATTGATGATGATCACGACATATTTGTCGAGAGGTTTCATGAAGATGTAATCGATCGGCGATGACATCAATTCAAATGAATGATGAAGCGAAAGGTTATGGGAACCACGGGTATGACACAAACTCGAAATGAAGCTTGCTATTCAAGACAAAATGATATGACGAGGAAAATCGATGTAGGCATAGCTCATCGTCGAAAATTGTGCTCCGGGAAGAAGGATCGGGTAGCACAGTTAAAATTTATCATGATAATGATATAGCCGATCAGGCTAGTAATGACTTGAAGGATTATTAAACTCGTAAGCAACGAAAATTACTTAGAGTTATTGAATCGGACTGCGGGATCGATTCTCTTATTGGTGTTCTCGAGTGACTGATAACTCAGAATCCGGGGGAAAATCTGAAATCGGTGAGAAGTAATACTAGATGAATACTCATAGGAAGCAACTCAGTTATTTGATACTCTCGAGATACCAGGGGTAATACTCGAAGGTAGATCATATTAGTGTTTGGACATGTGTATTGATATGTAGAAGGCAAGCACTTCAACTTGTCCGAGAAAGGGGATCAAAGAAGACAATCTTGGGTGGAACCACGATTGCAAAGGCCAAAATCACAGATACAAGATCAAATTATACCAAGGGAATAATTATTGTTACAAGAAGCTTCCATGATAAGATCTACATCGTTTACATGGGCATGAACACAAAGTTCAAGGTCGACTCCTACTTCTCCAATGCACAACATTTCATTCACTACCTTCTTTCGAAGAAGTTGCAGCATTGAAATTTTATCTGATGAAAAGCTAGTAGAGTGTAACCCGCATAACTTTAGAGTTCACACAGAATTAGGGAAGACATAGGTTCAACCTATCAGGGCATATTAGGAACATATAACACAAGCTTCAGGAGTAAATTATACCAGCTCGAAAGCAGAGCATGGTTCACAAAAGTAGATGATAGAATTTACTGAAGGCATTATGTGTGAGGGGAAGAACTCACAAGGTTAATGAATATGAAGGACATTGTCGGATAATAATCCAACCAAGTATATGGTGGTCCATAAAGGATCTGATGTGAATATCGATACTCAAGCAGAAGAAGGAAGAATGTAAAGGCATCGGATTATAGATATATTTGGATAACTTCAAAGCTTGAATACAAAGGAATTACGATGTTCAAATTAGAAGAACCGAAGCATAGGCTCTGATCAAAAGGTAATTGAGTTGACTCAATATAAATCGACAATCAATCAAGGTTTGATTTGCCAAGAACAGGCTCATGTTCAAATTGACATCTGAATCGAAAGGATGAATGCTAGGATCTGATTGAGGATTGCGAGCACTCGCAACATATTGGATCAAGGGTCGGACAAGACTCCAAATGATAGCGATAGAGGATGTCAACAGAGATTACTAGAAATATGGAATTAACCATAATGCAGGCATGCAAGACTTTCAAGAGTAATAGGCTTCTAATGATTTCGGAAGATCAAATAGTATTTTGAAGGATTTTGTGAAACACATGAACAACTAGGGATGAGTGGATACTCGATAAGTGCAAGGAATTATCCGTAGGGGTATTCATGTGGCAAAGAACTGTAGGGCAGTAGGCACAAAGTATTCTTAAAACAATTGAGAGGATTTCAGGGTATCTTGTAATAACAAGATCAACGGAGGAATGATTGTATGAATGACAAGTGTACGTGGTCATCCATAGGGGTTTATCGATAGAAGGGAATTGCAAAAGCGATGAGTACAAGTCTCGAGAGAACATTGGAGAGTATCTTCGGAATCCTGGTGCAGCAAGCGATCATCTGGACTGAAGGGGCTCTCTGGGAGAATGTATTTTCGAGAACCTAAAGTTAGATTTTAGCAAAAGCATTTAACCCGAATAGAAGAGAGATCAGAATCCCAGAGTATAGACGAGGAATAAAAGATCCTAACACCACCCAATGGTGACGTGGGCCCGTAAGCCACACAGCCATGTTAGTAAAAGTTTTTCAATGACTAGACTCAAATTTGGCCAAGGATTATGGAAAGGGGAGTCCTACAGGCAGTCGGCTCTGATACCAACTTGTGACACCCTCGATTCAATCGTACACTAATCATACACACAAATGTGTACGATCAAGATCAAGGACTCATGGGAAGATATCACAACACAACTCTAGACACAAATTAAAATAATACAAGCTTTATATTACAAGCCAGAGGCCTCAAGGGCTCGAATACATAAGCTCGAATACACAAGAGTCAGTGGAAGTAACAATATCTGAGTACAGACATAAGTTAGACAAGTCTGCCTTAAGAAGGCTAGCACAAAAGCAACAATGATCCAATAGGCAAGGCCTCCTACCTGGGAGCCTCCTAACTACTCCAGGTCGTCAGCGGCCGTTATGTAGTAGTAGGCAGCCTCAGGGTAGTAGTAGTCATCAGTGGTGTCGTCTGGCTCCTGGGATCCGTCATCTGGTCGCAACAATCGGGTATGGGGGAAAAGAGATAGCAAAGCAACCGTGAGTACTCATCCAAAGTACTCACAAGAATTACATTAGATCTAAACTAAGTATGCATCTGCATCAAAGGAATGGGCTGTATCTGTGGACTAAACTGCAGAATGCCAGAAGAGAAGGGGAAAGCCTCGCCTATCGAAGACTAGCATCTTCAAGCATCTTGCAGCATTTAGAAGAGTACAGATCAACATAATGTAAAATAGTAGTAGTGTTCTCGACCTTGCCCAGAGATCCTTCCTCGACACCCTGCGAGAAATCAATCCCAGAGCCATACTATCCATTTCTCATCACAAGTATCCAGTTCTAGTTGTATCGACCGGGATACAACTCCGAGCGTCCATTACCGTAGGACAGGCTATTGGTATATGTTTTCTTCCCTGCAGGGGTGCACAAACTTACTGTCAGGACCCCGACTCAAGGCCACATCGATCTAGCATGTAACACCTCATATCACTTTGCGGCCTCACGCACGGTATCCCCACGAGTGTCGCCTTACCTTTGCCCGGGACCGTTTGCACCTTTTGGCACACGTATATGATAGTGTCGCTAGCATCCATATGATAAAGAGCCCGGGCTGACATGGCTAGTCATAAACCCAAAGTGGCACTAACTTACAGGGACAGGCATCCATGACCCAGCATCGAACGTGTCGGTCATCAGCGAGTGAATCCAGGCTGTAGCACTGGGCTAACAGGACTCCGGTGAACCGGGCTGTAGCGGGCTAACAGGACTCCGGTATTCATCGCGTGACATTTCCCCGAAGGGACAGACACAGGAACGAAGAAGGACACATGCCGGCCAGCCTAAGTGTTCCGGAGCAGTAGCAAGCTACCAGGGCTCAGTGGAAGCACTAGGAGACATTTCCCGGTAAGAGAGACTACTAAGGATAAACAACTAGATAGTCAGATCCCACACATAGCAATACACATTACACGTATGCATAATATGCAAGTATGTGCTGTACAACATGGCATCACAGCATAACTCAACAACTCATATAGATAAAGGCTCGGAAGAGCCATCATAGCATTTATCACAAACAGGGGTCGCATGACCCAACCTTCAGAGCAATCAAGCAACAAACGGCAGCATTACATGTCTGAGTACAGACATCTATAAATGAAAAAGGCTGAAAGCCTGACTATCTACAACGTCCGATCAAGATCGTAGCTGAGGTACAAGCTACTTGTCGAAGTCCATGAGAACACTAGTAAGACCGAAGTCTCCGCTGCAAAAACATAAATAAAGCAACATGAGTACAAAGGTACTCAACAAGACTTACATTAGATCCTATCATACATGCATTTGTATCAAGAGGGTAATGTGGGGTTTAGTTGCAGCAAGCCAGCTTTGACTCTGTGGCTATCCTGTTCTACGACTACCAGAACTTCTTGAGGTGATATGGTGCACACGAGTCCACTAATCACCACACAATACACTACTATGGATTCATCCCCGTCTCCCTACGAGAAGGCCATCCATAGCACTCACACTTGTCTTGAGCATTTTATAGTATCCACTTCAAGTTGTCTATGTACCATGTAAGCATCCAAGAAGTCCATAACCGCGGACCCGGCTTTTCGAATAGATCATGTTAACCCTGCAGGGGTGTACTTCTTCACACATGCTCTCGCCACTTACCGCCATGTACACGTCATGTATCTTGGCAACCTTCAAGCGGAAGGCTGGCGAGGGTGTCGGCCACGACCTGACTAACCACACAAGACTCTAGCCCAGGTTTATCGCCTATTCGGGTTCCATCCGCAAGGAGATCCGGCCGGGGTGTCGCTCACGGCCCCAAACGATGTGAGTAGGGTTCCCAAGCCCACCATCCGGGTGCCACTTGGTACACCGTGCCACCTGTGCCTAGTCTGTCCCAAGCCCACCCTGCCGGGTGCCACTCGATAGAAAAATAGCACTACCTACAAACACCAGAAACTAGTTGCGACTCCTGGACAGAGATCAAGTTGGTTAATAAGCCGAGAGGGGTCGAGTTACCGGAACCCAATGTGTGGTAGTATCGAGTCATTGGACAACATACATAGAACTCAGTGCTTAAGGACGGTTCCAGTGAGACAACCCACCATGTACTCCTACATGGCCTCTCACCACTACCTTTACCAAATCGTGTTCACACACTTCACTCTCAGCATCAGAACATATCGTAACACTCCAATTCATTCCCAATGAACCAGACCTGACACAACTCTAAGCAATAGCAGGCATAGCATGGTAGGAACACAACATGGCTCAATCAACTCCTACACATGCTAGTGGGTTTCAACTATTTACTGTGGCAATGACAGGTCATGCAGAGGAATGGGTTCAACTACCGCAGCACAAAGTAGCAGATGAATCGTTGTTGTACTAATGTAATAATTGAAAGCAGGAGCGAGAGAGTAGGGTTTTATCGAAATGAACAAGGGGGTTTGCTTGCCTGGTAAATCAACAAGGGAGGCACTGCTTCACAGACAGGTACTCTGGAACGTCTCCGGAGCAAGACCTATCAAGAAGGAACAGTGTTGGCAATCAATAAACAAACATATGCAACAATATGATGCATGAACATGGCATGAAGATGTGATGCTGTTTGAGCTAATGCAACTAGTACTCATTTGGTTTGAAGTCCATTTGAACCATAAGCTCAAATGCATCTCCAAAGTAAGCTCTTATAAATGCCATAATGTGTTTTCTCATATACAGCATGTATAAGTTGGTTTGTCATGCATGAAACTAGTACAGATGGATAGGTTGCATTTTTCTGATAATTTTTCATATATAAATTATTTCAATCTGAGCTACGGTTGAATTTCTATGAATTTTTGAAGTTTAAATCAATTTCTGGAATTTCCTGAATAATTTTAATTCCAGAAAATATATATATTGCGCCAGCATGACGTCAGCACGACGTCAGCATTCAACTGCGGCTGACTGGGGTCAAACCTGACGTGTGGGGTCCACACGTCAGTGACAGGGGGTTAAATAGGGTTAGTTTAATCCTAACTAAAGGATTAGTGGCGCTGGGGCCCACTGGTCAGTTTTAGTGGCTAATTAGGTTTAGTTAATATTTAACTAAAATTAGCAGGGCCTGGCCCCACTAGTCAGCGACCCTGGGGGGTCAAATCCCAGGTCAAACAAGTCAAACCCGCCGGCGGTTAGTCGCCGGTGAGGTCCGCGGCGTACTTGTGCCCCGGGTTTCCTCTGTGGTGCTCCAAATGACGCGCGGCTAGGTGCATTGGAAAGCCAGCTCGATGGCGCGTCGGGCGGTGGCCGTGGCTGGGCCTAGGGTGGCCGGAGTCGACGACGGCGAGCTCGGCTGCGGCCGCCGGAGTTCGGTCGTGCATGAAAACGCATTTCGAGCTCGGAGACGAGCGAAGCAAAGCTCTAGGGATGCTCTAAGGGGCCTTGCGAGTGTGTTGGACTCGCCGGGGTGACCAAATGGTCACCGGAGCTGCGTCGACGGTGAGCTCGGTGGCGGCGGAGGGTCGGCCATGGTGGAGAAAGGGCTACGGCGTGCGGGTGACTAAGCGGAGAGGGGGAAACGGTGGCGGAGCTCACCGCGGTTGCAGCGGGCGTCGAAGCGGGCTCGGGGACGCACTGGAGACGGCGGGGCAGCGATGGGGATCCACGGCGGCCGGCGATGAAGAAGACGACGGTGTCGGCGATGGGGCGCGTCCCTGGTCACTTGGCTCATCGAGGATGATGCGGACGACGAGGCGGAGCTTCTAGGCTCGGGCGGAGGGCGAGGGGAGGCCGGTGGCCGCGGCAACGGCGAGCGGTGGCGTCGGTGGCGTTCGGCCGTGAGAGAGAGAGAGAGAGAGTAACAGAGGAGAGGACGAGGGTGAGGGAGAGTGTGAGAGAGGTCGGGGGGTGTGGCGACGTCCGGGGCGTTCCAGGGCGACGAGGAGGGCGCCAGGCAAGCAGGGAGGCTGGTGGCGTGGTGCGGCGGAGCGCGCGCGCGTCGGGCACGCAGCTGCTTGGCGAGGTGGAGAAGACGACAGAGGAGGAGGCGGGCTGGGCCGCCTGCTGGCTGGGCCGGCCTGCTGCTGCTGGGCTGCACAGGGAGGAGGCCCAGGTAAGTCTCCCTCTTTTATTTTTGTTTTCTAATTTTTTTTTGACATATGTTTTGATTTAGTAATAATACTAAATCAATTTATTTCCTTATGCCAATTTTTGCAGGAGCTAACTAAATTATTCCAGAGCTCCTTTATAAATGGCATAATTTTTGGACAATATTATATATATATATATAACAATATATATCCAAGGCAAATAATTATCGGATTAATCCAAATGGCCAAGATTAAATATCCATGAGCTCCTAAAATATTTTTTTGAATTTTACCTCTGACCAATATTTTCAGAGAGCAACATGAACATTTCCTTGGACCTTTTTGGAGCAATTTTTATTTAGATCATTTTCAGAGATGATTCTGAGGGTTCCACAAATCCTCATTTCAAAATTAAATGGAATTTAAACATGATGCACAATGACTAGCTAGTCTAGGTCATACCAGACTAGGGATGTGACACTTACCCACCATGCTCGATTAACTCCGGCTGGACACACTTTCCTGGGTCATGCCCGGCCTCGGCCAAACGATACGCCGCAACCCGACCTAGGCTTAATAGAGAGGTCTGCACGCCGGACTAAACCTGTGCCACAGGGGGCTTGGGCCATCGCCCCGAGAGCTCCTACACGTTGCGTGGGCGGCTGGTGAGCAGACCTAGCTACCTCCTTAAAAAGGCAGGTGCTTACGTAGTCCAACCCGGTGCGCGCCGCTCAGTCGCATGACGTCTATTAAGCTTCGGCTGATGAATACGATGTAGAACGCCCATACTATGTCCACGTGATGGTTAGTGCTATCAGGCCGGAGGCCCCTCAGATCAAATATCCAAATCATAGTGGATTATGAACGCGTAGTGACAAGTAGAGACTCACGAAAGATGTGACCCCATCACCCCATCTCGAGGACTCGCGGCAAGGGCTAAGAATGCCCGACCACGCCTCGTAATTATCTCGCGGGCACCTTCCAGGTCAACCCGACTCCACATCACTCGCAATTAAGCTCGCGCGGGTACCCCTTGGGGCCGACCTGTCTTTAGTAACATGGTTCAGTGTAAAGTCATAGTAACCATAATAACCGTGTGTCTAACACCAAGGGGAACCCTGAGGAATCACCCTCAATGGAATTCCACCTGATGTTATCGTCAAGGTGAACGAAGTAGGAATCACCCTCGAGGTCCACACTTGAGGGGTTGCACGACAGCGTCATTATCGGTAGTGGTGAAGGAGGAATCACCCTTGATTACCACTACCGAATAGCTACACTATAGGGTTAACGTCAGAAGTGCTGATGAGGTATCACCCTGGGCACTTGATAGTAACTCTGCAGAGTCGTACAACTAAGGGGGTTGATGTGCGGTGTTCGGGCCTGGATGTCGATCACGTTGATCGAGTCATTGAACATAAAGCAGGGGCAACTGGGACAAGGTGGGGGTCACTGATGGATCTCTAACCAACCTATACTAAGCAGGTAAGGTATGAAAGCAGGTAATAAAAACAGGCTATGCATCAGAATATGATCATACAGAAAGGAGTAGCAGTTCTAATGAAAGCATGAGAGGGAAAGAAATTGGCGATGTCGGAATGAACGACGGGGGTTGGCTTGCCTGGAAGCTCTGCTGATGAATGACCCAGGGGGTGTTTGTTGGGGATCATAGAAGAAACTTAAAATTTTCTACGCATCACCAAGATCAATCTATGGAGTAATCTAGCAACGAGGGGGAGGGGAGTGCATCTACATACCCTTATAGATCGCTAAGCGGAAGCGTTACTAGAACACGGATGAGGTAGTCGTACTCGTAGTGATTCAGGTCGCGGTCGATTCCGATCTAAGCGCCGAACAACGGCGCCTCCGTGTTCAACACACGGGCAGCCCGGTGACGTCTCCCATGCCTTGATCTAGCAAGGAGAGAGGGAGAGGTTGGGGAAGACTCCATCGGTGGCAGCACGACGGCGTGGTGGTGGTGGAGGAGCGCGGTACTCCAGCAAGGCTTCGCCAAGCACTACGAGAGACAGGGAGGGAGAGAGGTAGGGCTGCGCCTTGGGAGAGAGAGACGCGTGTGTTGTGCAGCCCCAAAACCTCCACTATATATAGGGGCAAGGGCAAGGGGAGGCGCCCTAGGGTTTCCCCTAGGGGGCGGCGGCCAGGGCAGATGGGATCTCCCGCTTGGGTGACTTGGCCCCCCAAGCCAGGAGGTGGGAAACCCTAGATGGGGCGCCCCAAACCCCTTGGTCACGTGGGAATAGGTGAGGGGGCGCACAACCCCTTAGTGGGCTGGTTTGCCCCATTCCCTTGGCCCATGAAGCCCCCCAACACTTGCCGGGGCTCCCGAAACACCTTTCGGTCATGCTGGTCATCACCCGGTACCTCCAGAACACTTCCGACTCCAAAACCCTTCGTCCAATATATAAATCTTCACCTCCGGACCATTTCGGAACTATGGTCAGGAAACCATGACCATGTATTGACCAACGAGCTAGTCAACTAGAGGCTTACTAGGGACATGTTGTGGTCTATGTATTCACACATGTATTACGGTTTCTGGTTAATACAATTATAGCATGAACAATAGACAATTATCATGAACAAGGCAATACAATAATAACCATTTTATTATTGCCTCTAGGGCATATTTCCAACAGTCTCCCACTTGCACTAGAGTCAATAATCTAGTTCACATCACTATGTGATTGCAACGAATCCAACACAGATGGGGTTTGTTCATATCTTGCTTGTGAGAGAGGTTTATTAGTCAATGAGTCTGAACCTTTCAGATCCATGTGTGCTTTACAAATCTCTATGTCATCTTGTAGATGCAGCTACCACATGCTACTTGGAGCTATTCCAAATAACTGTTCTACTATACGAATCCGGTTTATTACTCAGAGTCATCTGGATTAGTGTTAAAGTTTGCATCGACGTAACCCTTTACAACGAACTCTTTTACCACCTCCATAATCGAGAAAATTCCTTAGTCCACTGGTTACTAAGGATAAGTTCGACCGCTGTCGTGTGATCCATTCCTAGATCACTCTTGTACCCCTTGACTGACTCATGGCAAGGCACACTTCATGTGCGGTACACAGCGTAGCATACTGTAGAGCGTACGTCTAAAGCATAGGGGACGACCTTCGTCCTTTCTCTCTCTTCTGCCGTGGTCAAGTCTTGAGTCTTACTCAATATTCACACCTTGTAACACAGCTAAGAACTCCTTCTTTGCTGATCTATTTTGAACTCCTTCAAAATCTTGTCATGGTATGTATTCATTTGAAAGTACTATTAAGCTTTTTTGATCTATCCTTATAGATCTTGATGCTCAATGTTCAAGTAGCTTAATCTAGATTTTCCATTGAAAAACACTTTTCAAATAACCCTGCATGCTTTCCAGAAATTCTATATCATTTCTGATCAACAATATGTTAACAACATATACTCATCAAAAATTCTATAGTGCTCCCACTCACTTCTTTGGAAATACAAGTTTCTCATAAACTTTGTATAAACCCAAAATCTTTGATCATCTCATCAAAGCGTACATTCCAACTCCGAGATGGTTACTCCAGTCCTTAGAAGGATTGCTGGAGCTTTGCATACTTGTCAGCATCTTTCAGGATTGACAAAACCTTCTGGTTGTATCACATACAACCTTTCCTCAAGAAAAATGTCGAGGAAACAATGTTTTTTACATGCTATCTGCAAGATTTCATAAATAATGCAGTAACTGCTAACATAATTCCAACAGATTCTTAGCATCGCTACGAGTGAGAAAGTCTCATCGTAGTCAACTCCTTGAACTTGTCGGGAAACATCTTAACGACAAGTTGAGCTTTCTTAATGGTGACACTTACCATCATTGTCTGTCTTCCTTTTAAAATCCATCTGCACCCAACAGCCTTACGACCATCAAGTGGTTCTTTCAAAGTCTATACTTTCTTTTATACATGGATCCTCTCTCGGATTTTATGGCCTTGAGCCATTCTTCGGAATCTGGGCCCACCATCACTTCTCCATAGCTCGTAGGTTCATTTTTTTCTAGCAACATGACTTCCAAGACATGATTACGAACCACTCTGAAGCACTATGCATCCTTGTCGACCTATGCGATTTGGTAGTGACTTGATCCGAAGTTTCATGATCACTATCATAAGCTTCCACTTCAATTGGTGTAGGTGCCACATGAACAACTTCATGTGCCCTGCTACACACTAGTTGAAGTGACGGTTCAAAAACCTCATCAAGTCTCCACCATCCTCCCACTCAATTCTTTTGAGAGAAACTTTTCCTCGAGAAAGGACCCGTTTCTAGAAACAATCACTTTTGCTTTTGGATCTGAAATAGGAGGTATACCCAACTATTTTGGGGTATTCTATGAAGACGCATTTATCCGCTTTGGGTTCAAGCTTATCAGCCTGAAACTTTTTCACATAAGCATCGCAGCCCCAAACTTTTAAGAAACGACAGCTTAGGTTTCTCTAAACCATAGTTCATACGGTGTTGTCTCAACGGAATTGTGTGGTGCCCTATTTAAAGTGAGTGTGGTTGTCTCTAATGCTTAACCCATAAACGATAGTGGTAATTCGATAAGAGACATCATGGTATGCACCATATCCAATAGGGTGTAGTTGTGATGTTCGGACACACCATCACACTATGGTGGTCCAGGCGGTATTAGTTGTGAAACAATTTCCACAATGTCTTAATTGTGTGCCAAACTCGTAACTCAGATATTCATCTCAATGATCATATCATAGACATTTTATCATCTTGTCACGACGATCTTCAACTTCACTCTGAAATTACTTAAACCTTTCAATAATTCAGACTTGTGTTTCATCAAGTAAATATACTCAACATCTACTCAAATCATCTGTGAAGTAAGAACATAACGATATCCACTGCGTGCCTCAGCACTCATTGGACTGCACACATCAAAATGTATTACTTCCAACAAGTTGCTTTCTTGTTCCATCTTACTGAAAACGAGGCCTTTCAGTCATCTTGCCCATGTGGTATGATTTGCATGTCTCAAGTGATTCAAAATCAAGTGAGTCCAAACGATCCATCTGCATGGAGTTTCTTCATGCATATCTACCAATAGACATGGTTCGCATGTCTCAATCTTTTAAAAAACGAATGAGTCCAAAGATCCATCAACATGGAGCTTCTTCATGCGTTTTATACCAACATGACTCAAATGGCAGTGCCACAAGTATGTGGTACTATCATTACTATCTTATATCTTTTGGCATGAACATGTGTATCACTACGATCGAGATTCAATAAACCATTCATTTTAGGTGCAAGACCATTGAAGGTATTATTCAAATAAACAGAGTAACCATTATTCTCCTTAAATGAATAACCATGTGGCGATAAACATAATCCAATCATGGCTATGCTCAACGCAAACACCAAATAACAATTATTTCGGTTTAACACCAATCCCGATGGTAGAGGGAGCGTGCGATGTTTGATCACATCAACCTTGGAAACACTTCCAACATATATCATCATCTCACCTTTAGCTAGTCTCCGCAGCCTTTTATTACGAGTTACTAACGCTTAGCAACCGAACCGGTATTTATTACCCTGGTGCTACTAGGAGTACTAGTAAAGTACACAATAATACGACATATATCCAAAATACTTCTGTCGACCTTGCCAGCCTTCTCATCTACCAAGTATCTAGGGTAGTTCCGCTTCAGTGACCGTTCCCCTCGTTATAGAAGCACGTAGTCTCGGGTTTGGTTCAACCTTGGGTTTCTTCACTAGAGCAGCAACTGATTTGCCGTCTCATGAAGTATCCCTTCTTTCCCTTCCCCTTCTTGAAACTAGTGGTTTAACCATCAACAATTGATGCTCCTACTTGATTTCTACTTTCGTGGTGTCAAACATCGCGAGTTGCTCAAGGATCATCATGTCTATCCCTGATATGTTATAGTTCATCACGAAGCTCCAATAGCTTGGTGGCAGTGACTATGGAGAACCATCACTATCTCATCTGGAAGATTAACTCCCACTCGATTCAAGCGATTGCAGTACTCAGATAATCTGAGCACATGCTCAACGATTGAGTTTTTCTCCCTTAGTTTGCAGGTTTAAGAAACTTGTCAGAGGTCTCATACCTCTTGACGTGGGCACTAGTCTGAAGTTACAATTTCAGTCTTTGGAACATCTCATATGTTCTGCGACGTTTCAAAAACGTCCTTGGTGCCACAATTCTAAACCGTTAGTATTACGTACTGAACTATCACGTAGTCATCAAAACGTGTATGTCAGATGTTTCCCAACATCAACAGACGATGCTCAAGGTTCAACACACTGAGCGGTGCATTAAGGACATAACCCTTCTATGCAGCAATGAGGACAATCCTCAGTTCACGGACCCAGTCCGCATAATTGCTACTGTCAACTCTCAACTAAATTTTCTCTAGGAACATATCTAAAACAGTAGAACCAAAGCGTGAGCTACGACATAATTTGCAAAGACCTTTTGACTATGTTCATGATAATTAAGTTCATCTAATCAAATTATTCAATGAACTCCCACTCAGACAGACATCCCTCTAGTCATCTAAGTGATACATGATCCGAGTCAACTAGGTCATGTCCGATCATCACGTGAGATAGACTAGTCATCATCGGTGAACATCCTCATGTTGATCGTATCTTCTATATGACTCATGTTCGACCTTTCGGTATTCCGTGTTCTGAGGCCATGTCTGTACATGCTAGGCTCTTCAAGTCAACCTAAGTGTATTGCGTGTGTAAATCTGGCTTACACCCGTTGTATTCGAACGTTAGAATCTATCACACCCGATCATCACGTGGTGCTTCGAAACAATGAACCTTCGCAACGGTGCACAGTTAGGGGGAACACTTTCTTGAAATCATTGTGAGGGATCATCTTATTTAAGCTACCATCGTTCTTAAGCAAATAAGATGTAAAAACATGATAAACAAAACATGCAATAAAAATGACATGATATGGCCAATATCATTTTGCTCCTTTTGATTTCCATCTTTGGGGCGCCATGATCATCATCGTCACCGGCATGACACCATGATCTCCATCATCATGATCTCCATCATCGTGTCTTCGTGAAGTTGTCTCGCCAACTATTAATTCTACTACTACGGCTAATGGTTAGCAATAACGTAAAGTAATTACATGACGTTTATGTTGACACGCAGGTCATAAATAGATTAAGACAACTCCTATGGCTCCTGCCAGTTGTCATACTCATCGACATGCAAGTCGTGATTCCTATTACAAGAACATGATCAATCTCATACATCACATATATCATTCATCACATCCTTTTGGCCATATCACATCACATAGCATACCCTGCAAAAACAAGTTAGACGTCCTCTAATTGTTGTTTCAAGTTTTACGTGGCTGCTATGGGTTTCTAGCAAGAACATTTGTTACCTACGCAAAACTACAATAGTGATATGCCAATTGCTATTTACCCTTCATAAGGACCCTTTTCATCAAATCCCATCCATATAAAGTGGGAGAGACAGACACCCGCCAGCCACCTTATGCATCAAGTGCATGTCAGTCGGTGGAACCTGTCCCACATAAGTGTACGTGTAAGGTCGGTCCGGGCCGCTTCATCCCACAATACCGCCGAATCAAGATAAGACTAGTAACGGCAAGCAAATTGAACAAATCATCGCCCACAACTACTTTGTGTTCTACTCGTGCATAGAATCTATGCATAGACCTAGCTCATGATGCCACTGTTGGGGATCGTAGCAGAAATTTAAAATTTTCTACGCATCACCAAGATCAATCTATGGAGTAATCTAGCAACGAGGGGAAGGGGAGTGCATCTACATACCCTTGTAGATCGCTAAGCGGAAGCGTTACTAGAACGCAGATGAGGTAGTCATACTCGTAGCGATTCAGATCGCGGTCGATTCCGATCTAAGCGCCGAACAACGGCGCCTCCGTGTTCAACACACGTGCAGCCCGGTGACGTTTCCCATGCCTTGATCCAGCAAGGAGAGAGGGAGAGGTTGGGGAAGACTCCATCCAGCAGCAGCACGATGGTGTGGTGGTGGTGGAGGAGCGCGGTACACCAGTAGGGCTTCGCCAAGCACTACGAGAGACGAGGAGGGAGAGAGGTAGGGTTGTGCCTTGGGGGAGAGAGAGAGACTCGTGTGTTGTGCAGCCCCAAAACCTCCACTATATATAGGGGCAAGGGCAAGGGGAAGCGCCCTAGGGTTTCCCCTAGGGGGGGCGACGGCCAGGGCAGATGGGATCTCCCCCTTGGGTGACTTGGCCCCCAAGCCAGGAGGTGGGAAACCCTAGATGGGGCACCCCAAACCCCCTGGTCATGTGGGAATATGTGAGGGGGGCGCACAACACCTTAGTGGGATGGTTTGTCCCCTTCCCTTGGCCCATGAAGCCCCCCAACACTTGATGAGGCTCCCGAAACACCTTTCGGTCATGCTGGTCATCACTCGGTACCTCCGGAACACTTCCGGACTCCAAAACCCTTCGTCCAATATATCAATCTTCACCTCCGGACCATTCCGGAACTCCTCATGACATTCGGGATCTCGTCTAGGACTCCGAACAACATTCGGTAACCGCGTACATACTTTCCCTACAACCCTAGCGTCATTGAAACTTAAGTGTGTAGACCCTACGGGCTCGGGATGTTCGAAATATGCCCTAGAGGCAATAATAAAAGCATCATTATTATATTTCTTTGTTCATGATAATTGTCTTTATTCATGCTATAATTGTGTTATCTGGAAATCGTAATACATGTGTGAATAACAGACACCAACATGTCCCTAGTAAGCCTCTAGTTGACTAGCTCGTTGATCAATAGATAGTCATGGTTTCCTGGCTATGGACATTGGATGTCATTGATAACGGGATCACATCATTAGGATAATGATGTGATGGACAAGACCCAATCCTAAACATAGCACAAGATCGTATAGTTCGTTTGCTAGAGTTTTTGCAATGTCAAAGTATCTCTTCCTTCGACCATGAGATCGTATAACTCCTGGATACCGTAGGAGTGCTTTGGGTGTATCATACGTCACAACGTAACTGGGTGACTATAAAGGTGCACTACAGGTATCTCCGAAAGTATCTATTGTTTTATATGGATCGAGACTGGGATTTGTCACTCCGTATGACGGAGAGATATCACTGGGCCCACTCAGTAATGCATCATCATAATGAGCTCAAAGTGACCAAGTGTTTGGTCACGGGATCATGCATTACGGTACGAGTAAAGTGACTTGCCGGTAACAAGATTGAACGAGGTATTGGGATACCGACGATCGAATCTCGGGCAAGTAACATATCGATTGACAAAGGGAATTGCATACGGGGTTGATTAAATCCTCGACATCGTGGTTCATCCGATGAGATCATCGTGGAGCGTGTGGGAGCCAACATGGGTATCCAGATCCCGCTGTTGGTTATTGACCGGAGAGCGATCTCGGTCATGTCTACATGTCTCCCGAACCCGTAGGGTCTACACACTTAAGGTTCAGTTACGCTAGGGTTGTAGGGATATGTATATGCAGTAACCCGAATGTTGTTCGGAGTCCCGGATGAGATCCCGGACGTCACGAGGAGTTCCAGAATGGTCCGGAGGTAAAGATTTATATATGGGAAGTCCTGTTTCGGGCATCGGGACAAGTTTCGGGGTTATCGGTATTGTACCGGGACCACCGGAGGGGTCCCGGGGGCCCACCGGGTGGGGCCACCCATCCCCGGGGGCCACATGGGCTGTAGGGGGTGCGCCTTGGCCTGCTTGGGCCAAGGGAACCAGCCCCACATAGGCCCATGCGCCTAGGGTTTAAGGGGGAAAGAGTCCTAGGAGGGTAAGGCACCTCCTAGGTGCCTTGGGGGGGAGGGAAACCCCCCTTGGCCGCCGCACCCCCTAGGAGATTGGATCTCCTAGGGCCGGCCACACCCCCTTGGCACCCCTATATATAGTGGGGGAGAGGAGGGACTTCATACCTTGAGTCCTTGGCCTTTGGTTGCCTCCTTCTCCCTCCCCAACACCTCCTCCACCTCCTTATTGCTTAGCGAAGCTCTGCCGGAGTACTGCAGCTCCATCAACACCACGCCGTCGTGCTGCTGCTGGTGCCATCTCCCTCAACCTCTCCTCCCTCCCTTGCTGGATCAAGAAGGAGGAGACGTGGCTGTTCCGTACGTGTGTTGAACGCGGAGGTGCCGTCCGTTCGGTGCTAGGATCTCCGGTGATTCGAATCACGTCGTGTTCGACTACATCATACCCATTCTTTGAACGCTTCCGCTCGCGATCTACAAGGTATGTAGATGCATCTATTCGCTCGTTGCTACATGAACTCCTAGATGATCTTGGTGAAACGAGTAGGAAATTTTTTATTTTCTGCAACGTTAACCAACAGTGGCATCATGAGCTAGGTCTATGCGTAGTTCTTCTTGCACGAGTAGAACACAATTGGTTGTGGGCGTAGATTTGTCAACTTTCTTGCCGCTACTAGTCTTATCTTGCTTCAGCGGTATTGTGGGATGAAGCGGCCCGGACCAACCTTACACGTACGCTTACGTGAGACCGGTTCCACCGACTAACATGCACAAGTTGCATAAGGTGGCTGGCGGGTGTCTGTCTCTCCTACTTTAGTTGAAGCGGATTCGATGAAAAGGGTCCTTATGAAGGGTAAATAGAAGTTGACAAATCACGTTGTGGTTTCACGTAGGTAAGAAAACGTTCTTGCTAGAACCCTACTTCAGCCACGTAAAACTTGCAAACAACAATTAGAGGACGTCTAACTTGTTTTTGCAGCAAGTGCTTTGTGATATGATATGGCCAAAGTTGTGATGAATGATGAATGATCTATATATCATGTCACTACTTTATATAATTGCATGTGATGTTTATTATGTTTTATGCATCTTGTTTACTTAGAACGACGGTAGTAAATAAGATGATCCCTTACAAAATTTCAAGAAGTGTTCTCCCCTAACTGTGCACCGTTGCTACAGTTCGTCGTTTCGAAGCACCACGTGATGATCGGGTGTGATAGATTCTTACGTTCACATACAACGGGTGTAAGACAGTTTTACACAGCGAAAACACTTAGGGTTAACTTGACGAGCCTAGCATGTACAGACATGGCCTCGGAACACGGAGACCGAAAGGTCGAACACGAGTCGTATGGAAGATACGATCTACATGAGAATGTTCACCGACGATGACTAGTCCGTCTCACGTGATGATCGGACACGGCTTAGTCGACTCGGATCGTGTAACACTTAGATGACCAAAGGGATGTCAAATCTGAGTGGGAGTTCATTATAATTTGATTAGATGAACTTAATTATCATGAACTTAGTCTAAATTTTTACAATATGTCTTGTAGATCAAATGGCCAACGTAGTCCTCAACTTCAACGCGTTCCTAGAGAAAACCAAGCTGAAAGACGATGGCAGCAACTATACGGACTGGGTCCGGAACCTGAGGATCATCCCCATAGCTGCCAAGAAAGATTATGTCCTACAAGCACCGCTAGGTGATGCACCTGTTCTCCCTGCAGAACAAGACGTTATGAACGCTTGGCAGGCACGTTCTGATGACTACTCCCTCGTTCAGTGTGGCATGCTTTACAGCCTAGAGCCGGGGCTCCAAAAGCGTTTTGAGAGACATGGAGCATATGAGATATTCGAAGAGCTGAAAATGGTTTTCCAAGCTCATGCCCGGGTCGAGAGATATGAAGTCTCTGACAAATTCTTCAGCTGTAAGATGGAGGAAAATAGTTCTGTCAGTGAGCACATACTCACTATGTCTGGGTTACATAACCGCTTGACTCAGCTGGGAGTTAATCTCCCGGATGATGCGGTCATTGACAGAATCCTCCAGTCGCTTCCACCGAGCTACAAGAGCTTTGTGATGAACTTCAATATGCAGGGGATGGAAAAGACCATTCCTGAAGTATTTGCTATGCTGAAATCAGCAGAGGTAGAAGTCAGAAAGGAACATCAAGTGTTGATGGTCAATAAAACCACTAAGTTCAAGAAGGGCAAGGGTAAAAAGAACTTCAAGAAGGACGGCAAGGTAGTTGCCGCGCCCAGCAAGCAAGCTGCCGGGAAGAAGCCAAAGAATGGACCCAAGCCCGAGACTGAGTGTTTTTATTGCAGGGAAAGTGGTCACTGGAAGCGGAATTGCCCCAAATACTTAGCGGACAAGAAGGCCGGCAAAACCAAAGGTATATTTGATATACATGTAATTGATGTGTACCTTACCAGTAATCGTAGTAACTCCTGGGTATTTGATACCGGTGCCGTTGCTCATATTTGTAACACACAACAGGAGCTGCGGAATAAACGGAGACTGGCGAAGGACGAGGTGACGATGCGCGTCGGGAATGGTTCCAAAGTCGATGTGATCGCCGTCGGCACGCTACCTCTACATTTACCTACGGGATTAGTTTTGAACCTCAATAATTGTTATTTTGTGCCAAGTTTGAGCATGAACATTGTATCAGGATCTCGTTTAATTCAAGATGGCTACTCATTTAAATCCGAGAATAATGGTTGTTCTATTTATATGAGAGATATGTTTTATGGTCATGCTCCGATGGTGAATGGTTTATTCTTTATGAATCTCGAGCGTAATGCTACACATATTCATAGTGTAAGTACCAAAAGATGTAAGATTGATAGTGATAGTCCCACATACTTGTGGCACTGCCGCCTCGGTCACATAGGTGTCAAACGCATGAAGAAGCTCCATGCTGATGGACTTTTAGAGTCTCTTGATTACGAATCATTTGACACGTGCGAACCATGCCTCATGGGTAAAATGACCAAGACTCCATTCTCAGGAACAATGGAGAGAGCAACCAACTTATTGGAAATCATACATACTGATGTGTGTGGTCCAATGAGTGTTGAGGCTCGTGGTGGCTATCGTTATGTTCTCACCCTCACTGATGACTTGAGTAGATATGGGTATGTCTACTTAATGAAACACAAGTCTGAGACCTTTGAAAAGTTCAAGGAATTTCAGAGTGAAGTTGAGAATCAACGTGACAGGAAAATCAAGTTTCTACGATCAGATCATGGAGGAGAATACTTGAGTCACGAGTTTGGTACACACTTAAGAAAATGTGGAATAGTTTCACAACTCACGCCGCCTGGAACAGCTCAGCGTAATGGTGTGTCCGAACGTCGTAATCGCACTCTATTAGATATGGTGCGATCTATGATGTCTCTTGCCGATTTACCACTATCTTTTTGGGGCTATGCTTTAGAGACTGCCGCATTCACTTTAAATAGGGCCCCGTCGAAATCCGTTGAGACGACACCGTATGAATTATGGTTTGGGAAGAAACCTAAGCTGTCATTTCTAAAAGTTTGGGGATGCGATGCTTATGTCAGGAAACTTCAACCTGAAAAGCTCGAACCCAAATCGGAAAAATGCGTCTTCATAGGATACCCTAAAGAAACTGTTGGGTATATCTTCTACCTCAGATCCGAAGGCAAGATCTTTGTTGCCAAGAATGGGTCCTTTCTGGAGAAAGAGTTTCTCTCGAAAGAAGTAAGTGGGAGGAAAGTAGAGCTTGATGAAGTATTACCTCTTGAACCGGAAAATGGCGCAACTCAAGAAAATGTTCCTGAGGTACCTGCACCGACTAGAGAGGAAGTTAATGATAATGATCAAGATACTTCTGATCAAGCTCCTACTGAAATTCGAAGGTCCACGAGGACACGTTCCGCACCAGAGTGGTACGGCAACCCTGTCTTGGAAATCATGTTGTTAGACAACGGTGAACCTTCGAACTATGAAGAAGCGATGGCGGGTCCGGATTCCGACAAATGGCTAGAAGCCATGAAATCCGAGATAGGATCCATGTATGAAAACAAAGTATGGACTTTGACTGACTTGCCCGTAGAACGGCGAGCCATAGAAAATAAATGGATCTTTAAGAAGAAGACAGACGCGGATGGTAATGTGACCATCTATAAAGCTCGGCTTGTCGCTAAGGGTTATCGACAAGTTCAAGGGGTTGACTACGATGAGACTTTCTCACCGGTAGCGAAGCTGAAGTCCGTCTGAATCATGTTAGCAATTGCCGCATTTTATGATTATGAAATTTGGCAAATGGACGTCAAAACGGCATTCCTTAATGGTTTCCTTAAGGAAGAATTGTATATGATGCAGCCGGAAGGTTTTGTCGATCCTAAAAATGCTGACAAGGTGTGCAAGCTCCAACGCTCGATTTATGGGCTTGTGCAAGCATCTCGGAGTTGGAACATTCGTTTTGATGAGATGATCAAAGCGTTTGGGTTCACACAGACTTATGGAGAAGCCTGTGTTTACAAGAAAGTGAGTGGGAGCTCTATAGCATTTCTCATACTATATGTAGATGACATACTTTTGATGGGAAATGATATAGAACTTTTGGACAGCATTAAGGCCTACTTGAATAAGAGTTTTTCAATGAAGGACCTTGGAGAAGCTGCTTATATATTAGGCATCAAGATCTATAGGGATAGATCAAGACGCCTCATAGGTCTTTCACAAAGCACATATCTTGATAAGATTTTGAAGAAGTTCAAAATGGATCAGTCCAAGAAAGGGTTCTTGCATGTTTTGCAAGGTGTGAAATTGAGCTCAGCTCAATGTCCGACCACGGCAGAAGATATAGAAGAGATGAGCGTCATCCCCTATGCCTCAGCCATAGGTTCTATTATGTATGCCATGCTGTGTACCAGGTTTCACAAGAAGACAAGGCACATCAAGCGTCGCTTCAACTCCATCCGTGAAAATGTTCAAGATGGAGACATAGAGATTTGTAAAGTACATACGGACCTGAATGTAGCAGATCCGTTGACTAAACCTCTCCCAAGAGCAAAACATGATCAACACCAGAATTCCATGGGTGTTCGATTCATCACAATGTAACTAGATTATTGACTCTAGTGCAAGTGGGAGACTGTTGGAAATATGCCCTAGAGGCAATAATAAAAGCATTATTATTATATTTCTTTGTTCATGATAATTGTCTTTATTCATGCTATAATTGTGTTATCCGGAAATCGTAATACATGTGTGAATAACAGACACCAACATGTCCCTAGTAAGCCTCTAGTTGACTAGCTCGTTGATCAATAGATAGTCATGGTTTCCTGGCTATGGACATTGGATGTCATTGATAACGGGATCACATCATTAGGATAATGATGTGATGGACAAGACCCAATCCTAAACATAGCACAAGATCGTATAGTTCGTTTGCTAGAGTTTTTGCAATGTCAAAGTATCTCTTCCTTCGACCATGAGATCGTATAACTCCTGGATACCGTAGGAGTGCTTTGGGTGTATCAAACGTCACAACGTAACTGGGTGACTATAAAGGTGCACTACAGGTATCTCCGAAAGTATCTATTGTTTTATATGGATCGAGACTGGGATTTGTCACTCCGTATGACGGAGAGATATCACTGGGCCCACTCAGTAATGCATCATCATAATGAGCTCAAAGTGACCAAGTGTTTGGTCACGGGATCATGCATTACGGTACGAGTAAAGTGACTTGCCGGTAACAAGATTGAACGAGGTATTGGGATACCGACGATCGAATCTCGGGCAAGTAACATATCGATTGACAAAGGGAATTGCATACGGGGTTGATTAAATCCTCGACATCGTGGTTCATCCGATGAGATCATCGTGGAGCGTGTGGGAGCCAACATGGGTATCCAGATCCCGCTGTTGGTTATTGACCGGAGAGCGATCTCGGTCATGTCTACATGTCTCCCGAACCCGTAGGGTCTACACACTTAAGGTTCAGTTACGCTAGGGTTGTAGGGATATGTATATGCAGTAACCCGAATGTTGTTCGGAGTCCCGGATGAGATCCCGGACGTCACGAGGAGTTCCGGAATGGTCCGGAGGTAAAGATTTATATATGGGAAGTCCTGTTTCGGGCATCGGGACAAGTTTCGGGGTTATCGGTATTGTACCGGGACCACCGGAGGGGTCCCGGGGGCCCACCGGGTGGGGCCACCCATCCCCGGGGGCCACATGGGCTGTAGGGGGTGCGCCTTGGCCTGCTTGGGCCAAGGGCACCAGCCCCACATAGGCCCATGCGCCTAGGGTTTAAGGGGGAAAGAGTCCTAGGAGGGTAAGGCACCTCCTAGGTGCCTTGGGGGGGAGGGAAACCCCCCTTGGCCGCCGCACCCCCTAGGAGATTGGATCTCCTAGGGCCGGCCACACCCCCTTGGCACCCCTATATATAGTGGGGGAGAGGAGGGACTTCATACCTTGAGTCCTTGGCCTTTGGTTGCCTCCTTCTCCCTCCCCAACACCTCCTCCACCTCCTTATTGCTTAGCGAAGCTCTGCCGGAGTACTGCAGCTCCATCAACACCACGCCGTCGTGCTGCTGCTGGTGCCATCTCCCTCAACCTCTCCTCCCTCCCTTGCTGGATCAAGAAGGAGGAGACGTGGCTGTTCCGTACGTGTGTTGAACGCGGAGGTGCCGTCCGTTCGGTGCTAGGATCTCCGGTGATTCGAATCACGTCGTGTTCGACTACATCATCCCCGTTCTTTGAACGCTTCCGCTCGCGATCTACAAGGTATGTAGATGCATCTATTCGCTCGTTGCTAGATGAACTCCTAGATGATCTTGGTGAAACGAGTAGGAAAATTTTTATTTTCTGCAACGTTAACCAACACGGGAATCATGCAGACATGATCGAGACATCTCTCTAGTCAATAACCAACAGCGGGATCTGGATACCCCTGTTGGCTCCCACATGTTCCACGATGATCTCCTCGGATGAACCACGATGTCAAGGATTCAGTCAATCCCGTATACAATTCCCTTTGTCTACCGGTATAGTACTTGCCCGAGATTCGATCGTCGGTATCCCGATACCTTGTTCAATCTCGTTACCGGCAAGTCTCTTTACTCGTTCTGTAACACATCATCCCATGATCAACTTCTTGGTCACATTGTGCACATTATGATGATGTCCTACCAGTGTCCCAGAGATACCTCTCCGTTTACACAGAGTGGCAAATCCCAGTCTCGATTCGTGCCAACCCAACAGACACTTTCGGAGATACCTGTAGTGCACCTTTATAGCCACCCAGTTATGTTGTGGCGTTTGGTACACCCAAAGCATTCCCACGGTATCCGGGAGTTGCACAATCTCATGGTCTAAGGAAATGATACTTGACATTAGAAAAGCTTTAGCAGACGAACTATACGATCTTGTGCTAGGCTTAGGATTGGGTCTTGTCCATCACATCATTCTCCTAATGATGTGATCCTATCAATGACATCCAATGTCCATGGTCAGGAAACCATGACCATCTATTGATCAATGAGCTAGTCAACTAGAGGCTTACTAGGGACATGTTGTTGTCTATGTATTCACACTTGTATTACGGTTTCCGGTTAATACAATTATAGCATGAACAATAGACAATTATCATGAACAAGGAAATACAATAATAACCATTTTATTATTGCCTCTAGGGCATATTTCCAACAGTGTTGGCCCCGGGCCAACGATGTCAGTGCGGGTGAGGGAGTCCTGGACTAAGGGGTCCTCGGGCGTCTGGCCTGTTATCCATGGGCTAGACTGATGGGCTATGAAGACATGAAGACCAAAGATTGCACCGTGTCCGGATTGGACTCTACTTGGTGTGGAAGGCAAGCTTGGCGACCGAAGATTCCTTTTTATGTAACCGACTCCATGTAAACCGTAGATCCCCTCGGTGTCTATATAAACTAAAGGGGGTAGTCTAGAAAAGACACCACATATACTCATTACCATATTCATAGGCTAGATTTCTATGGTTTAGCCATTACGATCTCTTGGTAGATCAACTCTTGTAATACTCATATTCATCAAGATCAATCAAGCAGGAAGTAGGGTATTACCTCCATAGAGAGGGCCCGAACCTGGGTAAACATCATGTCCCCTGTCTCCTATTACCATCGATCCTAGAGGCACAGCTCGGGACCCCCTACCCGAGATCCACCGGTTTTGAAACTTTCATTGGTGCTTTCATTGAGAGTTCCATTGTGACGTCGATGAAAGCCTCGATGGCTCGCCTTGTCGTTAAAGACAACTTTACTGCGAGGTAGTTTTGGCCCCGGGCCAAACCCTCCGGCTAGGCGATTTTATTATGATCGCCCGTTTGGCTGCGGAGCCGACGATGACCTCTCGGGCCATCGAAAATCCCCTTCGCATCAACTCCAAGCACTCCAAGTAGATGGATCGGGTCGAGTTTTCTTCCTTAAAAGAGCTCCAAGATCGCATTGCCGCTTTAGGAATCGCCATGGATTACGATCAGATTGGGACTAAAACCGATTAGGGACAAACTGAAGCTCCACTTATCACCAACCAGATCGCCGCAGTCCTGGAGCAGGATGGCGAGTCTTCTTCTATATCGAAGATGGACTATGTTCGGGTCTCCGTTCATAAATAGCCGGATACTCACCCGCGAAAGGACGCAACCAGCCCTTCGAACATAGCATAGGACGGCGGCTCCAAACAATCAGAAAGATGTTTCGGAACTCAAAATGTCTAGTCTGGAAGGTCGTCGGACCCCGGACAACCGGTTAGGTCGGGGTTCGGATTTAATTCCACCCACCCACCCGGACATAGAGGCTCTCATGAGCATAAAACAGCAATCTCAGGAGAAGGTCCACCACTTTTGGGCCAGATTTCTCCTTGTCAAGAACAAGGTAAAAGATTGCCGTGACGAGGATGCAGTATCAGCGTTCTGCAAAAACTGTGCGGACGAAGGAATCCTCAACGCCATCAATCGACGCCGCATACTCAAATTTGCTGACTTAGCAACAATCGTACAAAAATACTGCGTGATGGAAAGTGCATGGGAAACTCGGGCAGCTAGCCGGGAACCACCAGCCGCAACCCAACTTCCCCTTCAGGGGAAAAGGGCGTACCCTCGGGGCACGCATAGTCCAATAGTCAAAAAACACAAAGCCACTATACGACACGACACCGTTCTTGAAGGGTGGCTCGACGGCCCATGCGAAATACATACAACAACAAATATCATAGCAACCCACAGCCTTAGAGCATGTTGGATACTATGACAGGTAGCCAAGAGCGGCGAGGACATCCTTATCAAGGACGCCCCAGAACAACACCCCCAGAAGACGATGACCCAAGATTATTGACAGTCTTCGAGACATTCGCTTCAAATAACAAGCGCAAAAGGGCTCTTCGCGAGCTCAACGAAGTCTGCCAAATTTCTATAATAAACCCATGGAACGACAAGGCAATAACATTCAACGCCGATGACAAACCCAAGTACAGAACAGTACGAGCACCAGCCGCATTAGTCCTCAGCCCCATTGTGGAGGGGTTTCGACTCACCAAGGTCCTCATGGACTGTGGCAGCGGACTAAATCTCATTTACGAGGACACACTCCATAAAATGGAAATAGACAGGAGCCGCATCAAACAAAGTAACACAACCTTTCAGGGAATTATTCCTAGTCGGGAGGCGCGGTGCGCGGGCAAAATCACACTTGACGTGGTGGCCCCTTTCAGCAGCGGATACCATGCCCTGTTGGGGCGGGATACTTTTACACGCTTCCAAGCTATACCTCACTACGGATATATGAAGCTCAAAATGCCCGAACCAAACGGTATAATCACTCTCATCAGTGATCCGGACATAGCACTCCGTGCTGAAAACAAAACCGCATCCCTGGCCCTGGAGGCGCTATCCGACGCCCTCGCGGCCGAAGAATTAACCGCACTACGCTCCACAGTGGACAAGGATGATGTGATCCTCGACAAATGATGCAAATCCACCTCATTTAAACTGGCAGAAGAAATAATCAAATTCCAGGTCCACCGAATGGACCCCAAGAAGACGGCATCCATCGGAGCTCAACTAAACCCAACAGTTGATGCCGCACCACGAGAATTCCTACGCGAAAACTAGGACATATTTGCCTGGCACCCTTCGGATATGCCAGGGATCCCACGCAAGCTAGCCGAACATAACCTCAATATATTAAAGGGGTTTAAACCAGTTAAGCAGGCACTACGGCGCTTTTCCAAACCCAAGCGACAAGCCATGGGGGAGGAGCTGGCCAAACTCATCGAGGCCGGATTCATTAGAGAAATCAAACATCCGGACTGGCTGGCAAACTTGGTGATGGTACCAAAGAAGGAAAAATCCTGGCGCATGTGCGTCGATTTCAAAGACCTCAACAAAGCCTGCCCTAAGGATCCCTTCCCCCTCCCCCGCATTGATCAAATCATTGACGCCACCGCAGGACACGGCTCACTGTGTTTCCTCGATGCATACTCCGGATACCATCAAATCAAAATAAAGGAATCCGATCAAGGTGCAACAGCATTTATTACCCCATATGGGCCATTCTGCTTCAATACCATGCCCTTCGGGCTCAAGAACGTCGGCGCCACATATCAACGCATGATTCAAACATGCCTGGAGAAATAGATTGGCAAAACAGGAGAAGCTTACGTTGATGATGTCATCATCAAAACCAGGCACGTGGAAACACTAATAGACGACTTACGTCTTACATTCGACAACCTCAGGGCATATGACATTAAGCTCAACCTGGAAAAGTGTGTCTTCGGTGTCCTGCTGGAAAATTGCTGGGCTTTATCGCTTCCAATAGAGGAATCGAAGCAAACCCAGCCAAAATCTGAGCTTTGTCACAATTGGCTAAGCCAACTGACCTTAAGCAAGTTCAAAAACTTGCAGGTTGCATGGTAGCTCTAAGCCGCTTTATCTCCAGATTAGGAGAAAAGGCACTGCCTCTCTATCGCCTTCTACGGCGAACCGACCACTTCGAGTGGACGGACGCGGCAACAACCAGATTGGAAGAAATAAAAATCCTTCTTGTGAGCAATCCAATCCTAGCCGCACCTAACTCTGGCGAACCGATGTTATTATACATATCAGCAACACATCAGGTGGTGAGCGCCGTACTCGTTGTTGAACGAGAACAGGACGGACATAAATTCCCGCTTCGGAAGCCAGTATACTACGTATCTACTGTCCTTACACCATGCAAATCCCGATACCCTAATTATCAAAAAAATAGCATACGCAGTCTTTATGGCATCCCGGAAGCTCCGTCACTACTTCCAGGAGTGTTCGATCATGGTGGCCTCCGAAGTACCACTCAACGACATTATAAATAACCACGATGCTACGGGCCGGATTGCCAAATGGGCCATTGAGCTCCTGCCATTTGACATTACATACAAACCACGTCGAGCTATCAAATCCTAGGTACTGGCCGACTTCATCGCCGAATGGACAAAGGCCGAACTCACTAAAGAGTACGACACATACTCCAATTGGGTCATGCACTTTGACGGCTCCAAAATGCTGGCATGGTTAGGAGCGGGTGTCGTCTTAACGTCCCCTACCGGAGACATCATCCAGTATGTTCTCCAAATACTATACACAGACTCCAATAATGCAGCCGAATACGAGGCCTTATTGCATGGTCTCCGGATGGCTATCTCCATGGGCATACAACTGTCGGATTTCGGGTTCCGACAGACCCTTGAGGTTCGAACACTGGGGTGCGCGTGGAGATCTCTCCCCTACCGATCTACGTCCAATCTCCTCTCGTGATCTAAGCTGGAAACAACGAACAACACAAGGGACACGAGGTTTATACTGGTTCGGGCCACCGTCGTGGTGTAATACCCTACTCCAGTGTGTGGTGTGGTGGATTGCCTCAGGGGCTGATGATGAACAGTACAAGGGAAGAACAACCTCGCGAGAGGTGTTCTTGAGCTGATGCGATGAACTGCTTTGGTGAGTTCAGTCTCCTCTCTCTCTCTCTCTGCTAGAGCCCTACCAGATCTCTAGATGTCTAGGTGTGTCCCCCCTACTCTGTGGTGGCTAGCTCTATTTATAGAGGCCCTGGGCCTCTCCCCAAATAATGAGCAGGAAGGGCACCAACAATTGGCCATTTTGAAGGGGAACATCTAGTACAAGTTATCCTGACCAAAGGTGGTCTTCGACTGCCAAAAGCACTGGTGATGATGCCGTCTTGGGCTCCACGCTGACCTTCGTCCTGCCGCTCTGTTGGTCTTGGTCTCGTTGCACCGGAATGGTAACCTTTGCCCGATGCCTTGGCATGTCCTTGCCCCCTTTGCACCAAAGGGGAAATAAGGACACTGCGCAGGCCGGCGCCCGCCTGGCGCCCGCCTAGTCTCGATCGTCATTGCTTGCGTCATGGGCTCCTCGTGAGGTACCCCTGCCTTGATCTCTCCGCCTCCTCGCGAGCCTGCCTGATGAGGCTGCCTCTAAGGAAGTTTTCTGTCGTCCACCCCGCAAGGCTTGGCCCCTCGCGAGGGTCTTGAGCTTGAGCTGATGAAGATGGAACACGCTGGGCCCCCACTTGAGCCACGCCGCAGGCCATAGGCAGACAAGTCTGGGGACCCTTGTTCCCAGAACACCGACAGTAGCCCCCGAGCCCAAGGCGCGCCCGGGCTTGGCCTAGCAGGGAAGCGAAGGGGCGAGCGCGAAGCGCCGTGGGCCCCAATAGCCTGCGGCCTTGGGCGCCGCGTGGCGATTGATTGGACATGGGCGTCTGCGCTTCCCCACGATGCCTCGGCGACCGCACGACTTGACAAGTCCCTGCATGCAGAGAAACCGGTCATGATTACCTGCGATCGTGGTGCTCGGCGGTTGGCCTCCTCCGGCTATAAGGACGGGGTTGTGCGAGCCCCTTCAGTCCATCCCATGCTGCTGCTCCTTTCCTTCTTCTTCCTCGTTCTTGCTTCTCCTTACGCTAATGGCACCAATTCGCCGGTTTCTACAGAAGAGAAGGGAAAGGCCCCCCGAGAGGGTCCTGACCCACTTCCGCCGAAGAAACGGCTGGTCCTCTGCCACCGAGATGTGGGTGCTCAGCTGGAGGCATCGAGGCCCTGGTATGAGCGGTCGCCGCCTGGGTATCCACTACCCTTGTACGCCCGCGTCGTGGGTCCTGGGGGAGAAGCCATCGAGCGACATCGACGGTGCCGTCGTCGACGCCAGCGAGTCACGGTGGTGCGTGTCGTTCCTCCTGGAGTCCACGCCGAGCGCTCCTCTCGTGAGCTCGTGCTCCATGCCGCCATGCCTCCGAGCTCTTGGATTCACCTTCCTCCCTCCTTCGCCTTTGAGATGCCGCCGAGCGGGGCTCTGGAGCTTTGGCTGCAGCACGCTGACTGAAGTACCCTTGCGACCGGAGCGAAGGTCGCGGTTGTCGCTCCGGGCAAGGTCTTCATGACCCGGGGCTGGGGCGAAATCACCCGGGTCTGCTGGACGGTAGGTGCCCTCGTAATTCATCTTGAATACGACGGCGCCTCCCTGATGTTCTTCAAGGTCTTCGATGCTGAAGGACGCCGGCTAGAGTGCTGTCCCAGGGAGAGCGGCAGGGGCAACGAACCGGCGAGGACCTGGCCCGCCCATCAGCCCTCCAGCAGCTCCTTAGGTAGCAGCGGGGGAGCTGGGGAATCCAGCGGCTCCCCCGAGCTCCTCGCGACTCCGGAGACGAGCGGCGACAACTACGAGCCCCCGAGCTCGCGCCGTGCTCGGAGCGGGGCAGCTACGTCCAGCCGCCGACGCCACTGATCTGGATGGGGTTGGCGCCGGCGTTGTGCAGCCCAATGTTGATGATGGCGTCCCTTGCGGAGGTGCGGGCGATTAGCGTTCTTTTGGATCAGTACTTTTTTCCCTGCGAGGAATCGAAGCAACACCCCGCGGGGGGTATGTAAGGCGTCTGCCATGTCTTTTGTGAACATTATATCTTAATATGAATCAATGCGAGGTACTTGTCCTGTCCCGGCTCGGCTCCCCTTTCTATCCTCACGAGGACCTGGCGCTCTACGCCGACAGGTCCCAGTCCCCAGGCAGGCCTCAGTCGTCGCTGGTATGCCAGGTCGCGATGTCGTGGTCAAGGCCAGGAGGTGAGCGGCCCGAGGTCCGGTAAGAGCCCCCGAGTCGCGATGCTCGGGAGGTCCCCTTTAGCGCTCAAGCAGCCCTCGCTGGGCGAGAAAGGAAGGCAACGTCGCCATGACAGAGCCGCACTAGGCGAGGGTTTGGCGCTGCGTTGATCCAACTCCTGTAAGGGCGTGACTTATCTCTTGAGTTTGGTGTAGTTCCTCGATGAAGCGCCCGGCCCGAGTGGTGGCAGCTGAGGCGCTGCTGGGTTAGGTCCTCGCGAGCTCCTTCCCACTCCCCCGCACTTTCCTTAATGCTCTACATCCTCAGGTCCCGGCCCTCGAGCGAGCTCAGCCGCCGCTTGTATGACAGGTCGCGATGCCGTGGGTCAAGGCCAGGGGGTGAGGGTGGAGAGCCAGTAGGAGGCCATGAGTCGCGATGCTTAGGCGCCCCCCTTTTAACGTGCAAGCGGTCCGTGCCAGAGAGAGGGTGAGGCAGCTCACGACGTCCCTAGCGTTGCTCCTGGAGTAGGTCCTGCACACCAATCATGAAGAGAAACAAGACCTGTTGTTACGGTTGCCAGCCAACCTTTGGTCGCTCCGGGGCACTGAGGGCCTGGTGAGGTGGCGCCTTGTGAGGCTGCCACGGCCAGAGCTCGACCACTCAGGTTTATCGGCGTTGCAGGGACGGACCCGTGCGCAAATGTCGTGCCAGAGCGAGCGTCTCCATAGGTAGGCGTCAATCGAGCAAGCGATTAGGTCGGGTATGTTAAGCACACAGGAGGAAATTCATTTTAAATAGACGCGGGAAAAGCAAATGCTATTGGGCCAGGCCCGAGCAGCTCGGGGATGATGTAGCCCGAGGGGCGCCCCCAACAAGGTAAGTAAAGAGCATAAGCAAAACGGATACATGCCGCAGGGACGGACCCACGCGACCTAGGAATGATGCAGCCCAGTGGGCGCTCCCAGCCAAGAATGGAACTTAGAAAGGTGTCACCTGGTGCCGTTGAAGATGGAGTGATGTTGAAGAAGCGGGCGATGCATGATGAAGATGCCGACCCTCATGAGCCCCCAGGCCCAGGAGCCTTGAGAGGCTCCGGGGGCACAGATGGGTCTCCGAGGGCCATCTCCATCTCCGCCAGGACCGCGCAATGCCTGACCTCCTGGGCTTCCAGAATACTCCTCAGCAGGCACTGATGAGCGGCGACCGTGTTCGGCAGGCCGAAAGGCATGCGAACGTAGTTGTGAGGTGAACCCTCGCAATGCCCCACGCGCGAAGGCCAGAGGCGCTCCTGAGACGCGGCTTGGTTGAGCCCTGGCGTGTCGATGCAGACGCGCAGCCCACCATCCTCGCCTGGATGTGGGGCTACGGTGGGCAAACGGCGGCTACCGCGCATGACTCTCGACTCCTGTAGCTCCTGGGTGTTTCTTGCGTTGAACTCCTGAGGGGTTGGTCTTCCTTGCCTTGTACCTTCCTGAGGGAAACGTACCTGGAAGCACCCCTCCAAGTGGTGCCCGAGCGCCTCCCTCGTGACCTTGGCAAAGTCGGTGGCTCTCCAAGAAAGAGCCCCCGAGCCCTGCCTGAGGAGGGTGTCGGGCGCGTTCACGTACCTGGAAGCATCCCTCCAAGTGGTGCCCGAGCGCCTCCCTCGCGACCTTGGCAAAGTCGGTGGCTCTCCAAGAAAGAGCCCCCGAGCCCTGCCTGAGGATGGTGTCGGGCGCGCTCTCCTATGCGAGAGAGGGTGGCGCTCCCTGATTGGGCGCAGATCCTGACGCAACACCTCCGGAGGCGCTTGCCTCCTTATGGCTTGGTCCAGGTGAAACCTTCTTCTTCTTAAGGGTCGCCTCGGGAAGCCTTCTGTTCCTGTGGTCCGGGTCTTCGATTGCTGCGGCTTGGAACACGCGCTCAAGTGAACACACTGCATCCCTTTCTTCACATGGTACGGTGATGACTCCACCGCTTCCTGGCATCTTGAGGACATTGTACCCATGGTGAGTCACTACCATGAACTTGGCCAGGGCTGGGTACCCGAGGATGGCGTTGTATGGCAGACGGATGTGGGCGACGTCGAAGTCGATGAGCTCGGTGTGGTAGTTGTTGCGCTGCCTGAAGGTGACTGGAAGGCGAACCTGCCCTATTGGAACAGTGGAACCCTCGACGGACAGGACGTTGAGTCCTGCTCTGCCGTCAATGAGGGTCCTGGTGACCTGCATGTTGCTGATGACTGGGGAGCAAAGCATTGGGAGGACTCCGGCCGATGCCGCACACTTGAGCTGATCCGCTGAGCTGAACGTGATAGCAACCGCAGACCACCTAAGAGGGCGCGTGGCCTCAAGCTTGGGGAGGACTGCATTCACCTCGCGAGCAAAGTGCTTGAAGATACGCTGTGAGGCTGGGGCCGGCGCTCCACCCAAGATGCAAGTGATTGCGCGCGGCTCCTGGAAGCCCCCAGCCTCCTTGTCTTGATGCTGGCCTTCGTTCCACCTTGGCGGCGGCGGCAGAGGAAGAATGCCTGTATTGCCGTGCGGGCGATCCTCATGAGGCTGATCTCTCTAGCCTCCCTCGCGAGGCTTGTCCTGCCAGCGATCCTCGCGTGGTCGGTCACGCCACCCTTGGCGAGGGCCACGGTCTTCCCATCATCCGCCACCTCTTCCTCCTCCTCGGCCATACCCCTGTCGTTGCGCTCGGGGCATCGGCTGGCACGTCCATCCCTCACGGCCCTGAGCTCTTGACATTCGTTGGTGTTGTGGGTGTGGAGGTCGTGGTACACGCAGTACGTCTGCCCTTGGATGACTCAGGCTGATCCCTGCCTCGCTTGGTGTCCGGTTCCGCTGCAAGCATGGCAACCCCCTTGTGCTTCACGTCCTTGGCCTTGGGCTTCTTCTCTTCTGGGTCGGCAGCTGGGAGTTCGAGGAGGGAAAGGCGCCCTTCCTCAGCCCTGGTGCACTTGGTCGCCAAGTTGAACAGCTCCAGGGATGTGCATAGGTCTTCGTGGATTGCTAGCTCCTGCTTCATCTTGATGTCGCGTACGCCATCGGAGAAGGCCGAGATGATGGCTTCTTCAGTCACCTTGGGGATCTTGAGGCGAGCGTTGTTGAAGTGCTGGATGTATTTATGTAGGGTTTCCCCTTGCTGCTGCTTGATGCGGCGCAGATCGCTCACGGCCAGGGGCCGGTCGCGGGTGCCCTGGAAGTTGGCGATGAAGCGAGTGCGCATCTCGTCCCAGGAGGAGATTGTGCCAGGAGCCAGGTTCAGGAGCCAGGTGCGGGCCCCGTCCTTGAGCGCCATGGGAAACCAGTTCGCCATGACCCTTTCGTCACCGTTAGCGGCTTCGATGCATAGCTTGTAGAGTTGTAGGAACTCCGCGGGGTCCGCCGTGCCATCGTAGCGAGGGGCAGGTCAGGCTTGAACTTGCTGTTGGGGAACGTAGTAATTTCAAAATTTTCCTACGCACACGCAAGATCATGGTGATGCATAGCAACGAGAGGGGAGAGTGTTGTGTACATACCCTCGTAGACCATTCACGGAAGCGTTATATCAACGCGGTTGATGTAGTCGTACGTCTTCATGTCCGACCGATCCAAGTACCGAAAGCACGGCACCTCCGAGTTCTGCACACGTTCGGCTCGGTGACGTCCTCGCCTTCTTGATCCAGCAAGAGGGGCGAAGTAGTAGATGAGTTCCGGTGGCACGACGGCGTGTGACGGTGTTGGTGAAGAACAATCTCCGCAGGGCTTCGCCTAAGCACTACGAAAACTATGATGGAGGATAAACTAGAGGGGACGGGGTTGCCGGGACACGGCTTGGTGTTTCTTGATGTATCTTTGGTGCTAGCCCTACCCCTCTATTTATATGTTGAGCCCTGGGGTCGAAACTTGGAGTAAAAGCCTCCTCAAAGTCGGTTTCACCCAAAAGGCAAGAGTCCTTCTCGGACTCTAGGGCTAGACGCCAGGGGTCCCGGCGTCTACCCCCTAGACGCCAGGGTTCCTGGCGTCTAGCCTCTGGTCTCCGCAAAACTTCCTTTTGCACTTTCCAAAAGCCTCGTGGGCTTTCCCCTTTGGCCCAGATAAAGTGTTCTCGTGCCCAAATATTTCGGGAAACATCCGGAACCCCTTCCGGTGAATTCCGGAACCCTTCCGGAGATCAAACACTACTATCCACATATCAATCTTTACTTCCAGACCATTCCGGAGTTCCTCGTCATATCTGTGATCTCATCCAAAACTCCGAACAACATTCGGTCATCAACATACGTAACTCATATATTACTGTATCGTCAACGAACATTAAGCGTGCGGACCCTACGGGTTCGAGAACTGTGTAGTCATGACCGAGACACCTCTCTGGTCAATAACCAATAGCGGGACCTGGATGCCCATATTGGCTCCTACATATTCTACGAAGATCTTTATCGGTCAGACCGCATAACAACATACGCGGTTCCCTTTGTCATCGGTATGTTACTTGCCCGAGATTCGATCGTTGGTATCTCAATACATAGTTCAATCTCGTTACCGATAAGTCTCTTTACTCGTTCCGTAATACATCATCCCGCAACTAACTCATTAGTTGCAATGCTTGCAAGGCTTATACTGATGTGCATTACCGAGTGGGCCCAGAGATACCTCTCCGACAATCGGAGTGACAAATCCTAATCTCGAAATATGCCAACCCAACAAGTACCTTTTGAGACACCCATAGAGCACCTTTATAATAACCCAGTTATGTTGTGACGTTTGGTGGCACACAAAGTGTTCCTCCGGTAAACGGGAGTTGCATAATCTCATAGTCATAGGAACATGTATAAGTCATGAAGAAAGCAATAGCAACAAACTAAACGATCAAGTGCTAAGCTAACGGAATGGGTCAAGTCAATCACATCATTCTCCTAATGATGTGATCCCGTTAATCAAATGACAACTCATCTCTATGGTTAGGAAACATAACCATCTTTGATCAACGAGCTAGTCAAGTAGAGGCATACTAGTGACACTTTGTTTGTCTATGTATTCACACATGTATTATGTTTCCGGTTAATAAAATTCTAGCATGAATAATAAACATTTATCATGATATAAAGAAATAAATAATAACTTTATTATTGCCTCTAGGGCATATTTCCTTCAGTCTCCCACTTGCACTAGAGTCAATAATCTAGTTCACATCGCCATGTGATTTAACATCAATAGTTTACATCACCATGTGAATAACACCCATAGTTCACATCGACATGTGACCAACACCCAAAGGGTTTACTAGAGTCAATAATCTAGTTCACATCGCTATGTGATTAACACCCAAAGAGTACTGAGGTGTGTTCATGTTTTGCTTGTGAGAGAAGTTTAGTCAATGGGTCTGCCACATTCAGATCCGTAAGTATTTTGCAAATTTCTACGTCAACAATGCTCTGCATGGAGCTACTCTGGCTAATTGCTCCCACTTTCAATATGTTTCTAGATTGAGACTTAGAGTCATCTGGATCAGTGTCAAAACTTGCATCGACGTAACCCTTTATGATGAAACTTTTGTCACCTCCATAATCGAGAAACATATCCTTATTCCACTAAGGATATTTTTGACCAATGTCCAATGATCTACTCCTAGATCACTATTGTACTCCCTTGCCAAACTCAGGGAAGGGTATACAATAGGTCTGGTACACAGCATGGCATACTTTATAGAACCTATGGCTGAGGCATATTGAATGACTTTCATTCTCTCTCTATCTTCTGTCGTGGTCGGGTTTTGAGTCTTACTCAACTTCACACCTTGTAACACAGGCAAGAACTCCTTCTTTGACTGTTCCATTTCGAACTACTTCAAAACCTTGTCAAGGTATGTACTCATTGAAAAAACTTATCAAGCGTCTTGATCTATCTCTATAGATCTTGATGCTCAATATGTAAGCAGCTTCACTGAGGTCTTTCTTTGAAAAACTCCTTTCAAACATTCCTTTATGCTTTGCGGAATAATTCTACATTATCTCCGATCAACAATATGTCTTTCACATATACTTATCAGAAATGTTGTAGTGCTCCCACTCACTTTCTTGTAAATACAGGCTTCGCCGCAAGTCTGTATAAGACTATATGCTTTGATCAACTTATCAAAGCGTATATTCCAGCTCCGAGATGCTTGCACCAGTCCATAGATGGATCGCTGGAGCTTGCATATTTTGTTAGTACCTTTAGGATTGACAAAACCTTTTGGTTGCATCATATACAACTCTTCTTTAATAAATCCATTAAGGAATGCAGTTTTCTTTATCCATTTGCCAGATTTCATAAAATGCGGCAATTGCTAACATGATTCAGACAGACTTAAGCATAGATACGAGTGAGAAACTCTCATCGTAGTCAACACCTTGAACTTGTCGAAAACCTTTTTGCGACAATTCTAGCTTTGTAGATAGTAACACTACTATCAGCGTCCGTCTTCCTCTTGAAGATCCATTTAATCTCAATGGCTCGCCGATCATTGGGCAAGTCAATCAAAGTCCATACTTTGTTCTCATACATGGATCTCATCTCAGATTTCATGGCCTCAAGCCATTTCGCGGAATCTGGGCTCATCATTGCTTCCTCATAGTTCGTAGGCTCGTCATGGTCAAGTAACATGACCTCCAGAACAGGATTACCGTACCACTCTGGTGCGGATCTCACTCTGGTTTACCTACGAGGTTCAGTAGCAACTTGATCTGAAGTTACATGATCATCATCATTAGCTTCCTCACTAATTGGTGTAGTAGTCACAGGAACATATTTCTGTGATGAACTACTTTCCAATAAGGGAGCAGGTACAGTTACCTCATCAAGTTCTACTTCCCTCCCACTCACTTCTTTCGAGAGAAACTCCTTTTCTAGAAAGGATCCATTCAAAGCAACGAATATATTGCCTTCGGATCTGTGATAGAAGGTGTACCCAACATTTTCTTTTGGGTATCCTATGAAGACGCACTTCTCCGATTTGGGTTAGAGCTTATCAAGTTGAAACTTTTTCACATAAGCATTGCAACCTCAAACTTTAAGAAATGACAGCTTAGATTTCTTGCTAAACCATAGTTCATACGGTGTCGTCTCAACGGATTTAGATGGTGCCCTTTTTAATGTGAATGCAGCTGTCTTTAATGCATAACCCCAAAACGGTAGTGGTAAATCGGTAAGAGACATCATAGATTGCACTATATCAAATAAAGTACGGTTATGATGTTCGGACACACCATTACACTGTGGTGTTCCAGGTGGCGTGAGTAGTGAAACTATTTCACACTGTTTTAACTGAAGGCCAAACTCTTAACTCAAATATTTTACCTCTGCGATCATATCGTAGAAACTTTTATTTTATTGCTATGATGATTCTCCACTTCACTCTGAAATTCTTTGAACTTTTCAAATGTTTCAGACTTGTGTTTCATTAAGTAGATATACCCATATCCGCTCAAATCATCTGTGAAGGTCAGAAAATAACGATATTTGCCGTGAGCCTTAACACTCATTGGACCGCATACATCAGTATGTATTATTTCCAATAAGTTAGTTTCTCGCTCCATTGTTCCGAAGAACAGAGTCTTAGTCATCTTGCCCATGAGGCATGGTTCGCAAGCATCAACTGATTCATAATCAAGTGATTCCAAAAGCCCATCAGCATGGATTTTCTTCATGCGCTTTACACCAATATGACCTAAACGGCGGTGCCACAAATAAATTGCACCATCATTATTAACTTTGCATCTTTTGGTTTCAATATTATGAATATGTGTATCACTGGGATCGAAATCCAACGAACCATTTTCATTGGGTGTGTAACCATATAAGGTTTTATTCATGTAAACAGAACAACAATTTATTCTCTTACTTAAATGAATAACCGTATTGCAATAAAAATGATCAAATCATATTCATGCTCAACGCAAACACTAAATAACACTTATTTAGGTTCAACACTAATCCCAAAAGTATAGGGAGTGTGCGATGATGATCATATCAATCTTGGAACCACTTCCAACACACATCATCACTTCACCCTTAACTAGTCTATGTTCATTCTGCAACTCCCGTTTCGAGTTACTACTCTTAGCAACTGAACCAGTATCAAATACCGTGGGGTTGCTACGAACACTAGTAAAATACACATCAATAATCTGTATATCAAATATACCTTTGTTCACTTTCCATCCTTCTTATCCGCCAAATACTTGGGGCAGTTCCGCTTCCAGTGACCAGTCCCTTTAGAGTAGAAGCACTTAGTCTCAGGCTTAGGCCCAGACTTGGGCTTCTTCACTTGAGTAGCAACTTGCTTGCCGTTCTTCTTGAAGTTCCCCTTCTTCCCTTTGTCGTTTTCTTGAAACTAGTGGTCTTGTCTACCATCAACACTTGATATTTTTCTTGATTTCTACCTTCATCGATTTCAGCATTACGAAGAGCTTGGGAATCATTTCCGTTATCCCTTGCATATCATAGTTCATCACGAAGTTCTACTAACTTGGTGATGGTGACTAGAGAATTCTGTCAATCACTATTTTATCTCGAAGATTAACTCCCACTTGATTCAAGCAATTGTAGTACCTAGACAATCTGAGCACATGCTCACTGCTTGAGCTATTCTCCTCCATCTTTTAGCTATAGAACTTGTTGGAGACTTCATATCTCTCAACTCGGGTATTTGCTTGAAATATTAACTTCAACTCCTGGAACATCTCATATGGTCCATGATGTTCAAAACTTCTTTGAAGTCCCGTTTCTAAGCCGTTTAAGCATGGTGCACTAAACTATCAAGTAGTCATCATATTGAGCTAGCCAAATGTTCATAACATCTGCATCTGCTCCTGCAATAGGTTTGTCACCTAACGGTGCATCAAAGACATATTTCTTTTGTGCAGCAATGAGGATAAACCTCAGATCACGGATCCAATCCGCATCATTGCTACTAACATCTTTCAACTTAGTTTTCTCTAGGAACATATCAAAAATAAAACAGGGAGCTAAACGCGAGCTATTGATCTACAACATAGATATGCTAATACTACCAGGACTAAGTTCATGATAAATTAAAGTTCAATTAACCATATTACTTAAGAACTCCCACTTAGAAAGGCATCCCTCTAATCTTCTAAGTGATCACGTGATCCAAATCAACTAAACCATAACCGATCATCACGTGAAATGGAGTAGCTTTCAATGGTGAACATCAATATGTTGATCATATCTACTATATGATTCATGCTCGACCTTTCGGTCTCAGTGTTCCAAGGCCATATCTGCATATGCTAGGCTCGTCAAGTTTAACCTCAGTATTCTGCGTGTGCAAAAACTGGCTTGCACCCGTTGTAGATGGACGTAGAGCTTATCGCACCCGATCATCACGTGGTGTCTGGGCACGACGAACTTTGGCAACGGTGCATACTCAGGGAGAACACTTTTATCTTGAAATTTAGTGAGAGATCATCTTATAATGCTACCGTCAATCAAAGCAAGATAAGATGCGTAAAAGATAAACATCACATGCAATCAATATAAGTGATATGATATGGCCATCATCAGCTTGTGCTTGTGATCTCCATCTCTGAAGCACCTTCATGATCGCCATCGTCACCGGTGCGACACCTTGATCTCCATCGTAGCATCGTTGTCGTCTCACCAATCTTATGCTTCCACGACTATCACTGCCGCTTAGTGATAAAGTAAAGCATTACAGGGCGATTGCATTGCATACAATAAAGCGACAACCATATGGCTCCTGCCAGTTGCCGATAACTCGGTTACAAAACATGATCATCTCATACAATAAAATTTAGCATCATGTCTTGACCATATCACATCACAACATGCCCTGCAAAAACAAGTTAGACGTCCTCTACTTTGTTGTTGCAAGTTTTACGTGGTTGCTACTGGGCTTAGCAAGAACCGTTCTTACCTACGCATCAAAACCACAACGATAGTTCGTCAAGTTGGTGCTGTTTTAACCTTCGCAAGGACCGGGCATAGCCACACTCGGTTCAACTAAAGTTGGAGAAACTGACACCCGCCAACCACCTGTGTGCAAAGCACATCGGTAGAACCAGTCTCCCGTAAGCGTATGCGTAATGTCGGTCCGGGCCGCTTCATCCAGCAATATCGCTAACCCAAAGTATGACATGCTGGTAAGCATTATGACTTATATCGCCCACAACTCACTTGTGTTCTACTCGTGCACAACATCAACGCATAAAACCTAGGCTCGGATGCCACTATTGGGGAACGTAGTAATTTCAAAATTTTCCTACGCACACGCAAGATCATGGTGATGCAGAGCAACGAGAGGGGAGAGTGTTGTCTACATACCCTTGTAGACCATTCGCAGAAGCGTTATATCAACGCGGTTGATGTAGTCGTACGTCTTCACGTCTGACCGATCCAAGTATCGAAAGCATGGCACCTCCGAGTTCTGCACACGTTTGGCTCGGTGACGTCCTCGCCTTCTCAATCCAGCAAGAGGGGCGAAGTAGTAGATGAGTTCCGGCAGCACGATGGCGTGGACGGTGTGGGTGAAGAACAATCTCCGCAAGGCTTCGCCTAAGCACTACGAAAAGTATGACAGAGCATAAACTACAGGGGACGGGGTTGCCGGCACACGGCTTGGTGTTTCTTGATGTATCTTTGGTGCTAGCCCTACCCCTCTATTTATATGTTGAGCCCTGGGGTCGAAACTTGGAATAAAAGCCTCCTCAAAGTCGGTTTCACCCGAAAGGCAAGAGTCCTTCTCGGACTCCAGGGCTAGACGCTAGGGTTCCAGGCGTCTACCCCCTGGACGCCAGGGTTCCTGGCGTCTAGCCTCTGGTCTCCGCAAAACTTCCTTTTGCACTTTCCAAAAGCCTCGTGGGCTTTCCCCTTTGGCCCAGATAAAGTGTTCTCATGCCCAAACATTTCGGGAAACATCCGGAACCCCTTCCGGTGAATTCCGGAACCCTTCCGAAGATCAAACACTACTATCCACATATCAATCTTTACTTCCGGACCATTCCGGAGTTCCTCGTCATATCTGTGATCTCATCCAAAACTCCGAACAACATTCGGTCATCAACATACATAACTCATATAGTACTATATCGTCAACGAATGTTAAGCGTGCGGACCCTACGGGTTCGAGAACTATGTAGACATGACCGACACACCTCTCTGGTCAATAACCATTAGCGGGACCTGGATGCCCATATTGGCTCCTACATATTCCGCGAAGATCTTTATCGGTCAGACCGCATAACAACATACGTTGTTCCCTTTGTCATCGGTATGTTACTTGCCCGAGATTCGATCGTTGGTATCTCAATACCTAGTTCAATCTCGTTACCGGCAAGTCTCTTTACTCGTTCCGTAATACATCATCCCGCAACTAACCCATTAGTTGCAATGCTTGCAAGGCTTATAGTGATGTGCATTACCGAGTGGGCCCAGAGATACCTCTCCGACAATCGGAGTGACAAATCCTAATCTCGAAATACGCCAACCCAACAAGTACCTTTGGAGACACCTGTAGAGCACCTTTATAATCACCCAGTTACGTTGTGACATTTGGTGGCACACAAAGTGTTCCTCCGGTAAACGGGAGTTGCATAATCTCATAGTCATAGGAACATTTATAAGTCATTAAGAAAGCAATAGCAACAAACTAAACGATCAAATGCTAAGCTAATAGAATGGGTCAAGTCAATCACATCATTCTCCTAATGATGTGATCCCGTTAATCAAATGACAACTCATGTCTATGATTAGGAAACATAACCATCTTTGATCAACGAGCTAGTCAAGTACAGGCATACTAGTGACACTGTCTTAGTCTATGTATTCACACATGTATTATGTTTTCGGATAATACAATTCTAGCATGAATAATAAATATTTATCATGATATAAGGAAATAAATAATAACTTTATTATTGCCTCTAGGGCATATTTCCTTCACTTGCCTGGCCATGCGACGCCGCGTAGCTCAGGGGTGAGGGCGCGGCAGCCAGCTGTGGCCACCGGCGCCTTTTGCTGGTGCTCGGCTTGTTCCTAGGGATTACGGTGCGCCGCCGCTTAGAGCAGCGCGGGGTCTTGGTGTGGAGGTGCCGGGACGCGATCTTGGCGCGCCGGCACTGGGACCGCGCGAGCACCTTCTTGGGGACGAGGGATATCTTGGTAGCTCCTTTCTTGCTGCGCAGGCGCCGGACGCGGAGGGTCTCGCCCTGGCGCTACGCGCCTTGGAGGCATGGCGCCTTCTTCGGGAGGAGGTGGTGGAAGCACCCCTGATCCTTGCCTCCTGTGCGGAATGGAGGGCGAGACAGTGAGATGGGCGGCAAGGGAGAGCCCCCTGCGGCGCTGACGAGCTCGGTGATGCGGGCGAGCCAGTCCTCGCAGAGGTCGTCGACGGGGCGGTAGTGCAAGAGCTCTCTTGCCAGGAGCAGCGCGGCGTGCACGTCCGTGGGGGCATGACGGGCGTGGGACGACGAGGCGGATGGAGTTAGCGACAGTGTGGCGGTGCGGCCCTCCCGCCGCACCGAAGGATGCAGGGACGAGGCCTGCTGCTCGTTCCCCGCCGGGCCAGTGGCGGCGTTGGCGGCAGGCGACGGGGAACGACGAGGGCGTCCGCCGATGGGTGCCGTCTGGGCGACGCGGGTGGCGAGAGCAGCCCGGCACTCGGCGCGAGCCCGACAAGCATCAGCCATGGACAGGACGGAAGATCGCACGCGAACAGCGGAAGAAAGATTCCGGCGCACCCCTACCTGGCGCGCCAAATGTCGGATTTCGGGTTCCGGTAGACCCTTGAGGTTCGAACACTGGGGTGCGCGCGGAGATCTCTCCCCTACCGATCTACGTCCAATCTCCTCGCGTGATCTAAGCTGGAAACAACAAACAACACAAGGGACACGAGGCTTATACTGGTTCGGGCCACCATCGTGGTGTAATGCCCTACTCCAGTGTGTGGTGTGGTGGATTGCCTCAGGAGCTGATGATGAACAGTACAAGGGAAGAACAGCCTCGCGAGAGGTGTTCTTGAGCTAATGCGATGAACTGCTTTGGTGAGTTCAGTCGCCTCTCTCCCTCTCTCTATATGTCTAGGTGTGTCCCTCCTACTCTGTGGTGGCTAGCTCTATTTATAGAGGCACTGGGCCTCTCCCCAAATAATGAGTGGGAAGGGCGCCAACAATTGGCCGTTTTGAAGGGGAACATCTAGTACAAGTTATCCTGACCAAAGGTGGTCTTTGGCTGCCAAAAGCACTGGTGATGATGCCGTCTTGGGCTCCACGGTGACCTCCATCTTGCTGCTCTGTTGGTCTTGGTCTCGTTGCACCGGAATGGTAACCTTTGCCCGATGCCTTGGCCTGTGCTTGCCCCCTTTGCACCAAAGGGGAAATAAGGACACTGCGCAGGCCGGCGCCCGCCTAGTCTCTATCGTCATGCCTTGCATCACGGGCTCCTCGTGAGGTACCCCTGCCTTGATCTCTCCGCCTCCTCGTGAGCCTGCCTGATGAGGCTGCCTCTGAGGAAGTTTTCGGTCGTCCGCCCCGCGAGGCTTGGCCCCTCGTGAGGGTCTTGAGCTTGAGCTGATGAAGATGGGCCGCGCTGGGCCCCCACTTGAGCCACATCGCAGGCCGCAGGCAGGCAAGTCTGGGGACCCCCGTTCCCAGAACACCGACAACAACGCCTGGAAGTGCGCAGGACTCAAACCTTGAAATATCTCAAATAAACGGAGATTTCGACGCTAAAGATCCGAAGATGGTAGCGTATCGTAACGCAGTCATAAAAATGTCGGCCCAGTTTGAGGGGCTCGAGTTCCATCATGTGGCTCGAGAAAGTAATCAAGTGGCGGATGTTCTTGCTCGTATTGGCGCTAAGCGCGACCCCCTCCCACCTAATATCTTCTTGGAAATGCTCTTTAAGCCATCCGTGGTGTGGCAGTGGGAAAACGGCAACGCTAGTCCGGACCCAAACATAACCCCAGATCCCGGAAACACCAACATAACACCATCGGCGCATCTCATCATGGCAATCATTGCCCCATGGACCGAACCCTTCTTGGCCTTCCTTAATAGGAAGGAGCTTCCTAAGGACCAGAATGAGGCCCGCTGCATTGTCCAGTGCTCGAAGGCCTATAAGTTTCATGATGGAGAGCTCTACAAGAAAAGCACCACTGGAGTCCTTCAACGATGTATATCCGAGGAAGAGGGGCGGCAGCTCTTGGTTGAAATTCATGCCTGCCTCGGCGGGCACCACGCCGTAGCTCGGGCCCTTGTTATCAAGGCTTTCCGTACAGGGTTTTATTGGCCGTCGACCCGAGCGGACGCACAAGACCTTGTCCAACATTGCGTCGGATGCCAACTATTTGCCAATCAAAGCCATATGCCCGCCACTGCCCTACAAACAATCCCCATCACTTGGCCTTTCGCGGTCCGGGGACTTGACATGGTTGAACCCCTTAAAGGGGGAAGCCATAAGAAAAAATATCTGTTGGTTATGGTGGAAAAATTCACCAAGTGGATAGAGGTAAACCGGTCAAAACGGCTGAGTCCGGCCCAGTGATAGACTTCATATCCGATGTTGTGCACCGTTATGGTGTCCCACACAACATCATCACCGACAACGGCTCCAATTTCACAGCCGACGAGGTAAAAACCTGGTGTACTAATCTGGGTATTAAACTTGATTATGCCTCCGTCTACCACCCACAAACCAACGGTCAAGTCAAACACGCCAACGGTCTTATTATGAGCGGCATCAAGCCCAGACTAGTGTGGTCTTTAAAATAATCAGACAAGCACTGGGTTGAGGAGCTCGACTCCGTACTCTGGGGGCTGCGGACCACGCCCAACCGTACTACCGGGTACACACCTTTCTTCATGGTGTATGGTGCAGAGGCCGTATTGCTCTACGATATTATTCACGACTCACCTAGAGTGCGTATGTACAAAGAGAGAGAAGCCGAGCTCGATCGGTAGGACAGTCTAGATGCCCTGGAGGAGGAATGCGATGTCGCAAAAGCCCGTTAAGCAGTTTACCAACAGCAGGCTCGAAGATATCAAAGCAGAGAAGTATGGGCCAAGACTTACAACGTTGGCGAACTCGTTCTATGGCTCCCGGAGAAGAAAAAGGACAAACTCAAGCCCAAATGGGAGGGTCCCTTCATAATTGACGAAGTTCTCACAGGAGGAGCGTACTGTCTTCGCGATGCATTAGACAATCGCCTCGAGCCGAACCCTAGGAAGGCGGCCAGACTTCGGAGATTCTATGCCTAGCGCTCAACCCCTTGTTCGTCTCCTCCTCCCCTATAATTTCCATTGTTTTTTTCTCTTCTCCGATTACTTTCTTCTTTCTCGCTTTAAAGCTTTAGTGCGGCTAGACCGCACACCATTGGCACATACATCTTCAAATATGTACGCCACTTGTACCTGGGGGCTTCTCGGACAGAAGTTCCTGTCATTCCTTGAGCATCAAGCTCCTCACATATGAGTTTTTCCATATGTACCTTTTCTTTGCCATTATATGCATCGATATGACTTAAGTTTTGGCCAAGCTGGGTTGCCCGGCTCATGTGCTTATGCCCTACATTCCCGTTAGTTCGTCTAGGGCATAAAGGGAGTACCTCTGTGATTGTTACCGCCGGGTCATCCGGATGTGTACCTCAGACTGGGTGAAGCCGAAAGCTAGCGTTCTTAAGGGAATATTCGGTCGGTGAATTAAAGATGTTTTTAAGCTCACTCCATCATGCACCTCCAGAAGTTATACAAACCGTGGTGCTCACATCACAACTCGGACATGCGCATTAAATGCATGCACACCCAGGAAAAGGAACCCTTGACGGAACTATTCTCTCTGGAAGATGTTTCTTACGATATCAATGTAATATAACATAGCTAGCCAGATACAACTTGTCTGTTCAAGCAATTATGACCCCTACGCCTAGTTTTCCAGGCATACACGGCCTATTCGGCTGCGATGGTATTCGGAAACACTCCGCACCTTCGGGATCGGAGGCTGAAGCAAAAAGGTCTGTCATGACAAATGATATACAATTCAGCTAGATGGGGAAAGTACACAGTCACTTGGACTCAAAAACCTCCTCCTATACACCTTCCAACACGCAGTCTAACTTACAATCCTATTGGGAATTTCTTCCCCATTCGACCCTACCGGTCTGACTCGAGCCATGCGATTAGGATCCAGCTTGGTATATCGCGTCTTCACCATGGCCCAGGCCTCTCGCACACCCTCTCGGCATGCCGATATCTTTCACAGCCGGATACGCCGCCGTGCTCCCTTGAACAGCTCTACTAGCTGCTCCATGTTTCCTGGAGAGGGTCGGATGGCCATAAAGCCTTGGCTACACTCTACATCGACTGCCGAGCTTGCTCGTGCAACTGCGATAGAGCTTGCAGAAGATCACTCGATGATCCGGACACCTCCTCTTCGGGGCGGTACGTCAAAACACCTGCAATTACAGCTATATCAGCTACCGTTACCTCCAAAACTGTTATAGAACAAAAGTGGCTACATACTGAATATGCCGCCTTGCAGCCTCTTGTTCTCCTTCATGGAGTCAGCTAGCTGAGCTCGCACATCTTTCAGTTCTTCACCCAGTTTGGAGTTTGAGTCCTGGAGTTTCTTTTTCTCCTGAACGACTTTTGTCAATACACGCTGCCCGCTGATAGTAGCTTTTTGGCTTCGCGTTCTTCGCTTCGAGCGGCGTCCAGGTGCTCTTGTACTTGGTCTAAACAGCCGAACACAAATATTAGCACACAGATTCGCACTATCGGTGTATCATTATGAATTTTCGATAGAAGGAAACATTACCGGGAGATGCCTTATGTTTCTCCAGTTCGGCATTGGCAGCAAGCAGCCGGCGCTGACACTGTTCCAACTCCTGAGCTAGCTGGGTCTTCTTCTTCGTAAGCACCTGGTCATACAATGATCCTTAAATCAGTTGTTTCAACTCCTTTAAGTCTCGGGGGCTACTGGCATATGATTATCATAGTCAGACAAAATAAATTTACCTGCACGTCTTTTAAATGTTGCTTTGTGGCCTTGTTAATCCCATCTCGAGCAGCTCGGATGCACGCATCGGCCGAGTTGAAGGCATTAAAAGACTCTTCTGAAAAGCCAGGGTCTTGTAAAATGGCTCGGCGGCGCCGATGATTCATCACACTTGCCACTTTCGAGTTGGTGATGGATACATCATCTGAGTCCTCGGCCAGAGGACAGTCCGGCTTCGCCTCCGTATCGGCCCCCATCCTCATGGCAGGATTTCAATCCTGGCTGCGGGAAGTACGACCGCTTGAGCCTCCGGATATAGTCCGGCGCGTTTTTCTCCTGACACATGAATAACAGGAGGGTCACGGTTGGACGTGACTGCTCAGGTGCAGGTTGGCGAATTCATACCTCTTTGATGAGGGCATGGCCGTATCTTCGTTCGTTTTCCTCTTGGAAGCCTCGCCCGGAGTGGGGGACGCTCTCTTTGGAGGTACCCCTGGAGTAGTACGACGCGCCAAACCCTTCCCCTTTTGAGCACAAGACAGTGCGGTGGGTAAGAAGGAAGGAGAGATCTCTTTTGAACAATGTGTGTTCGGATCACTTACGTGTGAAGCCGGGAGAAGATCGGGGTAGTCAGCGATGATGGCCACTTCTGTGTCGTCATAGCTCGTCCGGTAAAACACCCCCTCCGCAAGCACCACTAATATATCCGGATCCTCTTCGAACCCGGGATCGAGCTCCCGATTGTGGTCCTATGGCTATGGGGCGGGACTATAAAATCCCTCGGTGACCTTTCACCAGTGCTGTCATATGAAAACAAGCTAGAAATTTATCAAAGTCAATTCCGAGATGGAAGAAGTAAAAACGGAGGGGTTGGACATTACCCAGCTGGGAGGGTTATACATAGAGTACCCGTCTCTAGATTTGACGCCGAGAAATTCCTTTTCCTCCCCTTTGAATAGTTTGGCTAATATGTTAGCCAAAGCGGCAGGGGTATCCGGACCTTTCCGGCCGCAGCGAGAGGCATCGTCCTCCCCATTGTATTGCCACATGGGAAGCCCTCTGTATTGGAGTGAATGAACCCCTCGCGCTATGGAAATCGCCATTACCTCGATTATTGCGAGTCTGGACTGGGTGAGCTCTTTTATCCTGCTCATCAGCTGGCGAACCTCCGCATCGTCTTCCTCTTCAAGACTCCGGGGACGCCGAGGGAGTCCTAGACTAGGGGGTGTCCAGATGGCTGGACTATACCTTCAGCCGGACTCTTGGACTATGAATATACAAGATTGAAGACTTCGTCCCGTGTCCGGAAGGGACTTTCCTTGGCGTGGAAGGCAAGCTTGGCGATACGGATATGTAGATCTCCTACCATCGTAACCGACTTTGTGTAACCCTAACCCTCTCCGGTGTCTATATAAACCGGAGGGTTTTAGTCCGTAGGACAACATACACAACAACAATCATACCATAGGCTAGCTTCTAGGGTTTAGCCTCTCTGATCTCGTGGTAGATCTACTCTTGTACTACCCATATCATCAATATTAATCATGCAGGATGTAGGGTTTTACCTCCATCGAGAGGGCCCAAACCTGGGTAAAACTTCGTGTCCCTTGCCTCCTGTTACCATCCGGCCTAGACGCACAGTTCGGGACCCCCTACCCGAGATCCGCCGGTTTTGACACCGACATTGGTGCTTTCATTAAGAGTTCCTCTGTGTCGTCGCCATCAGGCTTGATGGCTCCTACGATCATCAATGGCGATGCAGTCCAGGGTGAGACCTTCCTCCCCGGACAGATCTTCGTCTTCGGCGGCTTCGCACTGCGGGCCAATTCACTTGGCCATCTGGAGCAGATCGAAAGCTATGCCCCTGGCCGTCAGGTCAGATTTGGAAGCTTAAACTACACGGCTGACATCCGCGGGGACTTGATCTTCGACGGATTCGAGCCACTGCCGAGCGCGCCGCACTGTCACGACGAGCATGATCTAGCTCTGCCGCCGAACAGTGCCCTGGAGGCCGCACCCGCATCGGCTTCGACCCTTAATTCGGAGCCAACTGCGCCGATCGAGGATGGGTGGTTGGACGCCGCCTCGGGGGCTGCGATCCCAACGGCGATCGAGCCGAACACCAGCCCCGCACTCTGCGAGACTCGTGACTCCAAGGAGCCGGACTCCTCTCCGGACTCCGAACCCTCCGCGCCCCTGCCGATCGAATCCGATTGGGCGCCGATCATGGAGTTTACTGCCGCGGACATCTTTCAGCACTCGCCTTTCGGCGATATTCTGAAGACACTGAAGTCTCTCTCTTTATCAGGAGAGCCCTGGCCGGACTACGGTCAGCAAGGTTGGGATTCGGACGATGAAGAAATTCAAAGCCCACCCACCACCCACTTTGTAGCCACTGTCGACGACTTAACCGACATGCTCGACTTCGACTCCGAAGACATCGACGGTATGGACGCCGATGAAGGAGACGATGAAGAACCAGCGCCTATCAGGCCCTGGAAAGCCACCTCGTCATATGACATATACATGGTGGACACCCCAAAAGAAGGAGATGGCGATGGAACAGCGGAGGATGACCCCTCCAAGAAACAGCCTAAGCGCCGGCGTCAGCGGCGCCGCTCAAAATCCCGCCAAAACAAATACGGTGATTCCAGCACGGGAGATAATAATACTCCGGAAAGTGCCGAAGAAAACCCCCTCCAGCAAGATTTAGCACAGGAGGATGGAGAAACCAGCCCTCATGAGAGAGCGGCAGACAGAGAGGTCGAGGACGATAATTATATGCCTCCCTCCGAAGACGAGGCAAGCCTCGACGACGACGAATTCGTCGTGCCAGAGGATCCCGTCGAGCAAGAGCGTTTTCAACGCAGGCTTATGGCCACGGCAAGAAGCCTCAAGAAAAAACAGCAACAACTTAGAGCTGATCAAGATTTGCTAGTCGACAGATGGACTGAAGTCCTTGCGGCCGAAGAGCATAAACTCGAACGCCCCTCCAAGAGCTACCCAAAGCGCAGGTTGCTACCCCGATTAGAGGAGGAAGCACTTGATGCGGCCGACCGGCCACCTCGTGGCCGCGACAGAGAGGCCTCTCGGCCCTCCACTCAAGCCGCACCCCGTACCAAGGCACGGGAATATGCGCCGGACTTACGAGATATGTTGGAGGACAAGGCAAGGCAAACAAGATCGATCTACGGATCGCGTGGGCGCCCCACGGCTCGAGACGGTAACCGTCACGCCGGCCACAAATTCGGCAGGGCCGAACACAGTAGACAAAGCTCATTGGAGCTACGTCGTGATATAGCCCAGTACAGAGGCGCCGCACACCCACTATGCTTCACAGACGAAATAATGGATCATCAAATCCCCGAGGGTTTCAAACCCGTAAACATCAAATCATATGATGGCACAACAGATCCTGCGGTATGGATCGAGGATTATCTCCTTCATATCCACATGGCCCGCGGCGATGATTTCCACGCCATCAAATACCTCCCACTCAAGCTTAAAGGACCAGCTCGGCATTGGCTTAACAGCTTGCCAACAGATCAATCAGTTGTTGGGAGGACCTGGAAGCCGCATTCCTCGACAATTTCCAGGGCACTTATGTGCGACCCCCAGACGCCGATGACCTAAGTCACGTAATTCAGCAGCCAGAGGAATCGGCCAGGCAATTCTGGACACGGTTCCTAACAAAGAAAAATCAAATAGTCGACTGTCCGGACGCTGAGGCCCTAGCAGCCTTCAAGCACAATATCCGTGACGAGTGGCTTGCCCGGCACCTTGGACAGGAAAAGCCGAAGTCTATGGCAGCACTCACGACACTCATGACCCGCTTTTGCGCGGGAGAAGACAGCTGGCTTGCTCGTAGCAACAATATGACCAAGAACCCTGGTAATTCGGATACCAGGGACAGTAGTGGCAGGTCGCGTCGCAACAAGCAGAAGCGCCGCATTAACGGCGACAATACTGAGGATACGGCAGTTAATGCCGGATTCAGAGGCTCTAAATCCGGTCAGCGGAAAAAGCCATTCAAAAGGAATCCTAGGGGCCCGTCCAGTTTGGACCGAATACTCGACCGCTTGTGCCAGATACATGGCACCCCCGAAAAGCCGGCCAATCACACCAACAGGGATTGTTGGGTGTTCAAGCAGGCAGGCAAGTTAAATGCCGAAAATGAAGACAAGGGGCTGCATAGCGATGACGACGAGGAGCCCCGGCCGCCGAACAACAGTGGACAGAAGGGTTTTCCCCCACAAGTGCGGACGGTGAACATGATATACGCAACCCACGTCCCCAAAAGGGAGCGGAAGCGCGCGTTAAGGGACGTATACGCGGTAGAGCCAGTCGCCCCAAAGTTCAACCCATGGTCCTCCTGCCCGATCACCTTTGATCGAAGGGACCATCCCACTAGCATCCGTCATGGCGGATTCGCCGCATTGGTTCTAGACCCAATTATTGACGGATTTCATCTCACTAGAGTCCTTATGGACGGCGGCAGCAGCCTGAACCTGCTTTACCAGGATACAGTGCGGAAAATGGGCATAGATCCCTCGAGGATTAAGCCCACCAAAACGACCTTTAAAGGCGTAATACCAGGTGTAGAGGCCAACTGTACAGGCTCAGTCACACTTGAAGTGGTCTTCGGATCTCCGGATAATTTCCGAAGCGAGGAGTTAATCTTCGACATAGTCCCATTCCGCAGTGGCTATCACGCACTGCTCGGGCGAACCGCATTCGCCAAGTTCAATGCGGTACCGCACTACGCATACCTTAAGCTCAAAATGCCAGGCCCTCGAGGAGTAATTACGGTCAATGGAAACACCGAACGCTCCCTCCGAACGGAGGAGCACACGGCGGCCCTTGCAGCAGAAGTACAAAGCAGCCTCTCCAGGCAGTTCTCCAGTCCGGCCATTAAACGACCGGACACCGTCAAGCGCGCCCGGAGTAACCTACAACAAGACCGCCTGGCACGACCCGAGCAGGCGTAGCAATGCGGCCCCAACCCCAGCCCTCGCAAAAATGCGATACCAGTACTTCGCGTACATAACTACGCTCTAGAAATACCATGGGTACAGGGGGAGGGGCACCATCACGGCACGCCCGAAACACGGCTTAAACCGCACCAGGGGCTGCCGATTTTTTAATTTTCTCTTACTTTCAGGACTCCACTCTTCGGAAGGCCTGTTCGGCAGTTCAATTGCCGCACAAACGATGCAAGAACCAGGGAAGCAGACAAGCCACGCCGCATTACGGAACTCCCAGGTGGTCTCTATCACGAGCAGTATACCTGTTTCGCATACTATTCCGCAGCTTGCCCCTGGAACGGACATGTTACATAGTCCAACCTTTTGCTTATCGCATTATTTGTATCGTTCTGCTTTGATCGCAGCCCTCTTTAATAAACAATGCATAGCTTTTGTCTATTTTTGCATTACTCTTTTTTAATATATGTTCCTTAACGACATGTTGCATCCGTACACTTTGGTACGACCAAAATACGCCAGGGGCTTTAGTACCCCTCAATATGGTGTGAGAAGTCCGAACACTTTAACAAGTGCGGCACCCCGAACTTATAGCATTATATGCATCGGCTCCGAATCATGTCTTGGGTCAATAGTTGGGTTTGCCCGGCTCCTATGTTTTGGTGCCTTACGTTCCGCTATATCGGCTAAGGTAGCACTAGGAGAACCACTGCGATTGTGCCCCAGTTGAGCTGGGTCGAGCACCTCAGTGGAGAAAGCTAAAACTGACTGTCATGATGAAGCGAGAGCTGGTCGCTGTTCGAGAGGTTTTTCGAGTCCCTAAAGACTTATGCCGCTTAGAGCGAGGAGCCGGCTCTGTCCGGCCAAGGCGTGGATAGCGCCCCGAACTCGGTCTTCCGAATACCAGGGGCTTCGCCGAAATTTAAAATTATAGAATTCTATGGCTAAGTGAGAGTGTTCACGCATTATAGTCCGATTGCCTTGTTCGTTGGGCTGAGCGCCTCCCTCGAAGGACCCAAACATGGGAAAAAGAGCGCTCAGGTTTATCCCCGAACACCCCAGCACTAGCGGCACGGGGGCAGAAGCCGACGACTTGCCATCTCTCAGAATTGATAAACAGCCGCACAGAAGGTAATATTTTAAATTCCAACAGCATTGCTTAGCGCATATGAACAAGTTTTCAGCGCACAGGACAAAACGAGCAAGTTTCACTCAAAAATTACATCCCTAGAACATTCATCCGCCACAAGGCAGGCACCCTTCAGAACATCCTTATAATAATTCTCGGGCTTGCGATGCTCTTTCCCCGGCGGTGGCCCGTCCTTCACAAGCTTCTCAGCATCCAGCTTGCCCCAGTGCACCTTAGCACGGGCAAGGGCCCTACGGGCACCTTCAATGCAGACGGAGCGCTTGATGACTTCGAGCCTTGGACAGGCCTCCACCAGCCGCCGCACCAGCCCGAAATAGCTCCCAGGCAGAGCCCCTCCAGGCCACAGCCGAACTATGAGGCCCTTCATGGCCTGTTCGGCCGCCTTGTGGAGCTCGACCAGTTGCTTCAGCTGGTCGCTCAGGGGCACGGGGTGTCCGGCCTCAGCATACTGAGACCAGAACACCTTCTCTGTCGAGCTGCCCTCCTCGGCTCGATAGAATGCGGCGGCATCGGACACACTCCGGGGAAGATCTGCGAACGCTCCTGGAGAGCTCCGGATTCGGGTAAGTAACAAGTAACTCACGTTTATGTGTTTGCTTTGCATAAAGAATGCCTTACCCGCCGCTATCTTCTTCACCTCATCCAACTCCTGGAGGGTCTTCTGGGATTCGGCCTTGGCAGACTTGGCATTTTCAATAGCCACCGCGAGCTCGGACGCTCGCGTCTTTGAGTCAAGCTCCAAACTCTCATGTTTTTCCATGAGAGCCTGGAGCTCTTGCCGTACCTTGCCAACCTCGGCCTCATACTTCTCCCGCTCGGTGCGCTCCGTGGCCGCCCTCTTCTCGGCCTCGACCAGCGCTTGCTTAAGGGTCGCCACCTCAGACGTGGCCCCTACAATAGCCACGATAATCCTGTCATTTTTTGCAATTGCACCTTTTTATATATATTTAAACAAGGTATTTCTTACCTTCATTGTCCTCGAGCTGCTTCTTGGCACGCCCGAGCTCTTGCTCGGACCGCTCGAGGTTCTGCTTTAGCGTGTCCACTTCCGCAGTCAGTGCGGCGGACGCAAGCAGAGAAGCCTGCATACGCATATTGACTCCTTTTTGTTAGACTCCTGCGAATTTTATTTGATCCTCTATTCGGCTTTTCTTCCCGAACGCCAAACAGAGCATCAGGGGCTACTGTCTATGCGGTAATATTATTTACACATTCTTTACTTACCTCAAAGCCTGTTAAAAGGCTAGTACAAGCTTCAGTCAGTCCGCTCTTGGCGGACTGAACCTTCTGGACCACCGCACTCATAATGGTGCGGTGCTCCTCGTCGATGGAGGCGCCTTGGAGCGCCTCCAACAGATTGTCCGGCGCCTCCGGTTGGACGGGGGTCACCGGCACGGTGGGCTTGCTCCTCTTGGAAGGAGGTCCCCCGCCGGACTCTGGAACCTTTGAAGGTTCCGGAGCGGTGTCCGGCCTAGAGCCGGACTTGGAGCCCTGGGGGGTTTCATCCCCTTTACTCCTGGAGTCCGTGAGGTCGCCTTGCGGCGCCTCCAGGACCACCTCCTCCCGGCTTGGAACCTGTTGGGACAACACTTCGGTGTCGTCCGTAGGGCGGGGGGAGGAAGCCGTCGGAAGCGAGTTCACATCCGACGAGTCCAGTGAGCCGCTCGACGACACGTCGAGCCGGTCTTTGGGTGGGCTGCATAAACATATTCGACATAAGGGAAACCTATGCAATAAACGAATACTATGAATTACTCTGGTATCCGGATACTTACGATTTTTCCAGGGGCTTGGCCCTGGGCGGCCGCTCCTCTCCGTCGTTGTTGGCGTCGGTGGAATAGTCCTGAGGAAGGGTTTTCCCCTTCTTGGACCCTCCGGCCTCCCTAGAGAGGGTGGCCTTCCTTTTCTTCTCTCCTCCCACTGGAGGGGGAGAGGTCTCTTCTTCTTCCTCCTCGTCTTCATGGGAGGAATGCGCCTCGAAACCGTCAGATGATGGGTCCGACACCTCCTGGCGTCGGGCACTCTTTCGAGTCCCCGTGGCCTTTTTCGCGGCCTTCTTCTCCGGCACCACATAGGGTGCCGGAACCAGCAGCTTCGCCAAGCGAGCGTCCGCTGGGCCTTCGGGCAAAGGAACCGGACAGTTGATCTGTCCGGACGTCTCCTGCCAATCCTGTCAAAGGAAAGGGAGCTTAGATCCCGCATGGAGTCAAACTATGAAAAACCGATACCCTGTAAAAGGAAAAAACAACTTACCGCATGAGCGTGACACTGTGTACTGAATCCGCGATCCTCGATAGCAGATGCGGGGGCCTCGGCGCCCTTGAAAAGCACCTTCCAGGCATCTTCGTACGTCGTGTCGAAGAGCCTGCTCAGAGTTCGGTGCCGCGCCGGGTCGAACTCCCACAGGTTGAAAGCCCGTTGTTGACACAGGAGGATCAGGCGGATGAGCATAACCTGGACTACGTTGACAAGTTTGAGCTTCTTGTCCACCAGGGTTTGGACGCATGTTTGGAGTCCGATCAGCTCTCCTTTTTTACCCCACGACAGGCCCGTCTCCTTCCAGGAGGTGAGCCGCGTAGGGGGTCCGGATCGAAACTCGGGGGCTGCGACCCATTCGGGGTCGCGCGGCTCGGTGATGTAAAACCACCCCGATTGCCACCCCTTCAGGGTCTCCACAAAGGAGCCCTCGAGCCATAAGACGTTGGCCATCTTGCCCACCATGGCGCCTCCGCACTCCGCCTGGTTGCCGCGCACCACCTTCGGCTTGACATTGAAAGTCTTGAGCCATAGGCCGAAATGGGGGCGGATGCGGAGGAAAGCCTCGCACACGACGATAAACGCTGAGATGTTGAGGACAAAGTTCGGGGCCAGATCGTGGAAATCCAGGCCATAGTAGAACATGAGCCCCCGGACAAATGGGTGAAGAGGGAAGCCCAGTCCGCGGAGGAAATGGGGGAGGAACACCACCCTCTCATGGGGCCTAGGGGTGGGGATGAGCTGCCCCTTTTCGGGAAGCCGGTACGCAATGTCGTTAGACAAGTATCCGGCCTTCCTCAGTTTTTTGATGTGTCCCTCCGTGACGGAGGAGACCATCCACTTGCCTCCCGCTCCGGACATGGCTGGAGAAGGTTGAGGTGGGGAGTGCGGACTTGGGCGCTGGAGCTCGAGTGCGCGAGAATGGATAAGCAAGGGAGGAAGAAGGCGTAGGTGAAAAGGTGGATCCTTATCCCCTTATATGGGTGGACGCAACTACGTGTCCCCACCAGCCTGGTAAAACTCGCTTATCTCCAAGCGCCGTAATCAATGGCGCGGTTGGGTTACCCACGCCCGTATTGATGAGAATCCCGGAATAAGGGGACACGATCTCTGCTTTAACAAGACGTGCCAAGGAAACCGCCTCGCATGACGCGCTGAGGTGGGATAATGAAATGACTCGGATAAAGGCTTGGCCGTGGTGTGTCGCGCTACGGAATACGTCAGCAGATTAGATTTGTGTAAATATTATTCTCTCTATGGCAATATGTGGAAACTTATTTTGCAGAGCCGGACACTATCTTTGTGTTCAAAATCTTCTATGAAGTACTTGGAGGAGGAACCCGCCTTGCAATGCCGAAGACAATCTGCCGCCGGACTCGTCGTCATTGAAGCCTGGTTCAGGGGCTACTGAGGGAGTCCTGGATTAGGGGGTGTCGGATGGCCGGACTATACCTTCAGCCGGACTCCTGGACTATGAAGATACAAGATTGAAGACTTCGTCCCGTGTCCGGAAGGGACTTTCCTTGGCGTGGAAGGCAAGCTTGGTGATACGGATATGTAGATCTCCTACCATTATAACCGACTTTGTGTAACCCTAACCCTCTCCGGTGTCTATGTAAACCGGAGGGTTTTAGTCTGTAGGAAAACATACACAACAACAATCGAACCATAGGCTAGCTTCTAGGGTTTAGCCTCTCTAATCTTGTGGTAGATCTACTCTTGTACTACCCATATCATCAATATTAATCAAGCAGGACGTAGGGTTTTACCTCCATCGAGAGGGCCCGAACCTGGGTAAAACTTCGTGTTCCTTGCCTCCTGTTACCATCCGGCCTAGACGCACAGTTCGGGACCCCCTACCCGAGATCCGCCGGTTTTAACACCGACAGACGCCAACTGTGGCGTTTCTTCAGCGGGATGCGCGCAAATTCAGGGAGACTCTTTCGAATCGGGTCAGGAAGCGCAACGTCCTCTATATAAAACCATTTGGAGGGACATTCATCAGGTGGCTTCCTTGGTGTGCCAGATGGGTATCCGGTATCGGCAACGTGCCATACTTCGGCTCCGCCCACTTCGAATATCGACCCTTCGTGATTGCATGGGACGAGACAGAACAACTTCCTCCACAACTCGAAACGAGCCTCGACGCCCAGGAAAAGTTCGCATAAAGCAACGTAACCCGCAATATGCAGAATAGAGGCTGGAGTGAAGTTGTGCAGCTGGAGGCCATAGTATTCTAGAAGCCCTCGAAGGAATGGATGGATTGGAAATCCGACACCTCTTAGCAGGTAGGGGACAAAACACACTCGCTCCCCCTCGGACGGATTGGGGAAGTCCTCTGCCTAAGTCCCCTCATTGAAGAAAACTAGCCCCGTTCGAACAGGGACTAGATCTGCATGGGGAAGGAATCCCTGCATTTGCAACTTTGTCAATCGACTATGAGACACGGAACACCTCTCCCACTCGCTTTTCTCTGGGACGGGACGAGCGGAGGAGCTGGGAACACTGGCCATGCTGGAATAGTTTCTCCTGAGCAGTCTCTGGGGATTTTTTCTGCGTAGCGCTGAATGGATCTGGAATCCAATCTCTTTAAATAGGCGCTCTTCCTTGCATGGCTGGGGTGTTATTCACAAAAATGCCTTGACTTTCCACATTCACTCGACACGTGGAGGACAAAGACTATTCAACGCACAGAAGCCAAGGAGGCGACATCGGAACAAATGCCGAATATATCACTTGGAGATCATCGAAGGTAGAACCCGCCTTGCAATGCCGAAGACAATATGTGTGCCGAGCACCTCGCTATTGAAGACTGGTTTGGGGGCTACTAAGGGAGTCCTGGACTAAGGGGTCCTCGGGCGGCCGGCCTGTTATCCATGGGCCGAACTGATGGGTTGTGAAGACATGAAGACCGAAGATTGCACCGTGTCCGGATTGGACTCTACTTAGTGTGGAAGGCAAGCTTGGCGACCGAAGATTCCTTTTTATGTAACCGACTCCATGTAAACCCTAGATCCTCTCGATGTCTATATAAACGGAAGGGGATAGTACGGAAAGGACACCACATATACTCATTACCATATTCATAGGCTAGATTTCTAGGGTTTAGCCATTACGATCTCGTGGTAGATCGACTCTTGTAATACTCATATTCATCAAGATCAATCAAGCAGGAAGTAAGGTATTACCTCCATAGAGAGGGCCCGAACCTGGGTAAACATCGTGTCCCCTGTCTCATGTTACCATCGATCCTAGACGCACAGTTCGGGACCCCCAACCCGAGATCCGCCGATTTTGACACCGATAGCTCGCCGGAGACGAGCTCACGCTGGCGGTCGAAGCACTGGCCCATCGAGGACGGCGCCAGGGAGAGCGGGAGGGGTAGCGGGCGCGTGCAGTGGGTGCAGGCGGAGGTGCTGAGCACGACGGGGTTGTCGGGTGCGAGTGCCGTGAGCCATGGCCATGGCGGCGAGGAGCTCGGGCACGATGGTGGGAGCAGCTATGGGGGAAGAAGAGAAGCGCTAGGAGAGGGGAAAAAGGGTGGGTGGCTCACAGTGAGGCACACAGTGGCTGGCGACAACTTAGTAGCAGCAGGGGGTGGCCGGAGTGGACGGCGACGGCGATGACCGAAGCGGAGGAAGGTGGCGATCCAGCGTGGCAGAGGGACTCCAAGGTCCATGGCGTGGTCGCGGTCGTCGTGTTCGAGGACAAGGGGGGATCCTGGAAGCAGGCAGATGGAGGACAGACGCCGGTGGCGACGCGCATGGCAAGACCGCGGCGACGGCTATGCCTGGGCCGATGCGACGCGGCGTGGAAGATCTGGGGGAGGGGGAGAGAAAGGAGTGGGAAGCCGGGAGGGCGAGTGGGTGGATGAGAGTGGGGGAGCTCGAGGGGGCATGGCTCTCGCCCTTATCCCCTCGGCACGGCGCCAGCGAGGTGTTGTGGCGGGGACGTGCGGGAGGAGCCCCGGTCGGTTGAACAGGGGAGGAAGAGAGCAACCGGGGGGAGGTGGGCCGGCTGGCTGGGGTGGGCTAAAGCACAATGGGGAAAGGGGGGCTTCTCTCTTCTCCTTTTTCTCCTTCTTTGGTTTCTGTTTTTATTTTATAAACATAGATGGGTAAGAAATTATTGGGCATGCTATTTACTTAGGAAAAATATGGGAATTGCCCCTTTTATTCCCTGGTGATCTTAGACAGTGCCACAAATATTTTGGAGACCATAAGAATTCATTTGGTAATTTTCATAAATAGGATAACATTTAAAAATGCTGAATTGGTGCTGTTATATTTGCTAATGCTCATCTTTGCACAAAAGTGATGTTGTTTTCCTTAACAAATAATTGTTATGGAATTTTTGACAAATGATGAACATTTTTCTAGCAACTTTTGAGCAACTTCAAACTTCACTCGAATTTGAATTGACTGGAATTTCAAATGGGATATTGAACAAAGGTGATTAAGCACTGTTTGGAAAAATGATTAGTTTAATCAGAGAGGGTTACTGTAGCATGACACCGGGGGTGTTACACAAGCCCTCAGGGCGCGCCTAGGAGGCTTGTGGCCTCCTCGGGACTCCTCTGGCCCCCTGCTCCAAGTTCCATGGATGTCTTCTAGTCCAAGAAAAATCATCGCGAAAGTTTTCTTCCATTTGGACTCCGTTTGATATTCCTTTTCTGTAAAACTCAAAAACAAGGGGAAAATAGAAACTGGCACTCAGCTCTAGGTTAATAGGTTAGTCCCAAAAATAATATAAAATAGCTTATTAATGCATATAAAACTTCCAAAACAAATAATATAATATCATGGAACAATTAAAAATTATAGATACATTGGAGACGTGTCATGGACCATGGGTCCACTTTTGTCATATATTAAATCCAAAAATACCTTGTTGTAATTTATTTACAATTATTTTATTTTGTGTTTTATTTATCTATCTATCACTATCAGATTTGATCCTTGCAAATAATCGCCAAGGGGATTGACAACCTCCTTGATCGCATTGGGTGCAAGTATTTGCTCTTTTGTGTGTAGGTGTTGCTAACGAGGTTTCGCGTGGTTCTCCTACTGGATTGATAAACTTTATTCTTAACTCAAGGAAATACTTATCTTTACTGTACTGCATCATCCTCCCCTCTCTGGGGAAATCCTAATGCAGCTCACTCATGACCCACAAGTATAGGGGATCAATTGTAGTCCTTTTGATAAGTAAGAGTGTCAAACCCAACGAGGAGCAGAAGGAAATAACAAGTGGTTTTCAGCAAGGTATTCTCTACAAGCACTAAAATTGTCGGTAAACATATAGTTTAATAGCAAGATAATTTGTAACGAGCAAGTAACGGTAATGATAAATAATATGAGCAAGGTAGTCCAATCCTTTTGTGGCAAAGGATAGGCCAAAACGGTCTCTTATGATAAGCAAAGCGTTCTTGAGGGTACACGGGATTTTCATCTAGTCACTTTCATCATGTTGGTTTAATTCATGTTCGGTATTTTGATAATTTGATATGTGGGTGGACCGGTGCTTAGGTGTTGTGCTTACTTGAACAAACCTCCTACTTATGATTAACCCTCCCGCAAGCATTCACAACTACGAGAAAAGTATTAAGAATAAATTCTAACCATAGCATTAAACTTTTGGATCCAATCGGTCCCTTACGGAATAGCGCATAAACTAGGGTTTAAGCTTCTGTCACTCTCGCAATCCATCATCTAATTGGTACTCCACAATGCATTCCCTTAGGCCCAAATATGGTGAAGTGTCATGTAGTCGACGTTCACATGACACCACTAAGGGAATCACAACATACATATCATCAAAATATCAAACACATATCAAGTTCACATGATTACTTACAACAAGATATATCCCGTGACATCAAGAGCAAAAGTAACTACTCACAAATGATAATCATGCTCAAGTTCAGAGGGGTATTAAATAGCATAATGGATATGATCATATAATCTTCCACCAAATAAACCATATAGTAATCAAGTACAAGATGTAATCAACACTACTAGTCACCCACAAGCACCAATCTAAGGTACCGGTGCAAAGATTGAACACAAGAGATGAACTAGGGTTTGAGAGGAGATGGTGTTGTTGAAGATGTTGATTAAGATTGCCCTCCCCAAGATGGGAGAGTGATACGTCTCCAACGTATCTATAATTTTTGATTGTTCCATGCTATATTATATTCTATTTTTGACATTATTGGGCTTTATTATACACTTTATATTATTTTTCGGACTAACCTACTAACCGGAGGCCCAGCCCAGAATTGCTGTTTTTTTGCCTATTTTAGGGTTTTGAAGAAAAGGAATATCAAACGGAGTCCAAGCGGAATGAAACCTTCGGGAACGTGATTTTCGGAACGAACATGATCCAGAGGAGTTGGACCCTACGTCAAGAAATCAACCTGGAGGCCACGAGGTAGGGGGGCACGCCTACCCCCCCCCCCCAGGCGCGCCCTCCACCCTCGTGGGCCCCTTGTTGCTCCACCGACGTATTCCTTCCTCCTATATATATACCTACGTACCCCAAACGATCAAATACAGAGCCAAAACCCTAATTCCACCGCCGTAACTTTCTGTATCCACGAGATCCCATCTTGGGGCCTGTTCCCGAGCTCCGTCGGAGGGAGCATCGATCAAGGAGGGCTTCTACATCAACACCATAGCCCTTCCGATGAAGTGTGAGTAGTTTAATTCAGACCTTCGGGTCCATAGTTATTAGCTAGATGGCTTCTTCTCTGTTTTTGGATCTCAATACAAAGTTCTCCCCCTCTCTTGTGGAGATCTATTCGATGTAATCTTCTTTTGCGGTGTGTTTCTTGAGATCGATGAATTGTGGGTTTATGATCAAGTTTATCTATGAAAAATATTTGAATCTTCTTTGAATTCTTTTATGTATGATTGGTTATCTTTGCAAGTCTCTTCGAATTATCAGTTTGGTTTGGCCTACTAGATTGATCTTTCTTGCAATGAGAGAAGTGCTTAGCTTTGGGTTCAATCTTGCGGTGTCCTTTCCCAGTGATAGTAGGGGCAGCAAGGCACATATTGTATTGTGCCATCGAGGATAACAAGATGGTTTTTTTATCATATTGCATGAATTTATCCCTCTACATCATGTCATCTTGCTTAAGGCGTTACTATGTTCATAAACTGAATACTCTAAATGCATGCTGGATAGCGGTCGATGTGTGGAGTAATAGTAGTAGATGTAGGCAGGAGTTGGTCTACTTGTCTCGGACATGATGCCTATATACATGATCATACCTAGATATTCTCATAACTATGCTCAATTCTGTCAATTGCTCAACAGTAATTTGTTTACCCACCGTAAAATACTTATGCTCTTGAGAGAAGCCACTAGTGAAACCTATGGCCCCCGGGTCTATCTTCATCATATTAATCTTCCAACACTTAGTTATTTTCATTGCCTTTTATTTTACTTTGCATCTTTATCATAAAAATACCAAAAATATTATCTTATCATATATATCAGATCTCACTCTCATAAGTGACCGTGTAGGGATTGACAACCCCTTATCGCGTTGGTTGCAAGGATTTATTTGTTTTGTGTAGGTGCGAGGGACAGGCGCGTAGCCTCCTACTGGATTGATACCTTGGTTCTCAAAAACTGAGGGAAATACTTATGCTACTTTGTTGCGTCACCCTTTCCTCTTCAAGGGAAAACCAATGCAGTGCTCAAGAGGTAGCAGAGAGTTGTTGGTGATGATGTTGACGATGATTTCCCCCTCCGGGAGGGAAGTTCCCCCAGCAGAATCGCTCCACCGGAGGGCAAAAGTGCTCCTGCCCAAGTTCCACCTCGAGACGGTGGCGCTTCGTCCCGAAAGTACTCTCCTTATTTTCTAGGTCAAAAGGACTTATATAGCAGAAGAGGGGCACCAGAGGTGGGCCGAGGAGGGCACAATCCACCAAGGTGCGCCTCGGCTCCCTGGCGCGCCCACCTGGTAGGGCCCCTCTGGTGGTTATTTGCTCAAATATTCCTCATATATTCCAAAATAATTCTCCGTAAATTTTCAACTCATTTGGAGATGTGGAGAATAGGCAACTCTGGCGCAGCTTTTCCAGGTCCAGAATTCCAGCTGCCGGTATTCTCCCTCTTTGTGTGAACCTTGCATATTATGAGAGAAAAGGCATTATAATTACTCCAAGAGGCATTATTACGCATAAAAACATAGTAAATAACATTAGGTAAACATGATGCAAAATGGACGTATCAACTCCCCCAGGCTTAGACCTCGCTTGTCCTCAAGCGAAAAACCGATATCAAACAAGACGCCCACATGCTTAGAGAGAGAGGTGTCGATAAGAACAAAATACGGACATAGAAGCATCATGTATATTATTGTAATATAAACAAACTTTATTATTGAACTTTTCATATGAAACTTTATCATATAACTCCTCATGAGCAAGTAACAATTCATCACAACATCGAAGTATAAAGCGTAAAATCTATTGAAAACCAACAAACTATGTTCTCATTCAACTTTGCAACTACAATTCATCATATTTTTAGGAAGGGTCGCGTATCAGAGTCTTTTGGCAAGTCCACATACTCAACCATCATATAGTCTTCTATGATTGCTAACACTCACCGCATAACCATGAGCAAAAAGTTTCAACCAGACACATAGGAAGATATGAGCTTATAGTTTCGCCTACCAGCGTATTAACCTCAAGGATGATGTTAACAATAATAACTTATGCCCGCCCATATTCAACTGGATATATGGGCCTAGATCTTTCCTCACCACATGATGCTGGCAAAAGAGAAAATAAAAATGAATAGGAAAGAATACTTTAACTCTTGCATAAAAGTAAATACATAAAAGTAAAAGATAGGCCCTTTGCAGAGGGAAGCAGAGGTTGCCATGCGCTTTTTGGTTGTATGCTCAATCTATTAGTGCAAAAGAACGTCACGTTATATTTCCCCTTGTGGTAGCAACCTTTACTATGTAGTCTGTCGCTTTTATTATTTTGCCATCACAAGTTCGTACAACGCTCAATTTTCTCTTACACTAAATGACCTAATACATTTAGAAGCAATTTTTATTGCCTTATTGCACCGATGACAACTTACTTGAAGGATCTTACTCAATCCATAGGTAGGTATGGTGGACTCTCAAAATAAGATTTGGGTTTAAGGGTTTTTGGATGCACAAGTAGTATTTCTACTTGGTGCGGAATTTCTGGCTAGCAAAGATAGCGGGCAAGCACCACATTTTAAAGAATCTATAACAATATAACTTCAATGTGAATATGGACAAACATAAATCATTACGTTGTCTTCCTTTTCCAACATCAACAATTTTGGCATGTAATATTTTGATGGGGGCTCACAATCATAAACGATGTCCAAGATAGTGTATTTGAATGTGAATCTTCTCTTCCCTTATTAATTCTTTCATGAATTGCATCATTGACCAATGCTCTGTTTGTCAATCTCCATTAAATTTTACTACTTATACTCTTCCTTATGTGATGTCATTACTTACCATAAGATAAGCATGTGATCTTTTTCATTTATTTTCCTTTCTTTTTATTGGAACATGAAAGTAAAGAAAGCAAAACTCAAACTAAACTTTATTATATAACTCGCACATGATTACAAGGATAGAAAGATCACTAAGCAAACACTTGAAGAAATATCAAACTAAATTTGTATTCAACTAAATCAAAAGATAACTAAAGACCAAACTAAGATAAATAAAGGCAAAAGATAGTGGTGATGATACGATACCGGGGCACCTCCCTCAAGCTTAGCACAAGCCAAGGGGAGTGCCCATGCCCGATACTCAAGTCTCCTTTGGTGGTGAAGAAGAAGGAGGTGGTGTCGGATCACGAGTTCCGGCAAAACCCTCAAGGTTCGTACACTGGGGTGCGCACGAAGATCTCCCCCTACCGATCCACGTCCTAGCTTCGCTATGATCTCAAGGACTAACTCGACGAGCTCGCAACACAAAGGACACAAGATTTATACTGGTTCGGGCCACCGTTGTGATGTAATACCCTACTCCGGTGTGGTGGTGGTGGATTGCCTCTTGGGCTGAGGATGAACAGTACAAGGGGAAGAACAGCCTCCTGAGGCGAGGTGTTCTTGTGCTTGGTGAGCTTGTGGGAGTGAGGATGGATCGATCTCTCTCCGCTCTACGTGGTGGCTAGTCCTATTTATAGAGGCCCTGGTCCGCTCCCCAAATATTGAGCAGGAAGGGAGCCAACAATGGCCAATTTGAAAGGGGACAGCTAGTACAAGTTATCCTGACAAAAGCAGTCTTCGCCTGCCAAAGGCTCTAGTGGTGATGCCGTCTTGGGCTCCATGGTGACCTCCGTCTTGCCGTCCCGCTGGTCTTAGTCTCGTTGCACTGATACAGAAGCCTTTGCTTGACGCCTCGGTACTCTGCGCCTGTGCTTGCTTCCTTAGCAACAAAGAGGAAACAAGGACACTGTGCGCGCTGGCGCCCGCCTGGCGCCTGCCTGATCTGGATCATCATGGCTCACGTCATTAGAACCTCACGAGGTTGGCCTGGCCTTGATCTCTCAGCCCCTCGTGAGCCAGCCTGGTGAGGCCGCTCCTGAGGAGGTCTTGCGTCGTCTGCCTCGCGAGGTTCTTGAATGCTTGTTGGTGAAGATGGACCATACGGGCCCGCTCGCAAAGCCACGCCGTGGGCCGTAGGCAGGCAAGTCTGGGGACACCCGTTCCCAGAATGCCCACAGTAGCCCCTGGGCCCAAGGCGCGCTCGGGCTTGGCTTCGAGGCGAAGCCAAGGGGCAAGTGCAGAGCGTCGCGGGCCCCAATAGCCTGAGGCCTTGGTCAACGCGTGGCGGTTGATTGGACGTGGGCGTCTCCGCTTCCCCACACAGCCTCGGCAACTACCCGACTGACGAGTCCCTACTGCATGCAAGGAAAAACCATCGTTATTACCTTAGATCATGGAGGCCGGCGGTTGTCCTCCATTTGGCTATAAATGGGAGCGGTCATGGCGCCGATACGGAGGTTCTCGACTGCGAAGAGGGCAAGGCTCCCGTCAGCGAGCCCGAGCTGCTCCCGCCGAAGAAGAGGAGGTCCCATCGCCGCAGGATGGTCATGAGGCCGGTGGTGTCACGGCCATGGTACGAGAGGCCGCCTCCTGGGTACCTGTTGCCCTTGTATTCTCACGCCAATGATTCTGGAGGGAGGAGCTATTGGGAACGTAGTAATTTAAAAAAATCTCCTACACACACAGGATCATGGTGATACATAGCAACAAGAGGGGAGAGTGTTGTCCACGTACCCTCGTAGACCGTTAAGCGGAAGCGTTATAACAACGCGGTTGATGTAGTCGTACGTCTTCACGATGGACCGATCCTCAGTACCGAACGTACGGCACCTCCGTGTTCAGCACACGTTCAGCTCGGTGACGTCCCACGAACTCATGATCCAGTAGAGCTCGGGGAAGAGTTTCATCAGCACGACGGCGTGGTGACGATGTTGATGAAGTTACCGCAGCAGGGCTTCGCCTAAACACCGCTACAGTATGACCGAGGTGGATTATGGTGGAGGGGGGCACCGCACACGGCTGGGAGAGATCTTTGTGATCAACTTGTGTGTCTAGAGGTGCCCCCCTGCCCCTGTATATAAAGGAGCAAGGGAGAGGCCGGTCGGCCCTTGTTGGCGCGCTTAGGAGGAGGAATCCTCCTCCTAGTAGGAGTAGGATTCCTCCCTTTCCTACTCCTACTAGGAGGGGGAAAGGCAGGGAGAGAAAGAGAAGGAAAGGGGGCGCCGCCCCCCCTTCTCCTAGTCCAATTCAGACAGGGGGAAGGGGGCGCGCTGCCTGCCCTAGGCCGGCCCCTCTCTCTTTCCCTTATGGCCCAACAAGGCCCATTAGCCCCCGGGGGGTTCCGGTAACCCCTCTGGTACTCCGGTAAAATCCCGTTTTCACCCGGAACTATTCCGATGTCCAAATGTAGGTTTCCAATATATCAATCTTTATGTCTCGACCATTTCGAGACTCCTCATCATGTCCGTGATCAAATCCAGGACTCCGAACTACCTTCGGTACATCAAAACATATAAACTCATAAAACCGATTGTCAGTGCCAAAACCGGCGGATCTCAGGTAGGGGGTCCCGAACTGTGCGTCTAGGCCGGATGGTAACAGGAGGCAGGGGACACGATGTTTTACCCAGGTTCGGGCCCTCTTGATGGAGGTAAAACCCTACGTCCTGCTTGATTAATATTGATGATATGGGTAGTACAAGAGTAGATCTACCACGAGATCAGAGAGGCTAAACCCTAGAAGCTAGCCTATGGTATGATTGTATGTTGTCCTACGGACTAAAACCCTTCGGTTTATATAGACACCAGAGAGGGTTAGGGTTACACAAGGTCGGTTACAAAGGAGGAGATATCCATATTCGTATTGCCTAGCTTGCCTTCCACGCCAAGTAGAGTCCCATCCGGACACGAGACGAAGTCTTCAATCTTGTATCTTCATAGTCCAATAGTCCGGCCAATAGAGATAGTCCGGCTGTCCGGAGACCCCCTAATCCAGGACTCCCTCAGTAGCCCCCAAACCAGGCTTCAATGATGATGAGTCCGGTGCGCAGTATTGTCTTCGGCATTGCAAGGCGGGTTCCTCTCCAAATTCTGTGCACCTATCGAAATAGTGTCTGGTCTCTTGTGAATGTTGGACTCCTTGGCTTCCACGCCCAATAATGGCCACTTTCCACGTGTTGAGCGAATGTGAAGAGCCAGGGTGTTTTCACATTTACCCCCCTAGCTGTGTAAATGAGCCGCCTATTAAAAAGACGAGGATTCAGATCCAAATCACACCATCCTCCCTTGGCGAGCCTTCATCGGAGCGCACCCGATAGAGATCTATTCCATCATGGCCGGTCGACGCAGCTCCTCCTCTCGCTCCCCTAGCTCCAAGCCTAGAGATTGGGAGAGATGTTCCATCCTGCACAGCAAATTAGTGATGCTTCAGACCAACGGATTTCTTCCCCCAGCGTACCTGGTCCCGGTTCGAGCCAGGCTTGCCACCTATAATGGTGGAGAGCAAGCGGAGAGCCTTCCCAATCCCTCCAAGGGAGAGCGGGTATGCCTCATCCCTTATTTGGTAAGAGGGGTCGGATTCCCAATTCATCCGTTTCTTCGGGGGCTCCTGGAGTTCTACGGCCTCCAGTTGCACAACCTTACGCCTGCCTCCATGCTGCATATCGCGGGATTCGTAGCCCTTTGCGAGTTGTTTTTGGGCTGTGAGGCTCATTTCGCTCTGTGGAAGAAGCTGTTCTGCCTTGTGCCCCGTTCTCAGAAGGGGTCAATATATCAAGTGGCGGAGCCGAAGTGTGGCGTGTTGCTGGGACCGGATACTTGTCCGGAACCCCAAAGAAGACGTCCGAAGACTGGCCTTCAGAATGGTTTTATATAGAAGACGTCCCCCTCCCGGATCCTATTCGGATCGGACTACCTGAGTTCGACAACGCCCCTTTGAAGAAGCGCCGGAGCTGGCGTCCACGGAGCTCCCTGGAGGAAGATGACAGGGACGTTCTTTACATGATGAGTCGGATAAGTTTTTTAGCTCGATCCGGATTGACCATGATCGAGGTCATGGCCATATGTATCATGCGGGGGGTGCAGCCGCTCCGAGCTGGGTAAGCGGAGACTTTTTATCACCCAACCATTTCGTATTCCCGTAGTTAAGTATTCATTCTAGCGATTTCATCGCAGGAGCTGCGCCAGGTTGTAAAGGAGATAAACAGCCCTCCTCCACAACCCGAGGACCCTGGATGGTCCCTTGACCCGGCCTCCCAGGAGGATACGGACATATCTGTGGAGCTGATCGATGGGGTATTTTACCAATCGAGTAATGACAATGCTTTGGTGGCCATTATGGCCGATTACCCTGGGCTAGTTCTAGCCTCACAGGTGACTGAGACCGAAGTCCCACCACTTAAAAAAGGGATCCGTCCTTGCGCTTTTTTGATTGCCGTATAACAGCCGTGTTTTGCAGGGGAGGTCCTCGGGGCAGAAGGCCGAGCCTGTGGCAACTAGCCAACAAGGGGCCGCAGGGCCAGGCGGGCTGAAAAGACCCACAGTCCGGATCGAGACACCGGCGCAGCGGTACGGCGCGCCGTCTTTATTGCAAGCCATTATTCTCAGAGGCATACTGTCACACCCTAGCTAGTCATGCATTAGAGTGTTGCATCATGTTTACTCTTTCATCAGAAACTTGAAATGGGGATCTGTGAAACCCTCAGAATCATTTTGAAAATGACCCAAATAAAAATTTCTCCAAAAGGGTCCAAGAAAATGCTCATGTTGCTCTCTGAAAATATTGGACAGAGATAAAAATCAAACCAATATTTTTAGTGGCTCATGGACATTTATTTTGGGCATTTGGAATTAATGCATAAGTATTTGCATTGGAAATATATTAATTATATATATTAATATATGCCCAAATATTATGCCACTTATAAAAGAGCTCTGGAATAATATATATAGCTCCTGCAAAAATTGGCATAAGTTAAATAAATGATTTAATATATTTTTAAATCAAAACAAATGTCAGAAATTAGAAAACAGAAAAATATATAACAGGAGAAGCTTACCTGGGCTCCTCCACCGTGCGGCCCAGCCAGTTGGCTGGCCCAGCCAGCAGCCGGCCCAGCCCACCTCCCTCCTCTGTCGTCTTCGTCCCGACAGAGGGAGGGGAGTGTGGCCGGCGCGCGCGCGCGCCACCGCGCCACGCCACCTCTCTCCCTGCCTGCCTGCCCTCCTCTCCTCGCTTCGATGCCCTGGACGACGCCACGCCTCCCCCCCTGCTCTCTCTCACTCTCCCCCGGCTCTCCCCTCCTCTCCCTCGCTCTCTCTCTCTCACGGCCGAACACCACCGTCGCCGCCGTTCGCCACAGCAGCCGTCTCCGGCCACCCCTCGCTCCCCCGACTAGCTCAGAAGCTCCGCCACGACCCCCTCTTCCTCCCCACCGCTCCA